>NW_028324193.1:4894845-5217190 GCF_054372755.1 Phalangium opilio
GAACAAAATTCGAATTTTCAAATCATTTTGTTTTAAGAGCCCCTTTAGCATTAGGTACACCCCAGGCTTTAGCTTTTTCTGTGCAGGAAATGTCATCAGGTATAAACTTCAAATCTTGACGTAAACAGTCTAACATGTGCCATAGAAGGGCTGAAACACGAATGCAAACACCACCCTGCATTTACAATTTCCTTCTTCAATGTAGCCGCTAGTTCGGCAAATTTTAGCTGCTGTATCATACTTTTTTGCAAGCATGAACGAGGCTTGTACCTTACATTTTACATACAACGATGAAGCTTCTTCAACCCCAACACTTAGTAATATTTTTGATACCTAGTTTGCTTTTTACGGTATCCATTCTGAAAATGTTTTGTAGCCTTATGCTTGGTGAAATGTTTTCTGATTGATTCTTCTTTGAACGTTTTGGGAAAAACCGCATTTGCTTACTCCAATTGCCCTTGGGAAGGTCCCATGTTTGAGTTTGGGGGATTGGATCCATAATATTTCGACAATATTCAGGTCTGTAATTTATATAAAAGTTAAAAAATGCTCTAAAAAATAACTCTCATCTTCATGTAAAAAAGCAAAAGACATACCTTTGGTCTAAGCTTTGGTTGCGTGACTCGGGCCTTAGCGTGCCCTAAGCAGTAATTTTAAATTTCTAGCAGACGACATAACAAATAAACGAATTTTTAGAGTGACGTTTAGGCTGCGTTCAGTGAGATAAACCAATCTTATGCATTATACTGAATCGAAATCTTTGGTACTTTTCACTGAACGTATTTATTGTGACGTCGACAAAAACAGTAAACCCTTCCCGAAACAAGCTGGTATGTGCCCAGACAAATTGGAGAAACACCTATTGTCCAAGTCGGTTTTATTTTTACTTCCGCGTTTCTTGAATTTGCGATGAAAGTATCGTTTCCGAGAGAGGGCTTTCCTAAGTTCGCGAGAGAACCAAGCGGGATATTTGTTTCTGGCTCTGCCGTTACTAACGTTCTGTCTAGGGATATGGGCGTCCATGCACTTATGCATAGTTTTAGTTAGGAAATTCGCTGCGTCGTCGACACTTTTCGTATGATCTAAATAGGTCCAATCTGTATTCCGTAATTCTAGGTATAAATCGCGAAAGTGTCCCTTTGAGAAATTGTACTGCGGGTAAGTGGTGCCGCTGTCCATAAGTTTTGGTATTTCTATTTCTTCCATTATTGTTATAATTATGGGTGGATGAAAAATGTCGATAGGAACGAGATGAGTATCATCTGCCGAAACTACCACGTTGGAGTTCCCTGTGAGTACTAGATCTAGTACGTTCCCTTTGGCATTAGCAAAACTATTAATTTGCGCTAGGCCCAGATCAGAGGAGAAGTCAATAACGGCTGACGCAATAGATTTTCTTGCCGCTGTACAATTACTGATATCCTCTAGCTCCCAATTTACTTCAGGCAGATTGTAATCGCCCACTTTATTATATCATTATTACTCAATTTTAACTTTTGGGACACCGCCACAAGATATGCGTTAACTGTATCAACATTGCTGCATGGTGAGAAGTAGTGGTTTCTTACCATTAGTCTGCGCCCTTTAACCAAAGAGATTTCCAGCCATACGCACTCATCGACCAGTTCAAAGTCTTGTCTCCGAATCGCCTTAAGTCCACTATTTTTATTCTCAAGTATTAAGGACCCACCGCCCCTATTACAATCATTTGTTTGGGGTCGGTCCGCTCTTAAGCAATAGAAATTGTCAGGAACAAAGTCCAGGTCAATAATGGAATAATTTAAGATTATCACAATTAATGTTTTTACTATCTTATCTTTTTAGACAAAATTAAAAAACCTTTTGTAACGTAAACATTATGGCAAAATTATCTTAATGAGTATCACATTTAATAAAATAACTCTTCTCTTTTGAGTTGAAAATTTTGATGCTTGGCTTTTCGTCCTTAATTTTTTCTCATTGATTCTTCATGTGTAGTACCCATGTAGACCCAACCATAATGTTTGACTTGCCGATTTTTATAAGGCACTGATTTGTATTGCAATTGTTTTTATAGCTAACATTCCATAGTACTACTAATTATTAAGGGTTTAAATCGAAAACGCGTCTTTTTAACAGTAATAATTAGAAAGGGGAATTTAACGTCGTGGGATATTTTTGCTACCCGTTTATTAATAAAATTGATAATTCAGAAAAATGAAAATAAATTCAAGCCACAAGACCTTTATTCAACTCAATATTAATCAATAACTCTATGATGGAAAACGTAATATGCGCTACGCCTCGGCCCTAATGAGCGCTGCCATAAATTCTGACCTTAAGGCATAAAGTCAAAATCAGTCCTTGAATAACTTTGAAATTAAATTATTATGGCACCATATGCTCAGGAATGTCCCAAGTGCAAGCATGAAGTCTATGGCTGGCAACCTAGTGTCAAGTGTAGGCAGTGTGTCTATAGGATACACTCAAAATGTATTGAAGCCAAAGACATCAACCATTTATATGTGGGTTCTGCGACTCCGCGCCTATAGACATCACTGACAATGAAAAACAATCCCATCACCCAGATGGAACTTTCAGTAAAATGTCAGTAAGGCCAGTGAATCTTGACACCTCGCAAAGATCTATGAGTCCCATGTATTATAGTAGGGATTTAATCAAAAAAGCAGAAAAAAATGACATCAAACCTACTGGAAAAGCCATTATTGACTATTTAACGAGATGCCTACCTGATTTAATTAGCCTATTCACATTAAGGGCCGCGCATGAGAAGTTGCAATGTTTGGGGGGCATGAGTTATAGCGCTTCTATGGAGTTAAAAGTATAAACTAAACTACGATGGACGTATGGGAGACCTTTTGAAATTTAATATTAAAATAAAATGCCTAGTATTTAAAACCGAGATAGTACAATTAAAACCATGTTAAGAAATAAAGTGTTTAAGTTCTAATTGAAACGGTGCATTGATATTAGTAGGCCACTATAACTCACTAAGCCTTGGCGACGGTACGGGGTCATTGCTTCATCGGCGAATAGGCGGCGAAGTCCGCCGATGCCGTGCCGAAAGCGCTGTGTATAAATGCCCGTAAGCCCTGGCGCCCAATTTAGTGAGTAGAATTTCATTTAATGCCCTAATTTTACGTCTATCAATTGAATTCGATAAAATTTCACCTCGGAAGTTCAATTAATACTTTTACAACAAGTAGTACAACACTGTTTTATAAAAATAAACTCGAATGCGTGGCAAATAAGGCGAAAGGAATGGTTAAAAGTACTGCACTGCCCCCAAACATTCTTTCTACGCATGCTCACCTCTCGAAAATTTTCCCTCCTTTTCACCCCCGCTCTACCGGTGAAAAGGTCTATAGAACAAGCTCTGAAAGACTTCAAATGCAGTTCAAATGCGACAATTGAAGGCCTCCTAAAGGACCAGAATGTATCTACCTTACAGATTGTGGAAGAGTGTCGTTTAATGAAGAAAGACCATGCAATCCTAGTCGAACAACTGAAACAGACAGCGACCACTTCGACTCAAAGCAATGCTCACCACACAAACAGCTATCTAGAATCCAAAATTGAGCAATCCATGCAAACATTAGCTTCACTCAGGAAAGAAATAGTTGTGATCACTGAACAGAACATTCAAGTAATTGAAGATCTAAATATGGTGAAAACTTTCATACTTTCAAACAACTCAGAGAATTACTGTGAAGGGCAACGCAATATGAGAGATGACCTACGCCTTTTGGTGCAGAATCAAAATCCGCAACTGATTGATAATGTGTCAAGAGTGGAACGTACAACTGCTGTAATGAAAACCGCGCTTGATGAGGTAAAAAATGATACCGAGAGCTTAACAACGGAAATAAAAGACGTCATCATGCAAAATCAATCCTTAAGAATTTGTTTAAAGGATATAAAAACATCCGTGGATATTAGGCCGCCTTCCATTGGTGATGAGACCCATAAGTCAATGGATCAAATCAGGGAGGAACTACAAGAACTGAAAATACAGAATTCAATTGTAACTGGACAGATGAGTATCATCGACCAAAAAATGGACAAGCTTCACGCGATCACTAACGAAAATTCTAATGATAACGAAAACATTACACCGATGGTAACATATAGAGAAACAACGTCAAGAAAAATGCCGCAAGTGACATACCCGAAACAAACGTCCAATAAACTCAGTTTGGCGAAGAAATTAAAGATAACAGCTGACAAAAATCCACCGATTACAGGAAAACGTACTTCGACTACCATCAAAACGATCCATCCAGATGGTACAAAGATTTTAAGGAAAAAGGCACTGTTCCTAACCAGAATAGATCCAAATTGGTGGCGTTTAGAGCGGATAGATCAAAAAATTTGAATTTTACGACTAGAGGTGGAGGAACTATTATTATTGAGAACAACTCGTTAAAAATGGTCAGAAGACCAGACTTGGAACTGTGGAACGAATGTGTCTGGGTTGAACTAACTTTTGGACAGAAATGTAATGTATTAGTGTTGAATCACTATTTTGCACCGAACTTGTCAGCTGACACCTATAAAACATAGAATAGCTAAATATCCCACATGGTTCTCGAAAGATTTAAGAAAGAGCCTAGATAGAAAGCATTACTTTCACAAGAAACACAAACGTACCCACAGACATGCTGACTTGCAGAAGTACAAAGACAATAGAAAGGAAGCACAAAGGCTAATCAAAATTGATAGAGAAATCTGGAGTTCATCGATAGTGTCCGAACTTAATGAAAAACCCGACAGGCTTTGGACATACGTTAACAACCGGCTAAAACCTAGGGATAAAGAACGCCTATTCCTATGTAACGAGGGAAACCAAAAAATAACGTCCAACCTCGAAATTGCCAAGCAATTTTCCACATACTTTCAAATGACAGAACATATAAATAGTACCTGGTCCTACAGATGAACTATTCCTACCTATCGATGCTACCAGATGTGAACCTTTCCATAAACTCTGCATTACATGCAAAGATGTGTATGAAGCTTTACAAAAATTAAAACTAAAAAAATCAACTGGGCCAGACGACAGTCCCGCCTTCATATTAAAAGGGTGTAACGACGTTTTCACACCGCTCCTTACTTACATCTTCAACATGTCCATATCGAGTGGACAGTTCCCAGAAACATGGAAAACATCTATAATAATTCCGATTCACAAAAAAGGTCTAAGAAGTGATGTTAAGAACTATAGACCGATTTACTTTATCTCTGTATTTTCAAAAGTATTTGAAATGGTCATGTATAAGTATATTAGCGCTTGGTTCTCACCAGTCCCGGTGGTAGAACAGCACGGGTTTTGCAACAAGCGCTCAACAACAACAAATTTAGTTAGTTTCCTTAATAACGTCGCTCCTCGAATAGAAAAACAAAAACAAGTGGACGCAATATTCATGGACTTGTCTAAGGCGTTAGACAGAATGAATCATGGAATTCTATTGAAGAAAATGGAACGCTACGGACTAGGAGGAACACTACTAAAGTGGCTAAACAGTTACCTTACTGGACGGAAAAACATTATGAGAATTAATGGGGAACTCACCGACGTCACTTTTCGGACGCAGAGAGGTGTACCACAGGGATCTTCTCTTGGGCCACTACTGTTCCTAATCTTCATAAACGACTTATACAATAATAACTAAATCATACAAGTTCCTATAAGAGCATTTGCTGATGACAACAAGGCTTTCCGAGAAATAAATACTGTAAATGATTGTCAACAGTTGGAAGAAAATATCAAAACAATTAGCAAATGGGGTAATGACAACCAAATGCCTTTAAATGCACTAAAAACCTATATCATATCATTTTCGAGGAAAACCAATATAGTCAAATATCATTATACAATTGATAACGTTGAAATAGCGAGAACAACAATAACAAAAGACCTTGGCTGTCTGTTAGACGAAAAATTATACTTCAGTAAACACGTAGAAGCTACTGTCTCAAGTAGCTTAAAACGACTATTTGGCGTACTCAGAATCTCCATAAATCTAAAAAGCTCTAGAGTTTTTATCCATTTATTCCTCACGCTAGTTCGACCAAAGCTTGATTACTGTTCTTTGATATGGGGTGGTAGCTCAAAAAGTGAAATCGCGAAAATGGAGAGAGTGCAACGTAAATTTATACAATTATTAAATCGATACTTTCTTGAAAACGAAAACTATAACTATCTAGACATGTTAAAAAAGTATGGTATCCTTTCTTGGAGTATAGACTGAAATATTCAGAAATAATGTTCCTGCGTAATATTATCAACAACAACATAAACTGTTTAGAGTACACTCCTCTCCTAAACATTAAAGTCAATACTAAACATTCAAGAAATAAAGAGCTTTTCTATATTCCCATTAAACCTAGACTAAACACCATTGAAAGAGCCCAGTACACAGCAAACGTAATTGTCAAGAGCTAGATTTATTTTGTATTAAAACAACGAAGTTTAAAAATGACTTGAAAAAAATCCTAATTAGATCTCGAACGGTTTAAAATAAAATAGATGGTGCTCACGAGAATTTCTACCCTATTCTCATAGATCTCTACTGTTCGATCTCAAAATTTGAGCTATACATAGCCTAATTCACTAACTAAATTACTTAGTTTTAACTTTATTGTTCAATGTATATATTCTTAATTGTCATATTGATGGCTTAATTTTAATTTTGTTTTATGTCCCTTGTACATGATTTTTATTTTTATTTTTATTTTTTATTTTTGTATTTTTATGTTTACCTTATAATTAATAAATGACGTTAATTTAATTTAACACTCTGTATTCCTATAAAAAGTGCGTACGCATGTTGCTATACAGAGTTAATAAACATTGAATTGAATTGAATTGAATCAGTGCACATATGATTCGCCTTACCAACCGCAATTATATAATACAACTAGTACGGTACTATGTCTCAATCAGACAGAACTACTATGCTTTAGACTATTGGCCATTGTTAATTGACATTGTCTATATTTTCTATGAATACTAAAAGATGAATATTTAGGGCCTAGTTAAAAAAGTTCATCTTCTAGCTCTGCACGTTAATAACTCATAATTGGGGGAAGAGTCTTTGGTTTCAGGATGCAGGCTTTCTTAGAGGTATTACCTTAAAAAATAGTACTATCTTTAGGTTGTTCAATATTTTATAGTTGTATATTTTTTCTTAATGCAGATCATTTGAGATAAGTTTGACTAATTTCCAAATAATATTTTGCTTTGTCTCTGCTACAGACCATTAAGCAGCTACCAGTGACAGCTTTAAGTTATCAGTATCAAAATGCGTATGAAATATCACCACCGTTACTTGAGGAGTGGCCTACATTACAATTACAATGGGCCAAGAAGATAATTAATACAAGTTGGGAAACCAAAATAAACCTCTCCGAGCCGAGACGAATTTACTTTCCAAACACAGGTCCACCAGCCCATGAGACAAACCGGAAATACATAGTTCTAATCGGCGAGATATTGCCATGATCATTTGGTTTAAAGCGTTTAATAATATCCTACGTTTCCTCAATAATTCTAATGAGGACCTAATATCTATCACATAAATGTGTATTTAACTTTCGGCTCACTCTGAACAGTTAAGACCTCCTATAAGAGGACATGAAGCAAGGTCAATTCTGGTTAAAATCTAGGTTATGTTATCTCATAGACCCAGTCGTTTCAACACGTATGAAGAGATGAAGTATTAACATCCTTATTATTTAATGAAGCTAAAAGTTACGTTTACACTATATATAAATGTAGTAAAGATGAATTAAAAAGTAAACACCAAATTTTAAATGTTAATATCAAAAGATGTACTTGGAATATTGAGATGAAACAGAGCTTTATAGCTACACAACTACTAAAAGAATCGTAATGCCGAAAAAGTATTTCCATTTAATATTCTGCAAAAAGAAAATGTTATCGTTTTGTAAGAGATCTTTTCATCCTAATCGTTTTATATTAACTTTGACATGCGTGTAGTGTTTCGATTCAGATGCAATCTTCATTACTCGTTCTATATTAACTCTCACTTGTGTCAGTACGTAGAAATAAGTTTATCTTAAATAATTAGTTAAATATAAATGATATTAATTATTTTAATGGCCAGTAAATAACTTTAAAAATAGTTAAATCGTTTAAAAGAAAGTTGTTCCTATTATCTTTCGAAACTTTGCTAATATTGACGTTTAAAGTGAAGGGTACCCCTCTTGCCCGCTTTCTTCAAATTTTGGGGTATATATACGATTCGTTTCCATTATAATAATAGATAAAAACGCATTCGCGTGAACCGATGGTGGAAGCCCTGCCATTGGGAGGCTAGACGTTTCTCGTAACCCTAGCCGCTCGCCGCGTAAATCTTAAACCTAACGACGACGATGGAGTAGAAGCCAATGTTACTGATTGGTGTCTATGTGGTATAGACGAAAGACCATTAGATGGTGGTGTTAGAAGCAAATGTAGCAGATTGGTGTCTAGGTGGTATAGACGAAAGACCAGTAGATGGTGGTTGTTAGACGCCAATGAGGACAGATTAGTGTGTATGTGGTATACACAAACTAGTGTCCATGTGGAGTGGACGAAAACCAAAACTGGTGGTGTGGGAACTCAAGTAGAATTGCCAGCGGAGACAAACACAATTTTCCAAATTTCCGTGAACTGTCAATGCAGTCCGGAAATTGGGAACACGTTTGCTCCGATACGCAAACTGCAAACGCGGTCACGTGGGGTGTGACAGACAGACACACACACAGACACACCCACACGTCAAGTGTAATACCTCTCCGTGACATACGTCACTCGGAGAGGTAAAAATTCTTAATCGACACCGTTTGCTAAAAACTCATTATTTACACTTTATAGTATCTAGTTTTATCACCAAACATGACTATAAAATCGCTCACATATTGTTAGACGTATTTGGTTTGAAAACCTATGGGCTATGGATCAACTTTTTCGGCCATTACCAAAATCCTTGATTGGCGGTAAAAGCTTCTTTTTGCCGCTGTTTTTCTTTCGGTGTAATCGTTGCCCCGGTGAGTCATTCGGGTTTAAATAAGTTTTAATAAAGTTATATTTAAACTTAATTATTATTGAAATTTTGTGACTAAGGGTGGTATCGTGTTTGATAATATTTAAATCAGGAACCGTTAATATAACTATGAATCTAGATCTGCTCTTGCGCTTGGGACTCGCTTCACGTGACGCTCTCTTGTGAAACAGTGAAAGTTTGTCTTCTTACCCCACGATTACAATCAAAACGTTTCAGTTCAACGAGTGTTACGCGGGAATAGTTACAGTTGCTTGGCTTACTTCAAACTAAAGAACAATTTTTCATTTTAAACAAAAACTCGACTACTAAAATATGGATAGTAATTTTCTTGCTCAAAGAGCCATTGACGCGCTGAATAATGCTAGACAGTACGCAGCAAACTTAAGTATTGGCAGCCTAAGTTCTTCAAATAACTTTCAAGCTTCCACTTCTCAGCCTGACAGCTCCTGATTTAGCTAACAGGTTCCGGAATGAATTGGATAGATCGCGAACCAATAATGTGAGGTCTCAAAAGTTCAGTCAAAAACAAATGTTTGACAGTCGCAGATACGTGTTTGAAAAACCACGAGATTCTTTGAACGGTGTAAAGATGAAGGAACTTGCGGAACGTGGAATAGGTAAGATGTGCTCCTCTATACAGAGACATTTAATTTAATTTACTATGTTAAATGTTGTGTCGTTGTAAAAACTGTTTAAAACATCTTTGCGCGTTGCAGTTTTTGCACATATTTTACTGAGTCATGGACATAATCCCGACACTAAGAATCTCGACAGCAAATAACCCGACACTAAAATCCCGACGAATGAAATCCCGACAGGTTATAAATCTCGACGGAAAAAAATCCCGACACCGAAAAACCATTTTAAAAATGCAAATACTTTTATTAAGTATGCATTAAAAGAGATTAAATTTGAAGGTCAAAATTGCGTGCTATGCTACGTAAATAATCATTAAGTGAAATATTGCCGTATGAATTGACAACTGTTTTAATTCTTTGGGCTTGTTTCCTGTAAATTTTACGTCCTTGAGGCTGTGCGATCCCCGCCATGATCTGCTCCACTCTTTCTTCATTCCCGCTATCCTCCTTCTTCAGTGCATCGATAAAGCGCCAGATAGTCGGGTGACTTGATTGAATCCGTGAAGAGAAGCTGCGATGCCATCCTTCGACTGCATTATTGGTACCCGGTAGACCGTCATTCACAATATCGTACTGATTCTACGATAGTTTGACTTTTGGTGGCTTCCGCCCACCAGGTCTGCGAGAATCAGGACGTCCGATCCACGTGTCCTCGAAATATTCTGTAAATTCCTCTGTAAGTTCCGCATTTGCTTGATAAAATCCGTTTGCATCAATGCGCTGAATGCATCTTTCATGTCCTCAAGTGGAACAAACGCAACAGCACCCAATTTTCGAATATCAAGGGCAAAATCTGGATTATCTTCATTAAGATACGCTGCCCTCAGCTCGGAAGTCAGTTGAATTCGTCTCCAGAGGCATTGCATGAAATGGAAAAAAGCAGCCACGGGTCACGCCATGTGGATAAGTTTCTTCGAACGCCTTGTGCATGGGGATCTCGTAGTCACTCATAACAGGTTGCGGTGATAGACTGCAATTGAGAATATTCAGCTGTCGAAGGGCTTCTTTGTAATTAGGTCTGTCTCTTTTGGGCATCAATAAGTAAAACAATGGCACGATCGTTGATGACGCGGCAATCATTGCGTGAATGGCAAACATTTGTGAAAATAAGGGTGGGCATGTCTTGAAGTTACCGTCGACGAACCAATGCTGACTTCCGGACAGCAACTCAAGATTCCGATCGGTCGCAAAAATCACTATTCTATTCGGTCCTCTTCCACTGTCGTACTGGAGAAACTTCTGGTCATTCAGTGACTTCAAGTAATCACCAGTGATTTCAAAATCTTCCAGACATGACGGTGCAGGTGGCGGAGCGTCCACTGCGTGCCTAGCACCTTGTGCCACTTTCTTCATACCACTTACTGAAGGTAAGGTCATACTAACGGATGCTGGTATTTTCTGTGTTGCCCTTTCGACCACTTGATGAGGTATTTGTGAAAAGTCAGGATTTGATGCTTTTTGTTTGATTTAATTTATGACCTCCCTCTTACTCCTTTCCGTAGATTTCGCCACATGATTGTGGGTCTTGCTGAGTTTAACTACCCCATTTTTGCTGAGAGCACGTCTAGTACAATAGGCACTTTTACGTTCAACACACCGCCAGTAGATGGATTCACCTCTTTTTCTGTCGATTTCATAGGCGTTACCCTGATCCATAAGGATATCACCACCTTTTGGCCCACTGACAAGCTTGAGAGACAGGATTAGGTTTACATGCGGAAAAGGTCTACTCCAGATTTATACCCTTCTTATTGTTTTTTAAGGAATTTTAACTTGATGGGATTTTTTTTGACGATTTTTTACGAAGCCCTGCTCAACTTTCACCTTTAGATTTAATCTCTTTTAATTTATAATTAAAAAATTAAAGTGGTGTTCGGTGTCGGGATTTTTTTTCCGTCGAGATTTATAACATGTCGGGAATTTTTTCCGTTGAGATTTATAACATGTCGGGATATTTGCTGTCGAGATTCTTTGTGTCGGGATTCTGTCCAGACACCATTTTACTATATTTCAAAGACTATTCAAGCTAGCGTTCTGAAATAGAGTGCGTTATAATATTTTTGCATTACACTTTCATATTTTATCCGAAACTGCAACGCGCAAAGACTTCCATTGCCCTTAATGGCATGCTATAATTAAACTTGTGATTTAGATATGATATTTACTTTGGGAAATAAAATCTTTAAGGTTCTTTCAAGAAAGTGGTGAAAATATTGGTCCAAAGCTTCATTTTCACTTAACTTGAGTGCAGAGGAGCAATTTAAAAATGAAATTAGAACAATATTCCTGGCGCTAGTTGGAGTTCCGTTTCATCTATGCAAGCCTAACTCCAAAAAACAACTTATAAAACTTTTGGAAAATGAAAACACGCCTAATGCGATTAAAACTGGAAATTCCTTACAGCGATCGTGCTTGTACATTGTACCTGAAAGGCCTCTTATCGTTGAAGATTCTAGTAAGTAATGTTTTGGGCTTCATCAAGAAGTGATGTTTAGTTTACTATGGAGAAGTTATAAATTCGCCTCACTTCCAGCTTTATCTTCAGTCCAAACGTAGGTCCAGAGTTTATCGCCGCTTCTAAATACCTTCTCCCTAATAACCATTCTTGGCTTAATGTTTTGAAATGAGTTTAAATTACCCAACCAGATTGATTGCGCGCTACGCACAAATTTGTGCCCCTTATGTGAAACATCTTTAATTTCCTTTTAAGGAAGAGACTGTTTTATTTTTTAAGCCTCTTTCATTTGGTTTGAAGATTATGTCTAATATTCATAGGTGAAAGAAGAAGACGGGTTCCTCTTGATTTTTCAGACATGTCTGACGATGAGCCTCAGAGTTCAAGTTTGATAACGCCAAATGCAATGCATCCAAACATTTCAAATCCAAACTAGACTACTCAAAAAATAACGTCTCAAAGCTCAGTGCCAATTCCAACCTCGACAACTCAAAACACATCTCAAAGCACATCGTCTCATAGCGAAATCACTGCAAACGCTTCTAGTCATAACTTGGCCATTCAAATTTTATCTGGTAATTTTATTTATTATTTTAGACTTCATCTAAGATTAGTTACAGTTCTTGTAGTATCACAAGACGCTAAAGCATTTAATTCAGCAAGCTAAAGGTTTTAATTTTGTTCTGAGCTGATGCATCTGCAACTGAATGGGATTTACAGGAATCGAAAGTTATAAGAAGTCGTGAAGAGCTTGAAAGAGCAAAATTATCAATTACAGAAAAGCTAGGTGAGTTTTGCGTAATATTTAATTGTTATACTGGCAAAATATAGGCAGTCTTCACAATTATGGCGCAACCATGGATATGTATAAATTCTAAGATAACAACTAGCGCTCCTATAAACGAACATAACATTTTATGATTGCATCCAGTAGAATTATTTTTTATTAGTCTTGTTTTGTGTTAGGCCGGGTATAATTTTTTTCTCTGAGTGCATGAAAGTTCAAATAAGGAAATGTGACTTCGGTAAAATATTTTGAAAGGATTAGTGTACCATGAAATGCGTATTTTAATTTGGCTCCCTTAGTTGTTTTATTACCACGAGCGTAAAAGCTCGACCACCGCCGCTTTTTGTTAAAGGGAGCGTGAAAAAGTAAAGAGATATTTCCTAGATGTTTCGCTATGTAGATTAATTTTAAAATTAGGAGTAGAATCATTAAAAAATCGATTTAGTTTCCTTTTTACCCTCATTTTAACGATAAAATGACACTTGAAGACTTTTCGATTATTTACATATTCTTTATAGAATCTTGTTACATTAACATAAAAGGTTATTCCCTATAAATCCGTAAAAAATGGAGAATTGGCCCAGTGTTACTTATAGAGCCACTAAGTTTTAATTCTATAATCGCACTAAAGAAGTAAGGAGTAATGCACTCTTTTATTTAGAAAAACGATTTATAAATGGTATAAATAAAGGTAGTGAAATTTGCTTTGATATTTGCTTTGGAGATAACTTCGATGGATTGCTTCATTGCACCGGAGTATTTGACGCGGAAAATCTTTTTTTCAAAAGAGAGACGCTTTACGAAGAAATTCTTAAGATGTATGAAAACAATGAGAAAAATATCTTTGCTACAATACTTGGAGATTAAGTAATTGATCTCGGTGGAGTTACAAGAGAAGCGTTTTCAATATTCTGGGAAAATAGCTTGAATGATCTTTTCAAAGGAGATGATGCTAAAGTTCCATTTCTACCAGTTTGTCGACAGGAGGAGACTATAAAATTTAAGACCATAGGTTTAATTTTTGCTGATCATATTGCCATAATGGAGAGTTTCCCTACTGAAATTTGTTGCACCACAATAATATCAATATTAATGAGCATTCAAGAAATATCGGAGGAAATGCTTTTGGAGGTTTTCTTACTCTATTTAACGCCAGCTGAATGAAAGATTGTGTCACAAGATTTAAGGGAGCCAAATTTCTCCACAACACTATTTGATGATTTAGGAGTGTTTTACCAACAGTACGATTTAAATTGCATTTCATCAAAATTTGAAGCCAATGTTTCATATGAACGAAATGTTTCAAGGATTGAACAAAAACCAGAGAGACTTTTTCAGTAGTTTGACTGTACCAGAAATCGAATTAGTTTACATCATGGCGCGACCAACACCAGAGAAAGTTGTTAAGTGTTTAACAACCGAAATAGACGAATTTGAATAGTTGCATCTATAAACGAAAGTACATTTTCGTTTCTTGTTTGACTGTTGCCGCCGACGTCACGTTCACGTGACTATTAAGCAGTCATTTCCGGTTTTTAAAAAAATTCAGGAGCAGCGCGCTTACTGTAGTTCTAAGCTTTTGAGTCCGTGGTGGATGTAGTGTGGAGACGTGAAACGTTATAGTATAAAAGAAAGAGGTTGTTATAAATTTTATTATAATATTTATGCTGTAATTGTCCAAATTTTAAATAAAAATTAGACTTTTTTAAGAATGAAAAAGTCAAAAGTAATTAGTCTAAACAAAAAGATACAGCTGCCTAAAGGAAATTGGACAAAGCTGTTGAAGATTATACCACCTATTTTTAAAGAAAATGCAATTTCGAAACATCATAATGACTTGAAAGCCAAAAAAACATTTAACCTTAGGTTATAGAATGTTCAAAGCCAGCAAAGTGTCTGAAGTTTTTAAGCCCTGGGCAAAAGATGTTTACGTTACTCAAAGAAGCTGGAGCATCAATTTCCTCTGTTAATCACGCTTGTTGCTTAGTTTACATAAAAAGTAAAGTTGAGGGGTCTTTTTGCTTCAGAAAAAGTATGATATTGCAATAATATTAAACTCTTCTACTGGCTTAGTGATGTCTGCTTAGTGTGCTTGCAAAGCGGGAGAAGGTGGTGCTTGTAAACACATTGGTGCAGTGTTGTGGTACATTTTGGATTGTAAAAGAGAGGGTTAACAATTTTTACCAGATGATGAGGCTTGCACACAGAAAGCTCGAAGCAAGAGTGTGCCAAGTGATTCAAGACCTTTATCAAAAAGGACATTTAATGAGCTAGATTTTATTCGACATAGACCAGGGAAGAGCTGCGAAGTGCTTCGTGAAAATCTAAAAACCAACAATCATTTTGCTGTTTAGAAGATCTTGCAACTGACGAAGAAGCAAATAAAATGCAAGACCGGATTAAAATAATTACTGAAAGTTTTAACTTTGAAAAAAAAGATCAATGCTTTGTAAAATTCAAAAAGAAAATAACTTTGCTCCAGCTGATCGGGTAATACAAAAATCACCAGATGTCCAATTTGTTGCTCCATCAGCTCTAGTAGTTCAGATTTCACTTCCATCAGGGTTGTTGGAACTTGAGGATTCTCTTTTAAGCCTCTTAGAAGGAACTATGTTAAAAACACCAGATATACTTAAACTTGTATTTGACGCAGCCGTAACTTCAGAAAAAGAAACTAGAGAACAATCTAACTGCCTTCTTTGGAAAGCAGAAAGAAAAATTAGAATTACAGCATCAAAGTCTGGTTCAATTTGCAAACGAAGAAAGGATGTTAACGAATCTTTTCTGAAAACAATATTCAACGGAAGTGACTTATCTAAAAACAAGAATGTTCAAGAAGATCTACAAAACGAAGTCATTGCAACCAACAAATATGAGGTTATACAAAACCAGGTAACCACATTCTCAGTTGGTTTGTGTGTAAATCCAACCGTTCCTAAGCTCGGGGCTTCTCCAGATAGATTAGTCTTTCAAGAAAATTATGGATTTGTGTAGCTAGAAATCAAGACATTGGCTAAATGTAAAGAAATGGGTATTAGTAAAGATAATGCCGTAAACAAAAAAGAAACGATATGTAGATTCTTGAAAAAGGATTTAAAATGAAAATTATCACTTGATTGCAGCCATAACTTTTTTTACCAAATCCAATGTCAGCTAGCCTTAACAGACATGCCTTGGTGTGATCTCTTTATCGATTGCGGAGATAATCAACCATTTAGTGATAAATATTTATGATAAAGTATTTGTTAACACAAAAATGATTCCTAAACTTCTGTCTTTCTATGTTGATTATAGTCAGCCATATTTAGACAAAATACATTCTTAAAAGCAAAACTGGTTTATTTACTGACGAAGTACAAAATAAAAATTTGTTAAAAAAGTATCTCATTTTTTACTGTCTAAAAGAGGTTCATTACAAAAGTTATCTAACCAACCACATATTTTCCATATTTTGAATAGCTGGTTATTGATTGAGTTTGGAAATAATGTATTTAAAATATGGTATTTTTTAAGAATTCTAATTACCCTTCTAACATGAATACATAAGCTAGCTATTTCTCTCGTAGCTTTTTCTTCTTGCAGTGACAATTGGGGTTTACCATTTAAAAATGGAGGCATGTTCAGTTCTACCCCTTTATCTTTAAGCAAATCCGCAATGACGAAACCCCTATCTGCCATGACTGAATCCCCAGCTTCTAACAAAGCAACTATTCCACTTTCCTCGGTTAATTCTTTATCGGACATACGTCCCGGAACCAAATCAGATAAGAAACTGATAAATCCATTAGGAGTAATGCCAATTAACCCTTTAGCGGTCTTGTACGTTTTGTAAGTCGACCAAGTATCACTCTGTGTTTTAAAATCGTCAGGTTTTGAATAAACAACTCTGAAGCGTCTATTATGACTCTATATTTCGGATATTTTACCTTAAATTCATCTGGCATGTACTCGTCTACAACAGCGCGAGAAGGCCAATAATTAAAATTTGATAGTCTACGTTCCAATAAATCAAACCAGGTAATACATAAATTACTAACAGTTGACATTGAAATATCGAATCGATACGCTAAATCTTCTTCTAATAATCCTACCTTCAAGCGGCAGAGTACCATAAATAGCTGGTTGTCAAATGGTAACGTCATTGGCCGACCATTATTGTTATTGTCATTCCTTTCAAATTTACGTTTATAAGCTTTAGACCCATTGTAAAGATTAAGCATTTTTAAATTCGGTTCAATGTACTTAAAAAGGTCGTTGAACCCTTCAATATTTTCACACCCCGTGTAAAATTTAATTATTTCCAAACAATGAGATACTTCATTTAAGGAAAATTTGCATAATCTTTTCAACTGGCTCTCTAACAAGCAAATTTTTGCGTGATTTTGTAAATTATCTTGCTTTAAACAGAATTTAAATCTTTCAGTTCGGTATTTTAATTTTTAACGCAGTTAATTTTTTCTAGTTGGTCCTCTAATCGCAGAACTTCTGCTTTTAAAGTTACATTCTCAGCAGTCAAATCTCTACATTTGTTCATTAACTGATCACTTTCATTTAAATTTGTTCGCATATTAAAAATTTCAGTCCTATGATCGTTAATAATCTTTGCTAATGGTTTCTGATTAGCGATTCAATAATTATGATTACTATCATTTTCACCCCCTGAACTTGACGTAAGGAAACCAGCACGGTTTTCTTTAAGCGATGTTTAATTTTCTACTTTTTTTAATCCTCTCTAAGCTTAACACTGTTCTGGAAACTTTACTTTTAAAAACAACACAAAACCAAAAAACACGCGACCGTACTCAACGGTCAAAAATCTAGTCACTGACTTCTCGTGACCTCGCGCATATATCTATAACCTCTCTCACATGTCCTCACTAATACAGCCTATCTCATAAACTTATTTCCTATTGTTACACATCTCCCCTTTCAGTTGAAAGACATGTCCTCATGTCTCAATTAAAAAAAATTAAAGTATATGCGGCCTAAAAGTAATCGTATCCAGATTTAGTAAATGACATAATCATTAAGATGACGAGGTAATTGTTGATGACGGCCGGATCACCTCGATAAGACACGCACGGGCGCATCTTCGAATTGGGATGTTTTTGATCAATCTTCAGAACGTAATCTGCCGAACTAGTATAATTTTTGGGTTGAACATGTAGCTCCGGTTGAGCTCGGTTAATGTTGACCGAAGGGAAATATTTTTTCAGTCGATTGTGGTGAATCACCGTTGGTTTTTTATCTTCCACTCTAACCAGTTTGTAGTTGACGGGGCCAAACCTTTCAACCACGGTGTATGGTCTAGCCCATCTTTCAATAAACTTAGCGCTTTTTCCTTTGGGACAAGATGGGTCGCAGACCAAGACGCGATCGTTTACTTCGAATGGTGTATATCTGACCGGCTTATCGTGTTGCTTCTTTACCTGTTTTTGTTTTATTTCAATTCGCTGATGAACTTCTCGAAATTTTTAGCCACGTCTCTAGTTGTCTTATCAAGGTACTCTTCGTGGGTCATTTGCCCGTCTTCGGGTTCGAGGATAGTGTCTGTGGGGACCCTTGCCTCTTTTCCTGTCGCGAGTAAGTAAGGCGTTTCGCCTGTCGTATCGTGGACACTGCTTCGCATCGACATAAGTATCGCCGGAAGCCATTGATCTCAATCTTGATGGTTGGCTTCGACTAAATGAGAGTCTTTCTTCGAGAGTTCTATTTTGACGTTCCACTTGTCCATCGCACTGAGGGTGATACGGTGACGTCCTGTATTTCCGTATTCCCATTCTTTTGCAAAATTCTTGAAAGTGCTCCGATTCCAAGTTTCTTCCTTGATCGGTTATGATTGCGATCGGAATTCTCCATTCGGCTGTAAATATTTCCAGAATTTTGATATTTGTATCAGTGCGAATATCTGGTAATGCGTATGCATCGGGCTATTTTGTAAAGTAATCCGTTATAGACATAATATATTTGTTGCCATTTTCGGTTTCTGGTAAGGGTCCTATGAAATCGATTCCTAATTTTTCAAACGGCCGGTCCACAGAAATATTCACCATTGGCGCGACCTCAGAATGAGTCGGAGCCTTCCGACGTGCGCATGAAATGCATGTTTTAAACCAATTTTTAACTTCTACCGACATACAAGGCCACCAATATTTCTTTTGTATAGCCTTCAAGGTTTTTTCTGCTCCTCTGTAACCAGAAGTTGGATCATTATGCAAGGCGGTAAGAATAATTGGAATTATAGATTGCGGTGTTACAAGCTGGGATAGAGTGTTTAACAATGTTTCTTTTCTTCCTAAATAACAGTCCGTTATTGATATAGAACTCGCCGCGAAATTTCCAAAGAGATTTCACTTCCGGTGCTGAATTTCTCCATTCTTCTGCTGTAATAGTCATCTCATTTCCAAGCCAATCTTTTACTTGCCTGATGTGTGGGTCTTTCTGCTGTAGTTCTGCCATTTCTACGAAGGAATAAGTGGTCTCCACTTCACAAAGTGTTTTTAGATACGTTTGAAGTAGGTATGGTGTTCAAGGTCTGAAATAGGTTGTTCTCGGAAGGTAAAATTTGCGTTGTCGAGTGGATAGACCGGTCCATTGGTACTCGAGTACGACCGATTTCAAACGTTTTGTGTTTGAAGTTGAGTTGCACATCATTTTCATCCATGAAGTCACAACCTATGATGCATTCATTGACTAAGCCATCCGATACCACGAAATCCCAGATAACTTTTTCTTCGCCGATTCGTAGTTTTGCCCTGCACAAGCCCAGAATAGTAATGGCTTCCCCAGTGACAGTAAAAATCTTTCCAATATTTCATCAGTCGGTTGAATTAGGCCCAAACCTAAGTCTTGCATCATCGTAGAGCTTATGAGAGTAATCGAAGAACCTGAATCGACTAGAGCTCGTGTCTTCTTGGCATTAATCTCCAATGGTATATGATACGTTATTCCGTTTTTTGCTTTCAGTTGGGCATTTCGAAATGGTCGCTTGGGTTCGCTTTGGTCTCTTGTTCCTCTTTGTTTGAGTCGTCCGTCGCGAATCTGGTCCTTGGCTCATATTCTCGTCGTCGTTGCTCAGCGTCCCGTCGCTCGTCAGATAATCGTTTGAAACAGTTTCTAGCGTAATGGCGGTTCCTTTCACAATAGTAGCAAGCTTCACGAGCAGGGATAGCTTGCTGATAATAATCGCGGTAATCATTATTAATACCTTCTCTCGGGCGTGTTAAGTTTTGAGGCTGTATTTCATTCCTTTGTGGGTTTCTAGAGTACATGTCCAGTCTAATTTGACTTATCTCGATACTCAATTGAGACACCACATCTTTTAGCTTGCTGATTTCATTATTTCCAGCCCCAGATATACAATGCGGTTGGCTTTCAATCTTATCATACGTGTATAATGGTGCAAGCTTCTTTAAGTCCTAAAATGCTTGTAATCGCTTCGTGGTCGATAGAGCTTCCGCCATCGTACGTGGATTGGCTTGAAAAACTGCATCCTTCAGGCTTGGGTGTAAACCAAACGGGTATTGCTCTAAGATGAGTGCTTCGTAGGCTTCTTCGTAAATTCCAGGAATAGTGAGCACCACCAATCTTCTAAAGTCTTGTGCAAAATCGTCTAGATAGATACGCCCGCGGAATCCGGCCATAAAAAGCCGCTGTCGTTCTGGTTGAACAAATGCTTCCTTCAAAGAAGTTGTCAGATGGTCATACGTATCTTTAGCATTTTGTGGTAAGAAATTGTATGTGGTGAACGCTCGTTTTGTAAGGAACGTAGGAAGAATACGCAACTTCTTGTCCTCGTTTCAGTCGCTAGCCAGGGCACAGACCTCATAGTATTTGAGCCACAGGTTGGAGTCCCCTTCGCCATCATATTTTTCTGGAGAAGCGACGGTATGAGTTCGCAGAATGGGTACATTACCAGCGCTGTTGGCCATGATATTAGCACCTACATTATTTTTTATTGTGATTCTTCTAAGAAAATGGGTCCGATACGCAGGTATCCCACCGCTGTCACCAGAATGTAGCGTGGACGTAAAGGGGCTAATTTTTCCCTCAGAAAGCAAATACTTTCTCTGAGCTCTCATGGTGGAGACGGCAACGTCTTGAATATTAAAGACACGCCTCCCGAGTCGCTAAAAATTCCGGGAGAGATCTAGATTTGTGTCCTCACTTCCTAAGTCAACAGAGAGATTGTAGCAAGCGAGTTGTAGCTTTCGGTTTCTACTTCCGCGGTTACTCATAAACGTTTTAGTTAGGGCTTGCAGCGTGATAAATGACTATGGACAAAAATAACTCAATGATTGTACGCTTGTTGAAAATAATACAACCATTGTATAGTGATCGTTCCCTGCAATTTAATAATGTAAAAATATTTTATTAACAATAAATTATCTTTGTAAAAATTCATGGTAGACAACAAAAAATTTTTCAATGGGTCTATGATGAATAATGACCTGTTCCCTATAAAGTTTAATTAAATCTAGAATTGCATGCACGAAACAGAATTATTGACACTAAAGTAGTTGTTTTCCATTTGTGGTTTTTTTGTGTTTTTTTTTAAGAATAGGACTGTTTCAGCCTAATTATTCCGTGTCCCATTTTATTGATCAATTATTTCTAAACGTAATGCCCCCGGAAGTCTTTCTAAGCGAAATCTTATCACAGGAAGGTCTCTAGCAGCTACTTGAACGGCTGGATCTACAACTCGCTGTAGAACTGCGGCATTTAATGCAGCTTCAACGGGCGCAACTGCAGGTGCATCAACATGAGCTACTGGAAAGGGGCCAACTGCTCTTGGGTCTCCACGAAATATTTTGGCGATCTTCATCAATTTCACCTTGAGGGCCCGGATAAACGCAATACGCGGCATGTCTAAAAAAAATATGGACATGTTCATTGAACTGATTTGTTGCACGGATAATTCACCTGTTGTTCAGAAAGTCGTTTTGATTTCTAACTGTCCTTATCACATTTCCTCGCGTAGTTAAGTCTTTTTAATCCTTCAAGTGGCTATCTTTAAGAAATATAAAATGCTCTGAAACAATAATAATTAGATGTTAACGAAAGGTAAAACTGTATGCGTAATTTAGTGCCTAACAAGATGATGCTTTTTTACCTAAATAATTCTAAAACAATGGTTGGTTACCAACGATAGCTTTGTTTCAATTGCGCGAATACAATGTCTCGTTAAAAGCAGCCCTTGGTCGATAGTTGCAGCTGGTAGTAGTGGAAGATCCATCAAAATTTTCATTATCTTCTTGGGACTGTCATGAAGAGCATTTTTCATAGGTGTGTCCACTGTCCCGTCTGTACTGTACACTTCACTCAAATAAATGATTAACACATATTCTCTGGTAAATATCCTAATCGATGGAAATTAATCAAAATTAATGAAAACATATCGGGCCCACTTCAAAAAAATTCAATTTACGTTAATTTAATTTTACTTTTAATAATACCTGAGAATAGTGAAACCAACAGACAGAAAGTCTAGCTCCAGGGAAGAATTGTCTTTACTAAAACCTACCATCACTTGTTCTTTTATATCGTTGGGCTTTCTCGTCATTGTTGAAGGCTTTAACCACTTCGAAATAGCTTGGCTGCCCTCTGTAATGCACAGAGTATGTTACCTAGGAACATATCATTCAAATTGTTAATTCGACGGTTGTCGTCGAGCAAATCGTATTTTTACCTCAAAAAGGGTTGACCATACCGCCATCTAGCGACCGAAAATTATCTTTCCTCCAAGACCAGAAAAGATATTCGTTCTGAAATATACTTTCCATGTAGTACCAAGATCTGAGTGGGGGATGAAAAGGGGGTCGCAGAAAAAGTGGTCGTCCAGGATATCTTTTCCCTTAACTACGAAAAAGGGGTGGGGTTTTATCTCAAATGAGGGTTTCAGAGGAGATCCGCTCCCTTTACTGCCGTACTATTCCCTGATATTATACAACTTAAAGACCAAACTGCACGGGGAATTTAGCATAAAAAATTAATTCAGTAAAGTCGTTAAATAATTTAGAGGACAAAGTGCACGGGGAATTTAACATGTGGTAAAAATAAATTAATTAAATAAAGACAATAATTTAAATGAAGTGAAGAAAGGTGGTGGAAAAACTTTATACAGGGAAACAGTAAGGTACGCATGTGGTGTCTTTAACATGCAGATTATGAACAAATTATAAAGTAAACTCAGGAAATGAAAACTCATACCTTCAAGTACATGAAGAATTTTGCGCTGAATATTTGTTGAAGCTTCTCTGACGTTTGGCCTCTTCTTTCGTTTCCTCCGCTGCCAACCTCTGACCTTTGGCAGCCTCGGCGCACTCTTTGGCGCTAACGTGTTGATTTCAGTTATGGGTAATGTAAATGGTTTAAGTTAAACTTCTTGTTGAGAAGACCATGTTAATAAAAAGGACCTTAACGAGAGGGTGAAAAGGAAAATGAAGTTTTCTAAATAGAATTTTCTACTAATTACAAGACCGGTCTGCAGAGTGACTCATGCAAGAAATTCTGGCTTCGAATGATTTTATAATAATAATTAGTTTAAGAAATCATAGATAATTCGAAAATAGCGCTTGTGACCAATCGCGTAACGCCTGCCTTCTTCTTAACAAACTTCCCGTGTCACGCTCCATGCCGAATGACATTTAGCTCGCGATTTGATAAAAATTGCTCGCTGTGACAATCGTGGCTCGAGATGTAGAGAGTGCTACTGAACATGGTTCGCGTGTGTGCCGTCGGTGGTTGTAAAAGCAGCAGCAAAAACTAAGATAATTTATCGTTTCACGAGTTCCCTAAAAATGAAGAGAGAAAAATTGAACGGGCGAATGCTACCCAGATTGACATTACACATATTTAGAAGCAAACAGTTATATGTTCGTTATATTTCAAGGAGGATAACTATAAGGAATGAAAAGGCAAAAAGCGGTAATTGAAAAGCGATGCATTGCCTTCCGAATTTCCCTGGTCTGTAAGACCCGAATCGTCTGGAGAATCTCAAGATCCAATACAATCTGCTTTTGTTGTTCCTATCTTGGATGTAAACGAAGAGTCTGCTGCAGCTTTTGAATCAAAAAGCTTGACCACGTTAGTCATCGAAGGATTAACCATTGAAGAACTAAGCGTAAAAACCAAAGTGAGGCTGGAATAGGAACTTCGGAGGAAACATTGTTGGAACAGCAGGCAATTTTACAAACATTGCATTATTTGAGAGAGTATCATACCTATCAAAAAATGTGAGTTGGATCCGGAAATATTTTTGCTACCGAGGAATCTTTAACTTCACCATTCTTTTTGAATTAAAGTAGAAGAGTTGTAGTAACGGTAATAGTATAGGGCGCTGTCGGTTAGCTGTGGCCTAGGGGCTAGCATTGCAATTTGTAAAGGGACCAATCTGTAAATAAGCCAGTCTGGCATCGTAAATTCAGTTAGATATAAGTATGATCAGGAACTCATAACCAGGTGTCTGGCAACAGAAGATATTCCCGGAGGGTGCTGGCAGCAAAGCTCGAATACCCTCTTTGCAAATTTTCCCCCGACTAATAGATTTTTGACCCCTTCTCTAGACTCGGTTATTATCTCCACGCACAGAAGTGCGCGATCTCGCGGAAATTAGAAAAACCACACTCAAGTTTTAAGGAGATAGAAGTTAGGAGACGCTTTAATGTCGGCCAGCCAGGGAGTCTTGAATCGTATTGACGTTTTGCGATATGCTCGAAAAACGCGGGTAACGTTAGACACTGAAAGCCAAAGGAGTTTAAAGGGGGCAAAAAAAACAAGATGGCCCCGGCCAGATTACACTTTTGCGCGCCCTCTAGTGACTAGAATTAGTATTACTATATTCATTGACCCCGACAAATTTAAAATTTTCAGGTTTTTTTCCATTGTTTATAAAATAGCATTCCGATTATGAATAAAACCAATCTAGTAAGAATTTGGTTTACAGTTTAATTAAATAAGTAATTAACTGTAGTGTTCAAGTCTTGGTGGATTAATTAGGCGAGATATACTAATCAATATCCAAGATTTATTCTACCATATGATTATGGTCATTCGTTACATTGGGTGGCAAGGATGCCGCTTGAGTGCGGATAAAGAAGTGAGGAGTGTTCTCTCCCAAGGTCGGTCAAAATCGTGCAGGCACTATAAGGTTAGAGTATAGAGCCTGTTTTTGGAAGGGAATTTCGCGGTGGCTGGTTGGGACGGTAGAGAGCGCGCGCCCCCCCTAAGATGACGTAGTAGTGTTCCACTAAAGAAGTTCCACGCGAGAGCCGAGAGGGAACCACGACCACCCTTTGGAAGCGCTTTTGAGTTCTAAATTCTCTCTGGTTTTGAACTTTTGACTCGAGTTTCGCGTTTCAAAATTCAAAGTTTTTTTGGACTGTTGAGGCATGGTTGAGGCGCGTAGGAAGGTCTCCGGGTCTCTACACACGGCGCTCGCCGAGTCACCGATGCTGCGTTGCATCGTCCTGGCAAGGCTTAGATTTTGTAAGCATGATAATCATTTTGTTTTAAATAATTGGAATTGAAATAACAAAATTTAAAATAATAGGTATTTAAAATGCCGGGCTACAACTGTGCAGTAGTTGGTTGTGTGAACAACGTCATGAAAACCAAAATCACCGGCGTTTCTTATCACAAGTTTCCTGTTGAAACGTGGGTTCGTAAGAGGTGGATAGAGAAGATAAAAACAGACAAAATTAATACAAAATACTCGAAAGTTTGTTCGTTACATTTCGCAACTGAAGATTTTGAGTCTGATTTTAAATCTAAACTTTTAAATATAAAGCCTAGAAGATACTTTAAGAAGAATGCACTTTCTTCCTTATTGCTCGACAATAAATGTAATTCCTACTCCAAAGAATACTGTGATAAGAATTTAAATATTCCAAATACTCCCAAATTGGACTCGTTGAAGAATAACTCGGCTCCTTCCGTATGTGATAGTTTTAAACAATAATTATAGTGAACTATTTCACACTTAAATCTTAATATGTGTATTTAATAATAAATATTTCATCCGGATGAATATAAATATTAACATCAATATTAATATTTATGTTAATATTTTATTAATCCTGATTATATATTTATATTTATATATATTTAATATTAAGATTTGAGTGTAAAATAGTGTTCACTATAATTATTGTTTGCATTATTATATATTTAAGTTAAATTATATATTTTGATTAAATATAAATATAAATATAAATATATAAATATATATATATATATATATAAATAGATTAAAACCCAGTGACTGTATGAGTCTTAAGAAAATGTGAGGGTTTAACAATAAAATTCGAAGATCATTGGCAACTTGTAATATTGCGCTATGCATTTGTAACAGTTTGGTTGAGCTTAATGAGGTAGATTGTAATTCAGATTTAACTTCGTTTAAGCCACTATTTTATACTGTATTTTATGAGGTTATTATTTATACTGTCCTTCATGAGGTTATTGTTATTATGGTGAAAACTTGGTCAGTTTGTAAGTCTCGTTAATTTAATTCCCCCTTTACCACAGAGAGGGTCTGAAAATTTAAATCACTTGGCAGAGCCTGGATATCTTCAACATTCAGTGACAGACTCTGAATCTCAATGGGCATTTAAAAAACTGTATAAATTTAAATTGAAATTCCAAAGTATAATTAAATACCTTTTGTTTGATACGTTGATATTAACGTAATCAATCCTTGAATACTCTATTGGTACTATCAACACCATCGTTAAATTTATTACTTTAATAATATAATTTTTTTTAATATAATAATCAAATTAGCGACTTATTATTAGTTAACTTTAAATGAGTATGTTTCATTGATTAAAATTACATTTCTAAAAATTGTTAGGTTGATAGCACTTTCATGTTTCATGTAGAAATTTCATATCTCCGTGGATGGAGAGATGAACACGTTGATTCCGTTTGCCGTTGATTGAAATTAGATTCATTTTGATCATAAATTTCATTTTATATTTTGAGTTGTTGATTTTATGAGATTGTTGATTTTATTTTTTACCTCTCCGAGTGACGTATGTCACGGAGAGGTTCTAATTTCGACGTGTCTGTGTGTCTGTCTGTGTGTGTGTATGTCTGTCTGTTGTTACACCCACGTGACCGCGTTCGCAGTTTGCAAATCGGAGCAAACGTGTTCTCAATTTCCGGAAATTTCGAAAATTGTTTTACACTTACAGGCTATAACTCCATTGCCTGTCTAACATCACCAGCCTCTGGTCTTTGTCCATCCCACATGGACACCAGTCTGTACACACTGGCTTCTAATCACAATCATCTGCTGCTCTTTCTCCATCCCACATGGACACCAGTCTGTACACACTGGTTTCTAATCACCACCCTCTTGTGGTCTTTGTACATCCCACATTTACACCAGTCTGTACAATAGGGACTTGGCAATTCAGGGCGGTTCGTGCGTAACTCCACCCCCTGCCGCCATTCTGGTATGATTTTTTAACAGAGTAGAAGCTAATTTAGCCCCACCCCTTGCCACCATCTGGTATACTTTTTAGCATGAGTGGAAGCTAGGGTGACGTTGCATGACATAGTACTGCCAAATCCCTATTCGGAACTCTGCGAACTCAGGTGTGCACAGAGATCCATAGTGTCTGCCCCACTCCCCAATACCTCTCTTTAAAATAAATTTTGAAAATGTAAAGAACCATAAAAATTTAACTTTAACTCAGCACGGCTAAAATTGCCCTAGATAACTAAAAAGCAGATCATACTTAACACCATTAATGGCCTTAGCACGAACAGATCAGTTTCGGTACAATATTGTGGTTAAATTATTCAATAATATTTTCAGAGAATGAAAATGCTCACCTGTTCCAATCTTTAAGACACGTGCCCTTAAATTTGTTGATTTATATTTCAGCATAACCAATTTGTCAATCACCCGATCATTTGCTCTCACAAGTTCACAAGTGAGATGGGTAGTTTTTGTACCTGATTTTTTTTAATCCATAGGATTAAAACATGAGTGGGATCCATGTTTACACACGCGTTTTTAAGTTACGCTTAGTCACGAACATTTAGAACTTTAAATAACATGTTTTGTGAAGGTTTAAAAGGAAAAAATTATACAAAGAGCTAAACTAAGTTAACCATGAAACGAAAACGTTGAGTAGCTGCTCATAGCTGCCGCGCGCACATACACGAACTCGGTACTTCTCAAACTAAAATTCAAATGATAAAGACGTTAAATCTGGGAGTTGAAAAAATGCCGAGAAGTCGAACACTATTCTAAAAAAACCCGCGGTTTTCCAAAAACATCCATTAGCCCATAATTCGTTTGTTTTAATTTTTGTTGAAGGGAGGGTGAAGTGGAAAATCAAGTGATTTTTATCGATTCTTCTTCTAATTATAAGACCAGCCTGCATAGTGAAACATTCAGAAAACACTTCCGAATGATTTTAAAATTCAAATTAGGTTCCGATTTTGAGAATAATTTGATGTATCCCCCTCCGACCAATCGCGTAACGTCCTGACTTTTTGTTAACAAAATTCTCGTGGCACGCTCCATGTCTCGCGCCACGATTGTCACGTCGCGCGCAAATTTTTTCAAATCTCGCGATAAATTTCATTCGACACGGAGAGTGCCACGAGAATTTTATTAATAAAAAGGCAGGACGTTACGCGATTGGTCGGAGGGGGGTACTTCAAATTTTTCTTAAAGTCGGAACCTAATTTGAATTTTAAAATCATTCGGAGATAATTCCTGAATGTTTCACTGTGCAGGCTGGTCTTATAATTAGAAAAAGAATCGATAAAAAAATCACTTGATTTTCCACTTCACCCTCCCTTTAATGGCGCTGCATTTTTTAGTGCTTTAACGGAACATTTATCATTATTTTATTTTTTATTAATAGTAAATTATGGTTCTTAGACAAAACTGAAGTTAAGGTATCGGTTTTTACTCTTTCCCAACACCAAAAACTCTACTAGATAAGTGTTTAAGGTGGATTAAAGCCTGTGGGAGGGTCGAATTAACGCCCGATAAAATTAAAAAATACTTCTACATTTGCAGTGAACACGCAATATAGGCGGCGTTGCTTCAAAGGCCTAAGCTAGCATGAAAAACCCGCTATTTTTTGAATTGGATTTGCGTGGTCACGTGATGCGCGTAACCAATGTAACTAGGTGCGCCTGCACGAATCTGCCATCTGAGAGGCCGAAACCTGAGCTCTAAGAACGGGCAGTCGAAAACTCCTTCACCCCTATATCTTCCTAGGTTTCTGTTTGCTGTGAGAAAGTGGCCATGCAAGGTCTCGTGAAGAAAACGTGCGTGTCTTATAAAAAATTTTTAGATTTACAGAAATAAAGTTCAACGAAGTACGTTTTGAAAACCGCTTTAAATTAAATAATGTGCGCTTCTTTTTCGGATGATGACGAGGGTTCAGCTTGGTTATGAAAGGTAATAAAGTATATTGCTTTATATGCTTTTGAACTAATTACGCGAAATCTTTAGAAAGAAAATTTCAAAACTAGGAAACTATTGGACAAAGTTGAGACCTTGCACAATAAAGAATTTAGGGGTACTATTTTTTTACTCTTTGCAATTTCACCTATTAAAAATAGTGTAATCAACATATCTATGCTCATATAGAGCATAGAATTACAGTTTCTCGGTTAAATGATCAAATTCGAAATCTGAAACGGGAAAACCGTGAAAAAGAAGAAAACATTAAACGCGATAACATTTCTATTGAAGGTACGAACGTAGATATTTAATTTTACGTTGTAAATTGATCGCTAACAGGGGTGTCGGAAAGTTTTTGAACCTGAGGGGGGGGGCTGAGAATTTTAGCTGGCTTTATGTGTGGTTGAGAAGAATCCTTGAAGAATGGGAAAGTTTGAAACAAAGATGGACATAAAATCAGAGTTGTCCTTATTCACGTGCACAATCAAACAAAATGCAATTATAAATTTTGTCTTGATGTAAGCTGAGTAAATTCTACTGGTTTTAACTTTCACTTATTGACCCATTAGTCATTTTAAAAAAAAGAGACTTATAGGCATAGTCAAGAATTACGCATAGTAATTATACTCTGTTTCAAAGGAAACATGTATTTGCAATCAATATGGAATAAATGATAATTCACTTTGAGCAAGCACCGAATACAGCCTTTCTTTCGGGGGTTTTATTTACAAATTCCGATGCAATGTTTTCTACATCTAGTTCCGCTGATTTGTCACGATGTATATGTGGTAAAATAAGTGCTTCTGTGTCATTATTGATCGAAGATGCGTCTTAAGTGGACGAAGTGAGCTAAATATTCTATCACCTAAGTGATGCACTAGATCCAAGTATAGTTTATACTGGTTCAGTCTCACGCTGGTTACTTTCAATACTTTGGTGTTCCTTATTACTTGAAATATTTGTTGAATCAGTTCATTTCGTTAACCGCTCAAGAACAGATTTGTTTTGGACATAGTGAAGTTCCAATAATGATTTCGCGAAGAATTACAAAAGTCACGGGACGACTTTCATCGCACATCATCTATTTTAACTACTTAATATGCCCGATAGGCGAGCGACCGATTAGTTTTGTAAAAGTAATAAAACAGAAACATCTTGTAGAGGCCGTTCACAAAATACGTAACGTGGACACGGATGGAGGAGAGTTGGAATAAATGTTACAAGTTACTACCGAGAGGGGGAGTGGGTCATGGAAAACGTTCCGTAGGAAATCATATTTTGATACATCAACTTCAAAGCATAATTTAAGATAAGATAGTCTTTAAATTTTCCAAAGCCCAAAAATGGATTTTCAGTATAAGTATAGTCCCGAGAAATATTTATATTCGATTTTTTACTCTGACTAGGCCTATAGTTTTGCCTATATTTCTACACTTTTAGGGAAAGGAAATAAACGAGATAGATATAGTCCGAAAATGGTAGTATATGGGGTCATTAGGTCAACCGTGTTTGTTTCGTAATTAAGGGGTATAAGTCTTCCTCTTTGTCACTTTTTATTACAAGTGACTCAAAGTGAGAGAAGTGTCAAAATTGGACGATTTTTGCCTTAGTAAATTTGAGAATAGCCCCTATTGAGATTTTGAGAAAAAGTATGAAAAGCTACTCCATCCGCATTGTGGATCGGGCCTATTTAGGAAAGAAGGGTTGTTCATATTGTCTTGGCAGTGGGGGGTCTATTATAGGACGAACTCTCTCGAGAGTGACAAAAATATTTTTCACCCGGGGCCTAGCACTTGTCGAGAGGGGTGGAATTTTATGCCTTTTTATGTTTATGAGCCACGGGGATCACCTAATCACAGGTGAATAATATAATATTTTTAAATTTATTTATTTTTAGTAGTAATTTAAACATTTACTTTAATTATACTATTTTTTGGCCGATATTCTGAGGGGGCTCAGCCCCCAGGCTCAAAAATCGACGGGGCTTGAGCCCACCCTGCCCCGGCTTCCGACGCCCCTGGGCATAAAGTATTTTCATGATGAATATAACATAAAAGGGCGAATATTTGGTTAAGATAGGTTAGTAATATTTTATAAATCACTTAAAAATATTACAGCTTTTCCAAAATATTGATGTTTATCTTTATTGACTTCTCAAATAATATGCCTTTTCCAAAAAGTTACGGTTAAGTTAGGTATGGTTAGGAGGACGTCTCTTCCTCTTTCGAGCGGTTATACACTTCAATTATATTAAAATGGCTTAAAGTATTTTCATACTTTACATTTACATTTACTGCTCCTGTATTACCAAATCCTGAAAGGCTTAAAAAGAATAGGAAAAAGAGTATGGCCCAAGTAATTCACGAATATCAAGAACTGAAAAAATTGTACTCTCCGCTTGAACTATGAAGGAAAACTGAAACAAAATCCAAACCAAAAGAAGAAGAGTCAAACATAACTGTAATACGACAAAACAAAAAAAGAAAGACGGAAAATAAATGGATCGATTTATACGAATTAAGTTTATTGATTACAATACATGTCTTTATGATTTAATAAATGATTGCACATAAACAAAAGTACCATTGCTTCGTTATACATTATCATTAATCATGAGGATTATATAAGTCGTGAATAATCATATCTAGGGTATGGCCGTTACACATGTTGAATAAATAGTAAATACAATGTAGTCCACACGTTTCGAACAAAGGATATTGTATAGGTTAAAATACCACTGACTAGCGTAAAGGTTAAGGTCTACAAGATTGTAGTAAAACGGATCATTTTCGTAAGAATCAAAAAAGGTACCTATTCCATTATCTACGTAGATTGCTAACCAGTGAACGCCTCGGCTTGATTTTGGTTCCGTATTCAAACAAAAACAATATTTTTTCTGTCTGGGTGGTAATGGTTTTTGGTCAAAGGCAAAAACACCGAGAAAAAATGGTTTTGTGACTGATTCACACTTTAAAAATTCGTTTATTTCTACTGTGTTCATTCTCCGGAGGGATTGTAAATCACGGTACGATCTTTTAAAATTATTATTTCCGATTCAAATTTTGCGGAAACAACAGCCGTTACATTATGAATCAACGGAGACTTAAATTTCATTGACATTCTCAAGTTTCCTTGTTTATTCCGTGATAGATGGTCAGCACTAGCTTGTTCTTCCGGGGTTAAGTCAAATCCGCAGAGAACGTTACCTACTTTAAATTCTTCGTAAGAAACACAGTTTCCTTTATTTCTTTTAAACAAGTCCAAAGCCGTATAATTTGAAAGATACTCTCTGGAATACTCGTTAACGTTATAGTTTGGCGTAAACGGAGGGTTGGGAAATGTTTGGTTCCCTATTGTTAAGGCCAAGTAGTTTAAATTCAAATGAGCAAATTCGAAACCATTTAAACTCAGATCACCGTTAAAGGCTGCCGTTCTAACTAAACCAATAATTACCCTTGCTGGCATTTTATTCATAAATACATTTTCGCGTGTAATATCCGTTAAGCCACTGCTAATAGAAAAGTATTTTAACACGGTCCGGTTAATAGGGTAAATAACGTTATGTTTTTCATGAACCATAGCGTGAGCTAACAGAATTTCCGCATTTACCTTAACCTTTTTAATTAGTAATTTAGGTATATGTTACTTCGTGTCATGTTTGAGTATGAAATGAAGTTTTATGACTGATTTGTTTAACTTAAACATAATATTCTCTCCATAGTCAGTTCTCATGTCTATTTCTATCATTTCAAATGACGGACATCTTAATGGGTAATAGTCAATGGTTTGAAACCGATGGACGGCTAACGTTGTTGATTTATCATTGACTATAGGTACAACCCTTAGTAACGGAGCATAGACATCACCAACTACTTGAGGCATTATTAAATTTGTATAAATATATAAACTTGCAGTTCCCTTGTCAATATCCGCTATACTCTTGCTAGTTGAACTTCTAAGAGGAGAGTCCATTTGATCCTCGTGAAACCCTAACAATCTTCCAAGACCGGACTTTTCTTTCGTGAACAGTAGATAATAATCATTTACACATTTGATGTTTACTTTTCCGTCGGGATTCAGGTTTATTTTAATCTTAGATCTATGTTCCGTAGGAATTTCATTGGTCATAGCTTCGATGACGTTTTCAATGCTTGTGTATTGCCCCGGTTGAATTTGTAATATCAGCTCTCGAGCATTTTTATGACCTTTTCTCTTCCTGATATAGAAAAAATTATTGGAACTATCTAGGACGAGAGGGTCCTCTTTCTTTCTTTTAACGAGTTCTTCGGTAAACGTAAATCTTTCTTTTATCCATTCCATGGAACTCAGGCCTAAGATTTTACCCATCTCCTCAGGTATTTGAATTTCATACCCATTTTTAGCCCTCAGGGCGCAAAAAGCTTTTTCATTATCAACACTATATGTTACAAACATGTATACCGAAGATCGTATTTCCGATGTTATGGCATTGTTCATAGTTTTTAATAAATTTTTGTACGCGTCGTAGCCACCTCCGCGTAAAGTTTCGCCGGTAAATTGCACCTTTGATTGATCCCAAATATTATCCGTATAATCGTAGACTCCGGCCCTAAAATATAGATAGTCTGCAGACACATTATCCCAAGCTTTAGATAAAAATGCTTCGGCTAAACCCACATGCCAGTTTCCATTCAAATTCAATGGAGCTGGTAATTGAACTTTAAAATGAGATTGCGTGTTTCCCGGAAACACGTTCATAGAAGCCGTACTCACGAGAGTTACGTAAAATGAATCGTTCGACATGACTCGTTAACTTTAAATGTTTTTTATTTTTCAATTACTATTCTATATATTTTACAAGATAACTTTTTGAAGTTCGTATTCGTAAAAGGCTCCCCTTATTTCTTCATCATCAAAGTCCTTTACAATATAACAAACGGGGTTTCTGTACAGAATTTTTGAAATGATAAATATTTCCTTGGTCCAGTACCCTTTGTAACCCTTTTCGAGCAAAGGTTTGCTTTTTGATAGCCTAACAAGGTCACCGGTCTTTAACATTGGTGGTTTTGCACTAGATTGTTTACCATACAGACGTTTCCACACTAAATGCTCATTTTGCATATTGACATCAACAGGAGCGAAACCAGTACTTGAATGTACAGTTGAATTGTAGGCTTTCATTATTTTTGGTAAGGCATCAATGTAATTTAGTTTCTTCGTTCTAGTTAATAACTTGAAGATTTTATCCTTTAAAGTTCTATTAAACCTTTCAATTACTCCGCATTTAATCGCACCTACACTAGTATAAAGACTTATTCCCTCTTTTCTTAAATAATCTTTAAACAATTTTGATAAAAATTCACTACCTTGATCAACATTAATTCGTAACGGTTTTCTTTCTTTAATAACTCTCCGCAAAGCTTTCAAAACCTCTTTACTAGTTTTATTTTTCAAAGGAAGACTCCAAGCATATTTTGAGAGGATATCAATAATAGTTAGAATATATTGAAACCCTTTATTATATTTTTTAAGATTTCGTAGATCGATCAAGTCGCACTGAAATACTTCACTGGCTGTTGTAACGTAAGTACGATTTCTTGGAAAGTATATCCTCCTTGATTTGTGAATGGTATATTTTGGCTGAAACTGAAGCCATGTCTTAATTTTTTTCTTCGAAACATTTTTCACTCCTTGTTTCAATTTCTTTACGCTACCGTAACTGAGAGGACTTTCACTGTTATAATACACTCGGCTTAACTTATTTTCCATAATTACACTTTCTCAATGAAAGATTTTCTATTTAACCCTTGTCAATGTATGTTTAAAGCTATCCATTCATCCTCGTCTCTTATCAATGACGTCACAGATACAGTTGTAGAAGATTTAACCCTTGTCAATGTACGTTTAAGCTAGCCAATCATCTCTTATCAATGACGTCACAGATAGTTGTAGAAGAGACTGACAGAACTGCCAGATTCCCGCGCAGTGTTTTCCCGCGAGGGGACGCGCGGGTTTCCCAGGGGGCGCTGTTGGTGGCGTGGCATAACTCAGGTCATTGACCCTGTGACCTTGACCTACATTCTACATCTACATTCTACACCTACGGAGGTACGAAGTGTGGGGTTATACTACTCATAAAAATGAATCAAAGACAACTCACAGTTTTAACTCCAAATTCAACAACAAGTTTATTTCAGTTAGCCGATATAGGGATAAACCCGTAACTGAACTAGTACAATATTCGCTCCTTCTTAGGAGAAATCATAACAAGAACTGATAACAAAATTCTAAATTATTCTATATTACAACTGTGGAAGGGGGAGTGGCTTGTAGCATGGAGGCTAGATATGCCCTTCCAAAACCAAGGAGTGGAAGCTCAAGCGATTCTGGCAGCCATGTTACATCCCCCCCTTTTTAGGAACTTTTGTTTATAATACAAGAATAAAGATTAGAAATTTTTTTTTCAGTTGAGGGTTAACCCGAGGAACCCTTAAAATCATTAGCAGGGGTATAGGTATTTTTAAGTTCGTTCACAAAATGTTTTTCACAGAAAAATGATTTTTTCTTCATTGGTGCTGCATGAGCTTCTTTTCAATCTTCATACCCGAAGGGCTTCCCTTTTACTGTGATATTAGTCTTTCCTTACGGAGGATCAAAGTATATGGGAAGTGGACGTCCTCCTTCGGCTATCAAGAATGATAATCTTTTAGTACCCCCTCTTATTTGCTTGGTAAATAAATTCCCAAGGGAAAACAGAGATTGGCTCTCGGGAAAATCAAAAATGTTCCCTGGTTAAGTTCGGGATCTTATTATTTTGGAGGTAAACTTGGACCTCATATCTCGACCGTAATCGTTTATTATCAGGAGGTCGGTAATAGATATCGACTTCATTACCCCCTGGCTGAACCGTCGCCCGTTTACACACCTCCCGTCGCCATCCCAATCGAAAAGGTACTACATAAATATCGGGTAAGGTAGCCCTATTTAATCTAGGAGTTCTCATAGACTCCGATAACGTGGTCGAAGAACTGTCAGACGCACGCATCGATTGGGATTGCGATTGAGGAATCGGTTCAGGAGCCAAAATCTCCTCCGAAAAGCCAGAAGAAGGAGAATGGTGTAACGCCGGTTCCGATACTGATTGTTCAGAAGACGTTGATTTGCGTTCCGGCGTTAGAATTTCTTCTGTAAACCTGGAAGTTGACTTATGTAGCTCTGGTTCCTCGACTGATTTTTCGTGATCAGACGGGGAAGCCTCCCCTGCAACAGAAGGCGGACTATCGTTAGTGGGATGATTGAGCTGGAAAACTCGAATATCGTGGTTAGTATGGAGTAGGAGAGGAGGGTCTTCGAAAAGGGCCATGCCCGGTTCACTATCAGAGTCCGTTGGTTGCTGTGAATCATCTGGAATTGCAGGAGGGATCTGTTGATCCGCTGCTTGATCTTCTAGAGTACTTGATGTCGACATATGAGGGACATCCGGAATTACAGGAACGATCTGTTGATCGACTTCCTGACCGTCCTGAGGTGACGGTGACGTAGAAGATGATGATGATTCAGATGAAGTAGTTGAGGAAGTCGCCGTAGGAGGGTGGTCTATGGTACCACCATTAGTTGCGGGACTAGGCTCGGGATCATCTGCAACGTTCGATTGTGAAGTGGGGGCATTTTCGGCATTGTTGAAGACAGCTACGTTTGTCCAGTTAGAGTTTCAGATGCTCTAGGTTAACTTTCCATACATTTTGCTCTGAGTTAGCATCTTCTAACTCGTAGACTACGGGAGAATGTTTAGCTATTATTTTAAAAGGGACCTGCCCATTTAGGACTGAGATTTTTCATAAGCTGACCTGTCGTACTTGACAAAGGATGCGTTTCCATCCATACTTATGTTCCTACCTCAAATTCTAGAGGGTCTTGACGGAGGTCATTGTATTTCTTCTGGTGAGCTTTGGCTAACTTAGATAATTCATTACTGAATTCTAATTGTTCGTTAAGAACTTTTAAAGCTTTTGTACGACTGGGGTCATCAGGGTCCTGAATGGGTTCTTCAATGTCTAAATCCCAAGGGAAACGTAGCTCCCGTCCTAAATTCAAAAAGAAAGGGGATCTGCCCGTGGTTTCATGGGGTGCGGAATTTATAGCGAATTGAAGAAGGTCAAGGGATTCATCCCATCTATCATGGTGATTCCCTATATCGAATGATATTAGCTCGCCTATTACTCTATTTACTCTTTCAGTGGGATTTCCCTTAGGTGTGTAGCGGGTGGTAAACTTTAGATTAATTCTAAAAGCTCTGCAAGTTTGCAGCCAAAGTTTCGAGGTAAATTGTACCCCTCTATCACTAAGGATAGCTTTAGGAGCTCCACACCTAGAAATAATAGACTTGAAAGCTTGGACACTAGTCTTAGCTGTAATAGTCTTAAGTGGTACCATCTCCACGAATTTTGTCATGTAATCGACAAAGACTATTAAATACTTAAAGTGGTGTCTACTTTGAGGGAAAGGTCCCATTATATCGACACTAATTTGGTCCCAAACAAAATTAACTTGACGGGACAACTAAGGATATTATTTACATGTTCTATTTACACGGAAATGACCCTGCCCGTAACCGGGTCACGGGGTCGAAGCGAGCGCCTTCTGTCGCCAGGGCTGGGAGAGCGGACTGCGTCATTGCGGTTGCTAATGCGTTCTAATTGAACCTGATCTTGGGCTAGGCGGGGAACGTAACTTTTAAGTTGCGTAATTTTATGTGTACCTTTTAACAACTTTTTTGCCATTTTGCGTTTGCAACCTATATGTCAATGGCGACAACTTCTCTGCTATCAAATATGGGCCTGCCCACTTTTCTCCTAACTTATCCATGAAATAAGTGCCAGCGGAGGACTGAAAATGGGTTCTTTGCAACACTAAATCGCCAACCTAAATTCTACGTCACGCCGTTTTTATCATAATAAACCTTTTGTCGGTCCTGAGCTCGTAGCATTTTAGCGTGAGCAGCGGCGTGCGTTTTTTTAAATGAGGCGCCTAAACGTAACGCGTGAACTTTCTGGGCGGATGGGTTAAGGTGCCCTGGGACATCGAAAACATCCGGAATGGGGTAGTGAGGGGACGTAGTTCCCTTCCAAAGTTTTGAAAAGCGGGGGTATAGCCCGTCGATTCTTGGACAGCCGTTCGAATCGCGAACGCGAGTTGTTGTAGTCCAAGATCCCAATCTCGGTGGGTGTCCTTGATATACATGGCTAACATAGTGCCCAGGGTCTGATTCATCCTTTCAACCGGGTTTCCTTGAGGGGAGTATATGTAGGTAAGCCGGTGTCCAACTCCAAACTGTTCGAAGGTGGCTTCCATGATTATTGCCACGAAAACGCTTCCGTTATCTGAGATAACTCGGGAAGGTACGCCATAACGAGTAAATACTTCGTCGACTAGTTTGTTAGCTATTACCGGGGCAGTAGCTCTTCTGAGAGGGAATAGTTCGACGAACTTTGAAAAAGTGTCGGTCACCACCAATATCTGGGTATGGCCTCTTTTACTAGAGGGAAGGTCCCTTTAAATCGACGGATATCACCGACCATGGTTCGGCAATGGCCGCGGGTTTCATTAAACCAGGGGGTTTTACACGGGTTATCTTAAATTGTTGACATACTTGGCAACTCCTAACGTACCGCGTAATATCAGCGTTCATGCTGTTCCACGTATACATTTCTTTTACTCGTTTATTACTTTTATAAGTACCTAAGTGACCAGATGACTTATTGTCATGAAAACAATATAATACACGAGACCGTAGGGATTTCGGAACCCATACGCGATAACCACTACAACCCTTGTCTTTGTACTTCTCGACCAATTTACATACTAGACCATTTTCCATTGCGCATTGGAAAATGGTCTTAACCAGACTTGGGGGAACCTTGCAAGTCTTGGGGTCCAAAAGGTACTTTTTAACGACGGAAATTTCGTCATCCTTGTCCTGCTCTTCAATTAGGGTGTCTAGATCTAGTCTAACGACGGTGGCGTCCTGGGGAGGGGAAATCTTTGCTGCAGACAAAGTTACTTCTTCTCGCCCGGGGTCCTGGGGACTAGCATCACAATCGGCTGATGGTATTCGGCTTAGGGCGTCCGCTACAAGGTTAGCTCGGCCAGGTATTTAATTAATGTGAAAGGGTTCAAAGGCTTGAAACCTTAACATCCATCGGGTCAGTTTACCCGTGGGATCTTTGGCTCGGTGCAACCATTCCAGACTCTTATGGTCGCAAAAGACCTCAAAGCTAGAACCTTGAATATATGGGCGGAACTATTCAACTGTCTCGACAATAGCTAGGCATTCTCTCTCCGAGGTGGAATATTTTCGTTCTAACGCACCTAAGGAGCGACTAAAATACTGTATTACCCTTTCCACCCCGTTGATCTTTTGACTTAGCACGGCACCAATTCCAACGTCGGACGCGTCCGTTCGAACCAGGAATGGGTGGTCAAAATCAGGGGTACTAAGGACCGGGGTCGTCGATAAAGCATGCTTCAGCTGAGAGAAGGCCAGCTCCTGCTCAGCGTCCCATTCCCAACGACGAACTCTATCCTTTTGTAAGAGCCTATTAAGTGGCTCAGCGATTTTGGAAAAGTGGGGCAAAAAATCGTCGGTAATACGACGCCATTCCCAAAAATCGTCGTATATCTTTATCTGATTTTGGGCGGGGATAGTCGCGAATAACCTCCACTTTACTGGAGTCAACTTCTATTCCACTCTCAGAGATAATATGACATAATATTCGAGTTTTACTCTGACAGAACTGGCCTTTGAAGCCTTTGCGGTTAATCCGTTCCGACCCAATATACTTAAAACTTCGTCTAATAATTTTAAATGGTCATCAAAATTGTCGGTGGCTATGATTAAATCATCGAGATAGGCGAAAACACCTCTTTTTCGATGTTTAAGGAAAAGATTATTTATCATTCGCTGAAAAGTCCGGGGGGCATTAGTGAGGCCGAACATAAATACCTTCGGGCGGAATAGACCTCTGTCCGTTAAAAAAGGCGGCCTTATCGCGGGAATCTACGTGAAGGGGAATCTGCCAGTAGCCCGAGCGTAAGTCTAGTAGGGTTATGAACTTTGGCCGTGAAATGGATTCAAAAATATCGTCTATACGAGGGAGTGGATACTGATCTTTTTTAGGAACGCCGTTCACCCCTCGATAATCCGCCACTAGACGGTCATCCTTTAACTCAGATCCTACTGGAGCATATCCTCGACTAAACTGTTAATTTTGTTCTGCAAAGGGGGGGGCGTGCCTATAGGGACGACAAGCGATTGGGGGACCTTCCGTTTCAATATGATGCTCGGTCTTTGTGGTTCTACCGGCAACTTTACTGAAAACCGTTCTATTCTGATGTACCGCCTGGCAAAGGAGCCTTTTATTCTCTGAATTTAACGGGGCCTCATTAAGAGCCTTACTCAATTCCTCCGCATCGACCGAGTCGTCGTCGGAAGAAAACATGTACTTATCCACTAAAAAGTTAGTTAAGGACATTTCGCACTCACCGCAATCATCGAGAAAAGAGTGTATTTCAGAGGGGTGCATTTGCCAGTAATAGGTGCACTCAGCGAAATTAACGTTCATTCCAGCCATTCTCAAAAAATCTAATCCCAAAATAGCGGGGAAACTAATATTATTTAGAAAATACGCGGACCAGTCATACATTATATCGGGGGTTAAAATAGGGAGAGAAACGGTTCCATTAGCTTGAACAAATTTCTTATTGCGAAGTTTGACAATCGCATCCAAGGGGCTAGATGAATAACCCGCTTTAGCGATGTGAGCTTTGAGTCCCCTGTCAATAATCGAATGAGTGGCTCCGCAGTCTACTAGGGCCTTACAAGAAATACCTCCAAATTCTACAGGAATAAACAAAAGTTTTTCTCCCCATGACTGTTTAAGAGAATCTAAATTTATTTCGAAATTGGAAGGTGACCCTTTATGCACGGCTTTGGGATGTTTATTGTCGGGACCGACGGGCAAACGCGGCTCCCTGGTCCGAGTTCCCGCCGTTCCTCCCGTTTCCCTGGTAACTAGGGGGTCTAGTTTCGCGCCAGTTTCCACGTTGCAATCGGGGGCATTCGTTTTTGAAGTAAGATCGACTTCCGCATTCAAAGCAACCAGGAGGGGGCTCATACCTGTTGAAATAAGAGGGGCGCGGCATTTGACGGGGGTTCCAGGTATTATTGCGCCGATAGTTACTTTGGCCCGAGTTAAGCGGGGACCAGTACTAGGGGCCGCGTTGGGGGTAAGCATGGGGGTGCTGGGAGCTGCCAGGGGAGTTGAAGATATCATAGAGCCTCCACCGAGAAAACTCTCCGCCCGAGAAATATCGACAACCAATTCCCAAAGGGAAGTGTACTTTTTGGGCAACAGAATTTGTTGGATGGGACGTCTCAAATTTTTGAAGACTTTCGTAGCCTTTTCTTTGTTACTAACGGGGGTTTCTAATCTTCGCATTAGATCCTGCATGGCGTTTATGTAATCTTGGGAGGTCTCTTTGGGCTGCTGTTTGCGAGCGTCAATCATGTCGCGAATTCTATGATCTTCGTCCACATTCCCAAATTCATCTCTTATCGCGGCTTCAAAATCATCCCAGGTTTCAAAATTTCCCTCATATTCGGAAGCGGGGCCAAACAATAAAGTGGGAACCCACCGATTTAAGAAAATGGGCATGGGGATATTTCGACTAATGCGTAAGCTTTAAGCCTTAATTAAAAATTCACCCAGAGAGGGGATCGATCGTCACTGCCATAATATTTTGGCGTCTCGATTTGAGGTATCCATGCGGAAGGCGTGGCCTCAACTTCCTCCTCTTCAGCATGCCTAACCCCATTCCCGTTATGATTTCGATTATGGTAGCCGTTTTGTTGGCCATTTTGGTGGCCATTATTATTAGCCACAATGGTGGTGGTAAGGGCTTGAATTTGGGCAGCTAACGCGGCAAAAAGATTTGTCTGGTCTACCTGACTAGGGGTACCATTTCTTTGCAAAGGAGGAGCTACGGCATTATCCGGATCATTGGGAGGGTTAGGGCTGTAATCAGTAGCGCGGGTATAAGCCATGGCTTGGGCTTGGGCTTGGGCTTGGGCTGGGTTGCGCGAGGTCTCTAAACGCAAATGTCGAGCGTCTCGCTCCTGGGACTGAAATACTCGTAGACAATCGGGGCAACTGTGATGACGACCTAAACTAGGGATACAATAGAGGCAAAATACAAAACTTTCACTAAATTGGGAATCGCTATCTGAATCTGTGTCACTCATGGGCGTTGCACAGGTCACGAGAAGCTCGTATATAAAAAAAACAGGGAAACCTTTATGGAATATCCAGGACGGGCCACCAGTTATGTAACCGCTTTTTCTATAATCTCAAAACAAGTTGGTTTCCCTTCCAGCGGCTAGCTTAAGGAACGAGGCTTCTCGAAATCTACCGGGTCTAAAGTATGTCTAGGGGTATTATTTTAGGTGGAATAACGAGAAATGGTTTGAATGTCCAAGCGAAATAAATTTCAATATCATAGCATTAATTGAAGTCAGGGCAGAAGGCCCAGACCAACACAAAAGAATAAGTGAAATAAATCCCCGACACAAATAATGTTAAAATCCCGCAAAATAATAAAACATGCAAAATTTGGTATATATAAACTAATCTAAAATTATCATGCACAATTAAGCCCTCAAAATAATCATTACTCGAAACAGTCTTTTAGCAAAAGTCATGTACAGTGCCAGTTTACTTCGGCGCTCTCTCTCTCTCGTATATATCTCTTTTCCCGCACTGTGAAGTCGCGAATTAATCACGAACACCGTTAATACCGGCTCGTTCATCTTATCGCTGGTTTTGGCTCTTCCGAAGCAACGCCTAAGTACTGGTCAGTACTTAGTGTAACAGACTTCCTTCCAAAGCTCGGCGGAGTCCCTTGTTTTTAACGGACCCTTGCGTCCTTCCTTCCAGGTCGAGGCCTCTCAAAAAAGTAACTCTTTTCACTTTTAATTTTAGTCTCAATATTTCTTCCTTTCGCGGGGTTTTCCAGTGGACCAATAACCGTGTCTTTTTTTCGCGGGCTTTTCCGGTTGGTAAGGTAATGCGTTTGAGTCCAATTAGTGAATTCTCAGGAGTGCGGTGAAGGTTCCAAGTTCAAGAAGAGAGAGAGCATATTTATGGATGCCATAGGCCACCCGAGAGAGAGTAATTTAGAAAATGGTACCAGGTACCATTAAGTGGCACCGCTAAAACGAACGCGAGTAATACCAATACATTTTAAAAGTAATACAACAATACAAAAATAAAGTTCAAATGTCCTAAGCCGCCTAAACACAAAAGCACATTTCTAACCCCATATACATTTTAACCCACAATCCAAAAAACATTCGCTTGGACATTTTTGGGACTACAAAGAAAGATAAGGGGTGATAGATGAGTCGTAGAACGGGGCTCTTCGAGAAGCCTAGTATCGAGACGATTGTCTACCATTGGGTCGAATCCCATTGGATCGAATGTCTTGTTCGACCGAATTCCGTTGGACTGAATACCGCAATTTGGGCGGTTTTCCAATCATGAATTTTCCTTTCATTTCTGGTTTATTGTCAAATTGTTGTTTTTTAAGTTAGTATTTATTAGAATGATCAGAGCTATTGGTTTCATTTGTAATGCGAATATCTTAGTACAAAAATAAAGAAGAATATTATTCAAAAAGAAGTAAAGTTATATCGGAAGTGAATATAAAATGTAATTTTTTTGGAAATGGCATATTAATTTGGAAAGTCAATGAAGATGAACTTCAATATTTTGGAAAAGGCGTAACATTTTTGTTTTTTATAAATACTACTATTCTAACCTAATCTTTGGAAAAGGCATATTAATTTGGAATGTCAATGGAGATAAACTTCAATATTTTGGAAAAGGCGTAACATTTTAGTTGTTTTTTGTTTTTCAATATTACTAACCTAACCTAATCTTTGGAAAAGGCATTTTAATTTGGAAAGTCAATGAAGATAAACTTCAATATTTTGGAAAAGGCGTAACATTTTAGTTTTTTTTATAAACTATTACTAGTCTAACCTTTGGAAAAGGTATATTAATTTGGATAGTCAATGAAGATAAACATCAATATTTTCGAAAAGGCGTAACATTTTAGTTTTTTATAAACTATTACTAGTCTAACCTTTGGAAAAGGCATATTAATTTGGATAGTCAATGAAGGTAAACATCAATATTTTGGAAAAGTCGTAACATTTTAGTCTTTTTATAAACTATTACTAGTCTAACCTTTGGAAAAGGTATATTAATTTGGATAGTCAATGAATGTAAACATCAATATTTTGGAAAAGGCGTAACATTTTTGTTTTTCTTATGAAATATTACTAACCTCACCTTTGGAAAAGGCATATTCATTTGGATAGTCAATGAAGATAAACTTTAATATTTTGGAAAAGGCGTAACAATTTAGTTTTTTTTATAATATATTACTAACCAAACATAATCTTTGGAAGAGGCATATTAATTTGGATGGTCAATGAAGATAAACTTCAATATTTTGGAAAAGGCGTAACATTTTAGTTTTTCTTATGAAATATTACTAACCTAACTCTAACCCAACCTTACCTTTAAGAGATCTCCCTCGAAAATACTGACGGGGCTCGATGCTGCTTAACTTCTTCGATCATCCAACTTACTCTATTCATTGCGCTACTGGATCTCGGCAAATCATGGAAAACGCTATGATTTTATGTGTAAACCCATCCCATTCAGTCGAAAGCTCTTCCATATAAATATTCCCATTCAGCAGAAAATCGCTCTTTGGGCTATAAATTGTTTTAAATTTGCCTACAATTGTACAAATCTGAATTCGGTCCAACGGGATTCTATCCAATAGGAGTATACCGAATCTCATAGACTGAAGAAATCTCGAGACTACAAAATAAAGGAATAATTGGCTAAAACTAGGAATTTCATAAAAATGTGAACTATTGATTTTGGGTATGAAAATATAACCGTGACAGAAGGCAGTAAGTAAAGACTCGTGTCTATGTAGAATGGACAAAAGACCGGATGGTGGTGGTGTATAGAAGCCAATAAGTACAGTGTAGTTTTCATGAGGGATGAACAAATTACCAGAGGATGATGGTGTTAGACAGACAAGGGAGTAATAGCCATTGCAAGTGAAATACAATTTTCAATGTTTCCGGTCCGGAAATTGACAACACATTTGCCCAGATTTGCCAACTGCGAACCCTGTCCCCTGGGGTGTAACAACAGAGAGACACACACAGAGACACCCAGAGACGTTGAAATTAGAACCTCTCAGTGACATACGTCCCTCGGAGAGGTAAAAACGTCTTCATTTGGTTCTCGATCGAAGAGGTTCATTTTGTTTCCCAACTTGTTTATAGTGATTTCAAAGGTATGAAATTGAACAAATCTATTCCTACATTAAATATGAAAGTCGATCTATTATTCCAAGTTAAGACAGCGTCAATTGGTCCTGAACAAACTCCTTTCCAACCTTCAGCGATAAGTCTTGTGTATCCTTGACATTTTCACCCTCTATTTTCCAAAAAAGGTTCCCTATGTTTGAAATAAAAATCTCCATTGTTGTATTTAACGGAACTAATAAATTCAAAGTATCGAAATATTTTTTGGTCTTTTGGCCAAAAATTTCTTTTATGAATCAAGTTTTTCAAAGGCAATATTTTAGAAAACCAAAAAACTTAAAGACTGCAGTTGCGTTGTGTTTTCACCTTTTAAAAGATATGTGCTTCTATCTTGAGTTCTAGTAGCAGCGTCCACCAGTCCATCATGGCATTTTTCTTCGGCTTCTGCACCAGCACAGAGAAAAATCGCAGCTATCCCAATCAAGACAATCATATTTCTGAGCTACAATCGGCGAATTTCACTTTATACATTCGAAAAAACAGTTCACTGGGAGGCACGTTCTTTTAAAGAGATACTTAAATATTACGTTTCTTCAAAAATGTTTCAAATCATGTAATCAAAATAATCGTTAAGCCTATTACATATAAAAAATTCTGCTTTTTCGTTGTCTGTCGGTCGGTCTGTAACGCTATAACAGCGTCTAGCTCGAAAAACATGAATGGTATTTGACGATTTTTCAAATATGTTCCCAATGCCGTAATGTCACGATATCTTATTGTCCTAAGACCCTTCTGTCACGAAATAAATTTTACCAAAGACAAATTTGTCCCAAAAGCTATTCGGCGAGAACAATTTGTTCCAAGACCGTATTGTCACGAGATCAACATCACCCAAGACCTCATGGACAAGAGTCCAAATTGGGACTTGGTAATTGGAGCTTAACTCCGCCCCAGCATCATTATGGTATGTTTTATTAACCGAATGAAATCTAAATAAGCCTCTCCTCCTGGTATGTTTTTCAGCACTACTGGGAGGTAGTGTGACGTTGCATGATGTAGTACTGCCAAGTCCCTATTTGTCCCAGGACCTTATCGGGGAAGTCAATTTCATGATTCTACCTTGGCTATCTAGTTTATACTTCAAAAATATTCCGGACTTCATTTATGTGTAACTTTCCCTAAATATTTGGACATCCTGAAACGTCGGTATAATATGGGTTTCCCAACGTACGATTGTCATTACATACTAATTACGCTTTTGATATAATTACCATTGTTTAATCATATTGCACACAATCAAATATACACGTCAGTTAGAAATAAATCTACACTGAAAGTTGAAAAATATCATTCCTGAGATAAAATTTTAAAACAATTGTTTGTTATATAACTTAAATTTCATGAAAATATGCCAGCTTTAATATTATCTTAAGTTCATAGGATATGTTCCATAAGTTTGTTACTGTTTACAAACTCGAACCTGCAATGAAGTGACGTGGGTCATAGATTCTCGTAAAGCGACGCCTGGTGAGGCGCAAGTCAAAGGCTTAAGTTCATAAGATATGTTCCATAATTTTGTCACGGGTTATTAAAAGCTTGTAATGAAGTGACGTAGGCCATGGATTATCCCAAAGATTATCGCTAAGCGACGCCTGGTGATGGTGAAGCACTGTCAAAGGCTTAGTAATGCAGATTTTATATTAAGATGGAAGTTCTATAAAATTAACCACCGAGTGTAGTCAATTCTTGCTTGTCGTTCTCTGTAAGTCTCTAGCATTGGGAAGTATAGTAGTGTTAAGCTTATTTTATAAAACTTATAAACTTATGGTAATATAATGAAAAAATTAACTGCTAAGTTTGGAATCCTTGATCATTGCTTCTTCACAAGAAAAAGCAGATTATAGTGCTTTGAACTTCTTTTAATGCATATATAACATTTCTTGCGACATTATTTGTAATATTGCAACACATGTATCGCAAGGGTGGAATGACGAGAGACGTTAAATAAAAACAAAGAACTGTTTAATCCGACACTAAAAAAAATAAAATACACTGAGGGGTTGGACTGACCGCTTAGGTCGAGCGCGTACGAGAGAGAGAGCGAGCCCCCCCGAGGTTGTTCGGACTTCGAACCGCGTGGAAAAAACCAGGGGGAGGAAAGGTTCAGCTGTGGGGGGGGGTAGGTGAGAGGGAGGAAGCGTTGTCCCCAAAAAAGGGGTAGGAGAAAGAGCGCGTTGCAGATCCCCCCGCTACGAAGACGCATGTCCTCGTGCGCCACTGGTGATGGTCTCGGGGTCAGAAGCAGGGTCATCCCCGCTAAGGTCTTCCAGCGCGTCATCGTGTCGGCCGACGAAAGGTTTGACATTAGACAAGTGTACTGGGAAAGTTCGGTGGGTGCGACGAGTGCGAAACGCTGGAGGGTCTTCTACTTGGAGTGTAGTGTGTCCGATAAGTTTGCTAACTTGGTACGGACCTTTGTACTTTGGCAGGAGTTTCTCCGACTTACCAACTTTTCTAGCGAAATCGCGTACGAAGACTAGGTCACCCTTCGCATATGTTGGTGGGGTACGACGCTTCCCGTCGTAGAGATCCTTCTGACGTCTTTTTTCGCGAAGAATGGACTAGCGTGCAAGGGTTCTCAGCTGGGACATGCGATCTTTAAGATTTTGCGGGGCGTCGCGTGGGTCTGGTGGGAGGAAAGGCAACAAGGTTTCCTCGGGCTACGTTGGGATCCGACCATAGACAAGCACGAAAGGAGTTTCGTGAGCGGTTTCTTGTTGAGCAGTGTTAATGGCAAAGGTGGCGTAAGGGACGGTGGCATCCCAATCGCGATGATCAGGCCCAACGTAGGAAGATATTATGTCAGCGAGTGTTCTGTTTGCCCGTTCGACGAGACCGTTCGCCTGGGGGTGATAGCTGGCCGTCACACCGTGATGTATATCCAAGTTCACGAGGGTACGCTCCGTCTCTTTCGACAAGAAGGCTGTGCCCCGGACGCTTATAATCCTTTGGGGGGTCCCGTGGCGCAAAATTATGTTCTCGAGGAGGAATTGTACAACATAACGAGATTCGGTAGTTGGGAATGCCTTCGTTTCGGCCGACTTAGTAAGGTGATCAACAGCAACTAGGAGGTGTTTATTCCCATTATGCGACGTCGGGAAAGGTCCAAGATTGTCGACCCCGACCGTTACGAAGGGTGCTTCTGGTGGTGGAATTGATTTCATGAACCCAACTTGTCTTTGTGGAGTTGGCATTTGGGACATGAGGCAACGTACTGCTTAACAATCTTCCTTAGGCCAGGCCAACAGTACCTCTCCCGTATTTTTTTCGCGGGTTTTGTCAACCCCGAGGTGGCCGGATGTTGCGGAGTCATGAGCCACAAGCAGTCGCGGGAGTGAGGAACTTTTTGTTCGATTTATTCCTACCTATTCATTCTTGAAGACGGTGAAGCGTTGAAATTTTGGCGAACTAGCGTTCTTTATGGCTTGTTTGGGCGACTAGACTAAACTGAAATCAATGCGGTTACGTAGATTTTCCATGGTCTTCCCAAAGACCGAATTGTTAAAAAGCTTGAAAAATTCGCGTTCAAAGTCGTTGGCGGCCATCTTGCGCTTCTCTGTGTTGAATTCGATGAAAGGCTTCAACCACGCCCCCTGTTCGAAAGTGTAAAAAAGTGTATATTTACGCGCTTAATTTTCTGTTTACTTCATTTGATATACTTCCAAATTTTTCCACACCTTTGTAATATGAAAATAGAAAGTACAAATTTTACCAAACCCCATTTCAAAGGTGTTTCACTGTGTTTTCAAGTAAATTTCTACCACTTTGTATCCCTTCAACGGGTTTTTTATCTTAAACATCTCTACAAATTCTAAAATGTATAGTAATAAGCCTACACCGGAGAAACCTCGGAACAATTGTGGGTTCCCAGGTAAAGATTCTTGACGCCGATAGTAATCCAGAATACGAGCAGCTCTTTCTTCATGCTGTAAACATTAGCGACTGAGTTACAGGAAATGAATGTATTCAAGTGGTGCGTGGTTCGGAAGAAGACCAAAACAAAGTCATGTCGCTTTGGCAATGAATTCTGGCAAAATTTGAAAACTACAGCGATAATTCACTTTTCAAAGAGTACATTTTTCATCTCCTCAAAGAGATCAATAAAAATAACTAGGACAATACACTAGTCTCTTTGCGTGAGTTTATTGGCAAGCCAATCATTCGTTGCTTAAAAGTAATTCAAAGATGTCAGTCGCCACTGCTAAATATAAAAAACTGTTTCCCGATAGATACTTCAAGTAAAAGTGAGTACTTATTGAACGTAACCGAGAACATCAGTTCCTTTTAACAATATTTTCTCTTACAACAGATTTACGGAACAAGTTCATATCAAGTTTGGAATTCTTGAGGTAAACATAAAAAAATAAATTCAAGATGCAAATGACGTTTTAGAAATTCTGGTTTTATAAAATTATCTTTCCTAGGAGTTGGATTCACTTCCGCTACAAAAGAAAAAAATGTTACGATGGCGTCAGATACGCGGCCATCATTCATAACTTTACGTAAATGGTTAAACTGGTTTGAAAAATAGCTGATTATTTAGAGATAATATTTCGTTCAATAGCCCTATTTACGACCCTATCACAGGCTTGGATGTCATAGACATTTCCAAGGGTGGAGACTTAGCAACTGTAAGTTACAGTTTCAACATCCTCTTAGATCATAGGAGGTTGATCATTTCATTTGGAAGGCATTATCTAGATCAATGCCGAAAAACATTGTGGCCATTTGTTGGTTTTCAGTTTTCTGAGGTATTTTCAGATGTTGGACCTTATATATTTATATATAATTTATATATATATATTTCCACTTTAAGCTAGGTGAAAGGACTTGTTTCCAGTGGTTTTTACGACTTCACCGAGACGATCATATTGTCAGGGGCACTGAGTTGTTTCCTCAAGTCCGATTTCTTCAGTGAGAAATATTTATTCATCGAAACGATCGAAGATCTTCAATACATGCAGAGTCACGCCAATGTTCAACCACTTATGATCAAAGATGGATTGGTTCACCGATTTCTAAGCAGTAGAGTAAGCGTTTGCTTGCCTTGCCTCTATGGTGTTAGCTTTTCTTATGAAATAAATGGAATTGTCTATTAAGGCCAAGGAAGAGGAGAAGCTCGATAACTGGATGAAGAATCACTTGAACGAGGAGAATTTTTGCTAATTTTACGACCTGGTTTTGTTAGAAATGTACCAGGAAATTGTAGACGGACATAAATCTATGATTCTGAACCAAATTTTTTTGTCTTCTACGTTGGGTTTGGTTCTTATGCAAGACGATGACCTCATCAGCGAATGGAAAACCAAATTAGACGTATTCTACTTGTCGAAATCGCTTAAAAGCGATTACGTCGTCTTGCCTGCCAATTCATCCTTTTACGGCAACCCGATCTTTCGTGAAAATTTCCAAAAAGGGTAATCGATATCCATTCATAAGTTGTTCACTGCAAACTAACTTGGTTTTGATTATTATTTAGAATGCTTCTTTTTTTCGAGGCGAAAGCGTTTAATTATTTTGATTTCCCCGGGGATTGCGCCTTGGATTTCATCAAATGGGAACGTCCAATTAAGACCGCGTCAGACCTAACTTTATTCGCCGTTTGTAGCGTCTTTTACCTCACTTTATCGGCATTAACAGTTTGCGTCGCCATGTTGTTCTTTGAAATAATTCTCGGCTGAAAGAAATATAGATACGATTAATCGGCAAATCAATCAATCAAAACGTCTTACAAAAAGTACACCTTATTGATTTCGAAATAATGACATATATTTACAAACGACATAAAATCTCACAACTTTTAACCGAACATTGAAAACAACTTTGTTAAATTCAAATGTCCGTCAAGAACAAATCTGCGACAAAATTTATAGTGAAGACTCGAGTAAAGATAGAAAATACACCGATGTAAATTAACCATGATTATTTTGTTGTTGTTGCTTTGGTAATACTTTGTAAACAAACACATTTTATTAAACATGGTTTAAACATCTCGTAGCTTTTATCTCATCAATAAAACGTAACCTTAACTACGATGATGTGATTATTGAAGACAAAATCATCTTTCGAAAATTGAAGGGGTTATCTCAATTCGTAGAGATAATTAAGACACATGTCTTGCCCGGTGGTGGTTTTAAAGGACTATATCGTTTCCCCGAATTCTACCTACGTAGAAATGTATTTAGAGATCCCAATGTAATCAATCAATTCCATAGCGTTTCATAGCTAAGTTTAATCTCCTTTTGGTTAAGTAGATTCGTGTCGAGCCTCATGATTAGTTTCTCTTCTTCGCACGCTAAACGCAATTAATTTCAAAATCATTTTTCCGCTAGATTACTTTCGAATTATCAACATATAAAGTCATAAGCCTTGTAACTAAATGATGCGTTTAACGATTTTTGACAAACCAACACAAACACAATTCCTTTTTTTTCCTGAAAGACACTGAGAACCATTAAATAAGCCTTGGAGGTATATTACTTCAAAGGCAATCATACGACGTTGTTTTCTATGGTTTTGTTTAGGCTACAAAAGCTAGTCAGGTATATAGCAGAAAAGTAAGCGAAAAGGGAAGTGAGTAAATACACATAATGAAAGGTGTTTTCAACAAAATATTTCCTGCCGAAATTATGATTTAGGGTAATTGGCATTATTGCTGTAAACGTTAGCGACTGAGTTACGGTTAACAAGCGTATTCATGTGGCGCTTGGTTCCGAAGAAGACCAAATAAAGCCATATCGCTTTGGAAACGGATTTTGGCAAAGTTTGATAACTACAACAATAATTCACTTTTCAAAAGCGTACATTTTTAATCTCCTCAAAGAGATCAATAAAAGTAATTAGAAAAATTCATTTGTCTCTTTGCGTTAAGTTTCGCGTGAGTTGATTGCCGAGCTAATCATTCGTTGCTTTGAAGGAATTCACAGATGTCGGCCGCCACTGCTAAATATGAAAAACTGTTTCCCGATAGATACTTAAAGTGCAAGTGAGTACTTATTGAACGTAACCGAGAATATCAGGGCCTTTAAACAATATTTTCTCTTACAACAGATTTACGGAACCAGCTTTTATCAAGTTCGGAATGCTTGAGGTATAAAAAAATGTATTTATGATTCAAATGGCGTTTCAATAATTCTGGTTTTTGAAAAAATTATCTTTCCTAGGAGTTGGATTCACTTCCGCTACAAAAGAAACAAGATGGTCAAAGCCCATATTAAAGCCACATCGCTTCTATACTCTCGCTTTTGAGAGGTATTTATTTAAATGTGAACATACAAAAATGGGGAAGTTTAATTTAAAATTAACATTAAAAGTTTTGGATATTCGAAAATAGGAAGCCAGCTGTAATACAGCCGATATTACTAGTATAAACAATAATATATTTTTCACTGTATAATCATAGCTATCTAATGGACCACATATGAATTTTTGACCAGGGATTAGGTTAGGGAAATCAAGGAGCGGGTAAAGACAGGATTGGGAATTTTGTTTTCTCTCTTCTTGGCATTTATGCCTAGAATTTCTCAGCCAGCAGTAGCCGCCGCCGATGAGACTGGTCAAATTTCGAGATGTTGAACTTGTGTTGCTCGATTAGAAAGTTACGGATGTAGTCAGTTCAATATCTTATAGTCTTGGTTTCGTTTAATTTTAGTTTTATTACATGCTACAAGTTTTAACGAGTAATTGAAAACAAAATATCCAAGAAGCACTCAATGTTTAATTGAAAACAAAATATCCAAGAAGCACTCAATGTTTAATTGAAAACAAAATATCCAAGAAGCACTCAATGTTTGTATTAAATTAGAAAATCATTTTCATTGTCATAGGCATGATTGTTAACACTAGAAATGGTAAAAAACTACGACAAAACCCATTTATGACATTCATGTATTCAGGATTCATGTATTCAGGGTGTAATTGGTGTACATTCATGTATTCAGGGTGTAATTGGTGTACATTCATGTATTCAGGGTGTAATGTATTCAGGGTGTAATGTATTCATAGTGTCAGGGCAACTTACACAGCGACATCTTTTTAAACCAAGTTGAACTACAATATTAAAAATAAAACTACAATGTTTAAATTTTTCTATTAAATTTTTCTAATTAAATAATTAATTTTATGTTGTTCAATTAAATGCAAATCTAATATTTTTTATTTGAATCATTAAAGTTTTTTTTATTAAATAACTATAATGTATTACGAGGGAGGACGAACACACCCACGGCCACCACAGAAACGGCAACTCCCACTTCCATCCCCAGTGAAACTAATAGCTCACATCTTACGATGTGTCTAAAAATGTTACGATGCCATCGGGTACGGGACTATGATTCACAATTTTACGTAAATGGTTAAAATGGTTTGAAAATTAGTTGACGTGTGCAAGATAATATTTCGTTCAATAGCCCTATTTACAAAAATATCGGCACCTTGGACGTCATTGACATTATACCAAGGGTGGAGAGTTACCAACCGTTAGTTACAGAGTTTCATCATCCCCTTTCATTGTAGGTGTTTAGGCATTATCTAGATCAATGGTAAACCACACTAAGAAAATAAAATATTATTCAGTTTCGTGACGCATTTTCAGAATTTGGACGTTGTAGTTGCTCCATTGGATATGTTCACTTTAAGCAATGTGAAAGGGTTTATTTCCAGTGGCTTTTACGACTTCATCGAGACGATCATATTGTCAGGGGCACCTATATTTTCACTGTCAACTTCGCTCTCATTCTTGTCGATGGATTTTATGGTACATCTGGTCCAGATCCGTGTATGTGTAACTCCAAACTAATCGAATACATTTCCAGTCTGTTGTCGGTATTTGTCTTTTCGCCATTGTACATTAATATTATTGACTCACAAATTGTGGCACGCCATCCTAACAAAGTCAAGAAGTAACTTCAATTAAGTAATCAAGCAATATCTGATAGTTTTATGGGATATCTATTCCATATTTTTCTTTGAACTTAAGTAAATTAAACTCTCAAAAATCTCAGTAATTTGGGAAATACATTTTGTCTCTCGTGTCAAGCAGCGTTCTCTCGTCGATTGGATCATATTTCCGAGCGTCTCGCCTACGCTTTTTACATGCAGAGTCACGCCAATGTTCAACCACTTATTATGAACACCCAATTAAGACCGCGTCGGACCTAACGTTATTCGCCGTTTGTAGTGTCTTTTACCTGACTTTATCGGCTTTAACCGTTTGCGTCGCAATGTTGTTCGTTGAAATAATCCTCGGCTGGAAGAAATATATAATCGATTAGTGCTGATTGGCTAGTTAAGATCACCATGTTAGTAGCTTGCAGTAGGATAGTATCTCCTAGCTAGGAGGTGGAAGGAGAAGTAAAACCAAAACTTAAAATTGAGAGGGGTGTTGGCGCTTTGTTATTTCGAGTTTTTTTTAATACGTAGTTTCGCGTACCGGCTAGACGCGCTAAGTGAAAGACGAGCTATAACTTTTGAAGTGCATTGCTTCAGGCTAGAAACTTACGATTTTGATCTCAAACTGGAATAATGGCTAGCAAAGATATTAGTTCTGATGAAGATAGTCAGGATACTAATTCCGAATTAACTGCTAGTCAAACCAAAAGGCGCAGGACCAGTTCCATTTGGGAACTATTTGAAGAAGGTGAGGAGCAAGATATATCTAAATGTATGTTATGCAAGGGAAGAATTAACAGCAAATGTGGAAATACCTCAAGTATGTGGAAGCATGTGGAAAATAAACACAATGAGGAATACTTAAGAATTAAGTTGTAAGATAAAGAACCAAAACAGCTAACGATGCAAGAAACATTTCGACGAACAATGCTATTCTCGCCAAGTCACCCAAAAGCTGTAAAAATAACCAACAGCATTGGACGAATGATAGCTACCGACTATCAGCCATTTAGCGTAGTTGAGGATCAAGGTTTCATCAATGTTCTTCATGAATGTGAACCGAGGTACAAAATACCATGCAGAACCACATTTTCCCGAACGGTGATTCCAAAACTGTACAACGACATGATGCAAGATCTACAAAAACAGATGAATGAAGCTTTGAAGGAAGGAGTGGAATCGATTTCATTTACTTCAGACTCCTGGCGTTCAAGATCCATGGACAATTACCTTAGCCTGACGTGCCACTTTGTCAAGAAGGACTTCAGTCCAGTGATATTAACCTTCGCATGTCTACCATTCAACATTAGGCACACAGCTGGAAATATAAGAAACACGCTGCTGGAGGTCATAGTCCCTATCGTTCCAATTGAGATACAACGTAAGATTCCAATCTACATCGTGACAGATAACGAAGCAAGCATAAAGAAAGCCATAAGAGAATCTAACTGGCAGCATCGACCTTGTTTTTGTCACACAATCCAGTTAGCTATCAAAGACAGTTTTCAAAATATTAAGGTTGGTGACTTAACCGTGAAGAACATTTTGGCCAAAGCTCGTTCCATCGTTACTCATTTCTACATGAGTGCGCCTTCAAAGAGGTTGCTTGATGCTGCACAAGTTAAAATATTTAACATCAAAGAACATGAGGCAAAATGCTTGATACAAGACGTCGTAGTTCGCTGAAACAGCGAATATTATATGCTACAACGTTTGAACGAACTCAGACTTCCAGTTATGAAAGCCATGTTTAGTAGTAGGGACTATACAGATTCGCAGAGATCCAAGATGGCCGCCACCCCAAGATGGCCGCCCTCTCCCCATCTACCAAACTCAAACCAAACTTTTCAGACAAGTCTGGACTAGCCCGAGCTCCTGCCTGTTAGTTTCAACCCTCCCATGACATCATCTTCTTAACTTAGACCAAAACTAAAACTATAGTCAACCTTGAGGTCATCCCTGGCTTGCTAACATTGGGTGTTACCCTTTAACCACTCCAGCTTTCTGTAAGCCTAAAGTTAATAAAAACACATATTTTAAGACATCAAATATTTACTTTTTATAAGATGTACAGATATGCGTAATAAATAAATACAGAATATATAGTACAAAATAATCAACAACCAGCAAGGATAAACAAACATGTTTTAACGAGTTCATTTTTCACGTTGATCCTGTATCGTTATTTGACTCGGGAGTGCAATCGGCGGAGGGACGTTTGGGTTTATTTTCTAATTGTTTTCTGCTTCGCCGTTCAATTTCGTAAAGAGTTAACAAAACGTTGACTATTAACCCGTAAACAAAAAAGAAAATGAGGCACAACATATTGCGAGGGCTATGATAGCAAATGATATTTAAATTGCTAGTACGTGCTATATGTAACATACTAGAGAGTTAAGCGGCAGTTTTAATTGGATCCTATTTGTCACATTAGGCGGAGCGTAAGTAAAGAGATAATATCATTGGATAGGTTAATTAAGGTGGAGTTAGAAAATAAGCCTATAATTATAAGTCTGACAAGAATAACAAATATAGAAATAAAAATTTTTTAATAACAAACAATATAATACATACAATAACAAATATTTATATGAAAAACCCACCACCATTTAAAAAGATTAAACACCGGTCGACCCAAACCCCCCACTGGCGCGTGACGTCGGGGTCAAAGTCTAGAAACAACATAAAAATGTGTCACATGTTAAAACCTAAATTAAAAAATTGAAAATATTTACCGCCGTTTCCACCGGTCTTAGCAATATAACCGGCGTCACGATCAATTGGGCGAAACGATCACCCCGCTTGACAACGTAGGGGGTTTCCCCGACATTTGCGACGACGACTTTTATGGGTCCCCGATAGTCGGCGTCTATTAGTGTTAAGAATTATTATACTTTTACGCATTATAAAATAACTAATAAACATACCTATCGTCCCCTCGGCAACAAACAGCCCTTGGGCCGTTAAGCTGCTACGGCCAACAAGGCGGCCGTAGCTGTTCTCGGGCAGCATAACGCCTAACCCAGTCGACACAATTTTGATACCGTGAGGGTCGATTACGGTATCCACTGGACAATATAAGTCCAGTCCGGCCGACTGGGGGGTGGCGCGACGGGGAGTAAGCGCTGCCGGATGGATTTTAATCACAGGCAGGCAGGGCAAACGAGGAGCGGTAGAGAAAGACATCTTAAAGTTCTTGGGACTGGTATTTCAGAAACAGAAGTTAAACAACTGATAACTTTCATTTTGAAACCTGGGGCTTATATACAACCTTAGCGAGGTCAAATCTAATAGTGTCTAGGCAATACTTTCAAGATTCTTAAAATTCAATAAATAGCAAAAAGTTAATTAGATATATAGGCATAAAATTACCAAAATCTCTCCGAGGTCTAAGTTTTTTTTTCGTATGCAAAAAAGTTGTCTAGGAGTGTTTTAAATAATTCAAACGAGTTCGTGTTATATAAAAAAAAACCCTTTAGCGAAGGTTAAAAAGAAGTTACTTTGATAGCTGCCTAAGGGGACAAATATTATTCGTATGCAAAAGCTTGTTTAGGCGTGTTTCGAATAATTAAATTTGAATAATTCTCACGAGATCGCTTTATATAAGAAAAACAATTTATTAGTGAAGGTTAAAACTAATTACTTTGGGAGGGACAGAAATTGTTTTGTAACATGATTTAAATCTAAATAAATGTATATTAATATTAAACTAGAGAGGTTATTTTTTATATAGATAGATATATTTATGTCCTCTTTAATCTTTAGTATCAACTCCACAATGAAAAATGTATTTTAGGTTAAATTAAAAAATAGCGTATCAGACATAATTATTTTTCAAAACTCTTAATAAGAATAGAATAAGGTTGTGTTATAAAAAAAAACCAGGTCTGGGCCTGTATTCTAAAAAAAATGGCCCTGAGATTTTGGGTATAAAAGCTCGAGCATGGGCATAGGGTTTTCACAATCAATCCAGCCATGAGTAGCAAATATCTTCAAGAATCACAGTCTATGTTTGACTCTCCACCGTCTTCTCCTGGGGATCGAGCCGGAACCAGCAGCGGTAAGCGGACCATAAATCAATTTTTGAAGCCCGACCCTGTCGAGGTGTTAATCGACTCGGACGACGAGACGTTCGTCCAAGACGTACTACAAAAACACGTCGTGGGCATACACGGGATTGAAGGGTCGTATCGGCTGAGGAGCGACGGCCAGTATTTCGAGACACGAGTCCCCCCGCGAAAAGGGGACTATTTTGTAGACATAAGTGTCTACAAATTTAAGGATATAAAGGACTCCCAAGCCGACAAGCTTTGGGAGTGCAGCCACAAGCGGCTGAAACGAGTCGTTGACGGGAAAGATAAAGAGGCGGTCAAACTCCTCAACGCCTTCCACCGGTTGGTGGAGGACATAAAGGGTGACGCTCAGGCCACGCAGCAGCCGCCAAGCAAAGTAAGTATCTTATTAACAATAAATTTACAAAGCAAAATTTTGTTCCAATTTTTTTATTTCTGATAGAGATTCAAAAAATGAGTTCGAGCAGCGGCAGCAGCGGGAGTGACTCGGAGGGTAGTGAGGGAGAAGAACACGCACAGGTAAACCGGTACTACACAATTGAGCGACAGATTGACAAAACGAGTCGCAAGTGGCATTGTAAACAAATCGATTTGCGTATAGCTTTCAAAAATCTGGAAGACATTCCAACGCGAGATTTTTTTCGAATTTTTCGAAAAATTCTCGACGAAGTTATACGCAAATTAGTAACCGAGAACCCCGGGTATAATCGGGTTCGATTTGTTTTAAGCTCCCCCGGGTTGACGACCCCCGTTAATATTAAATTTATAAAAATTGACAAATTCACCAGTAAGCGAATTATGCGCACCATCTATAGAGTAACGCAATCTAGTCGGGACTTTGTTTTTAATGGCGAAGATTTTCAGTTTGATATAATTTTTCTAAACCTCGATGCAAATATAGGGACTTATTATAAATCCATAAAAAATAGAACTTTGGTTAATTTGGATTATTTCGTTAAACAAAATAACCAATTTATTTTTATGGAGAATAATGATAATCTCTGTTTTGCTCGGAGTTTAGTTCTGGGTAAAGAGATGGCCGATCGCAATTTTTATCAACAAAATAAGCAAGGTCCTCCCTTTAACCAGAACAATTTTGACAAACTGAAACGCAATAGCACCCTCGTGGGCAATATTGCGAAAATCTTGCACCGAAAAGCCGGCGTCCCCGAGGGTTTCGTTACTCTAGAAGATATTCAAAAATTTCAAAATTATTTAGCTCCCCATTATCGAATCGTGACAATTGATGCTGCGAATAATTTTACCATATTTTTCAAAGGACCCCAAGCTCCTAAATTTATCTATTTATTAAAAATTGGCGACCATATCCACCCCGCGAAAACTTGGCACGGCATGATGGGGGGTTGTATCTCTTGCGATTTATGCTTAAAATCTTTTTACAAATACGAATTGTTAAAAGAGCATAAATGCCCCGAGGATACAAAACCCTTTATATGTTTTCGGTGCCAAGGAGAAGCTTTTCATTTAACCAACGAGGACGTTTTAAAACGTTGCGACGAATGCCACCGCTACTTTTTCCCGGGCCCCTGCTACGAAACTCATTTACTTAATGGCACCTGCGCGAGCCAAAAACGATGTTTAGAATGTGGGCGACTTATGGGTGACGATCACGACTGCAATCCCGAATGCTCTCAGTGTAAAATAGTTCATCCGCCTGGTGAACATTTTGTTATGCCTTTGGAAACCAAAATGAAAGCCTCGCGGTTTATTTATTACGACATTGAGACTATTCTTAGAAATAATATCCACGTCCCCATTTTACTAGCTTGCGACGTAGAGACTGAAGCTGGCTTTGAAACCAAAATTTTTTACGGCGCCAATTGCGTCGAGCAATTTTTAAATTATTTATTTAGCGTAGAGCAGGTAGTTTTGACTGGACAGAAACGTAAAACGTACCAACCGCGCTTTACTAACACTCAAGTAGTAGCTCATTACGCAAAAGCTTTTGATAACTTCTTAATTCTTAACGCTTTAGTCCATAGACACGTCACCCCTGCCGTTATTTTTGACGGCAGTAAAATTTTAATGATTCATCTTGAGGGACCGCAAATTAGATTCCTCGATAGCTTTAATTACATTAGTCAGCCTTTGCGTAATTTCACCAGCATGTTTAGCCTTGGCGATGTAGCGAAAGGATTCTTTCCATTTGATTTTCATACCGAAGAAAATCTTAATTACATTGGCGTCATCCCTGAAGCTTCGTACTTTAACGTAGCTCAAATTAAGGCCAATGATTATCGAGATTTTCAAACTTGGTACGCGTCAATGGAAGGATCTATTTACAACATCAAAGAGGAGCTTATTAAATATTGCATTCAAGACGTCAAAGTCTTAAGACAAGGCGTCGAAGCTTTTAGAAAAATTTACGTAGACCTAACCAAATTAGACCCTTTTTGCTTAAAAAATATTACTTTGGCGGGTGCTTTAACCACTATTTATCTTAACAATTACTATAAACCTTACAGCATGGGTATTGTTCCTTCTAACGGCTATAACGCAAAATTTAATCACAGTCAGATTAGCTTAAAATATCTCGCTTGGGTGGAGAAAACGGAAAATATAAAATTGCGAACGGCTTTAAGCTATGGGGGTGAATATCGGGTGGGTCGCTATTTAGTCGACGGCTATAGCGAAACTCCGCCCAAAATCTACGATTTCCACGGTTGCTACTTTCACGGTTGTCCATGCCAAAAACTCAATGCCTACAATACCCAACTCAAAGCCAGCAACAGATTTCTGTACGAGCGGACGCTAGATAGAGAGCTGTTTATTAAAGAGAAGATGGTCGGGTATGAATATACCTCGATTTTTGAGTGTCAATTTGCTAAGCTTTTAAAAGAAAACGCCGAAGCAAAGGCTTTTTGCAAAAGTTTAACTTTTCGACCTCAAATATCAGCCCGTAGCGCTCTTTATGGGGGACGAACGGAAAATTTTGTTCTTAACTGCCACGTGCAAGGTGAGGAGAAAATTTTCTACAAGGATATTATTTCTTTGTACCCGAAAGTTTGTCGCGATTGTCCGTACCCTAGCGGCCACCCCATAATCTATAGCAGAGATTTTGACAAATCGCCAGGGTGGTATTTTGGCGTTATGAGTTGTCGTTTGCTGCCCCCTCAAGATCTCCACATCCCCTTAATTCCCTTTCGCAGCGGTGGTAAATTAGCTTACGCCCTCTGTCGCACGTGTCTAGAATTGCGAGCGGAAATCTGCGAACACACTGTCAATGAACGGGCTTTCGAATCAGTTTGGCCAACGGTCGAAGTCTATGCCGCTATGGAGCATGGATATAAACTCCTCGATATATTCGAGGTTTACCATTATCCAAAAACGGAATATTTCTTTGCCCAGTACATGACTGATTTTATCGCCTTGAAAGTGAAGAATTCCAGATTTCCCGCTCACGCGCAAACGCCTCTGCAAAAAGAGGCGTATATCGCTGATATAAACAAGAATGAAAAGCTTTCTCTGACAGTGGCGGATATTCAATCAAATCCTTCCCTGCGTAATATCGCTAAAATTAATTTAAATTCTCTTTGGGGTCGCATGGCGTTAAATACGGGAAAGATTCGCAGCATCTTTATCAACAATTATTACGAATTGATACGATACGCGAGCGATTACACTCTGGAATTAGTCGACTTACGGCCAGTTACGGAGTCGATCGCTCTCTTATCGTACAAAGCCAAAAGCGATTACGTTTCGGACTACAAACTGGGGTCGGCCATTGTGGGGAGCTTCGTTTCTTGCTACGGGCGACTCGAATTGAACAAGATGCTGCTTCAATTAGACCGCGCAGCTTTGTATTGTGACACCGACTCGATAATCTACCGCCATCTACCGGGAAAGTTTGACATTCCAACTGGCAATCATATTGGTTGCTGGGCGGACGAACTCGGCGGTGATTATATAACTTCCTTTTGTAGTACCGGTGCTAAAAGTTACTCGTTTCGCACTAGCAAAGGAAAAGAAGTCAAGAAAATTAAAGGGTTGACGTTAAATCGAGAAAATCTTGAAAAACTTGACTTTGAAACCTTTGAAAGTGTAGCGATGAATCCGGAAAAGGAAGTTACAGTCAATGTCCCTTTTAATTTTAAACGGGATAAATACAAGCTGCAGCTAGAGGCCGTTAAAATCACCAAAAGATTTCGCCAAACCTCGAATAAGAGATTGTTGAACGCCGATTTGACAACCAGTCGACCCTACGGTTTCAAAGAGGCAACACCCGCTTCAACATCTCTTTCGCATGAATTACGAGGCTAGGCGAAGACATACTTTTGAGGGCTTGTGGGAATCTTGCGTTCCTATCGAAGCCCTGGCCAAAGACGGTTTCTATCTTGCAGATGTAGAAACACAGACGACGCGCTGCGCCTTTTGCGGCATCGCCTTGTACCAGTGGCGTTGCACGGACCATCCATCGAGGGAACATCGGAAACACAGCCCATCGTGTCCGATGGTTTCCAAGAAACCGTGCAACAATAAACCACTGCGTCAGGGGTTTCCCGACTTCCCGACCAGCGAGGGCGAGGATGTTTGCGAGCCTCTAATCCAAACATGCCCAGCCACCAACAACGAGCGGTCGGGAAGCGAAAAAGTGCGCGTGCGCATAAATCCGTCGTGTTTTCTTCTGTAGTGCGTGTGTACCAACTACCCTCCGAGTCTCGCGTGAACTTTGACCTCATCAACGACCAACGCTTTCGCCAAAGGATAACGGAATTTGAAAAAAAATTTTTAAAAACAATTAATTAATAGGGATTTTTTTGGGGTAAAAGGGTTTTTTGTTTATATTGTTTTTTAATGCTATTTAAATATGTAAGGGTTTTTTTGGGGTTTTTGGATTTATAGTGTTTTAATTTTTTGATTATTAATGTTTTTTTAAAATATATATCTATGTTTTTAATATAAATAACCTGTCAACAATAATAAAATGTTTATTATTTAAAATGAATCCAACCGAGTCAGTCTCGCATTCTTTAAAGTTCCAAACACCCGCCCAGTTTCTAATCGTGGGGCCAACGCAAGCGGGGAAGAGTTTTCTTTTAAGTAACTTATTGCAAAATCATCAGCTTATGTTTGACCCACCGCATAAAAAGGTTATTTATTGCTACGCCGCCTGGCAGCCAAACTATGAAAAATTGAAACAATTGATTCCGGGAATTCAATTTATTCAAGGCTTGCCAACGGCGGATCCGGACTTTTGGGAAATGAATCGCGACTCCTACTTTATACTAGACGATTTAGCTAGTCAATTATTTAAACAAACTCATATTGCCGATTTAGTGTGCGTGACATCGCATCATTTAGGGTATACGGTTATTATTATTACTCAACAACTGTTTCCCAAGGGTAGCCAATCGCGGATAATTTCTCAAAACTCTTCCTATTTTATAATAATGAAAAATCCTCGAGATGTCGCCTCTATTAGATATTTGGCGCAACAAATAAGTCCAGATAACCCGAAGCGTATTACGGAGGCGTACAGACTAGCCACTAGAGAACCCTATAGCTATTTGTTAATTGATTTAAAACAAGAAACTCCGGAAAATTTACGATTAAGGTCGCGAGTTCTACCTCACGAATCACCTATGTATGTCTATGTCGATTAAATTTAATTGTCATTTGAATAATGGCCCCACGCGTTAAACGTCGATCAGCAAAACGCTCCCGGCTCGTCGTAGCGCGTCCCTCGACCAAGTTTGCCAAATTTGTCCCTTATTTACAGAGTTTGCGTCAAACTAGCTGTAAACAACGGCGAACCCTCTTAAACAATAGTAGTGCGCCTCAATTAAAGAGCATTCAGACAATTTGTAAGAATTTAAAGGGCGGAGGTATTTATTTGAGTAAAGACCGTAAGAAAAAGCTAGCAAAGTACAAGAAAATTATTAGACAACTCGGATCAAGTACCTTGTCGCAGAAAAGCAAAAAAAAGCTGTTGTTGCAGCAATCAGGTGGTTTTCTTACGACGTTGCTTGCCGCAATCTTGCCTTCAATTGTCCAAGCCATAGCTGCTAAACTATGAAACAAATGGTTCTTGTGCCCGCTAGCGCAGTAACTTCAACAGCTGCCCAAGAACACTCTGCTTTGGACCGAGAGATTGAGGATATTTTAAAATCGCCATTGAATGCCTACGATAAATTATATAAATATTTAGACGCTTTTAAGAAATATTTAAGTATTGAGAAACAAATTCCTTTACCTAAATTTGAGGTCGTAACACAAACAATGCCAAATGTACCCACGCCGCCATTACCGGTCACCCCTAAAATGCCCCCGCGAAAAAAACAATTGTCATGGCCGAGCTATGCCACGTCATCACCGTCAACAAGCGCTTCGGGCAGTTCTTTTACTACGCCTAAACGAACCGAGCCTCGGCAAAAGGTTTTAAAAAGCGAAACGGCTGCGGGGACACCAACACGAGAAGATTTTTACCGGCAATATGGGCCGACCTATGTTGGAGATATGGTGAAACGGCAAGCCGAAGTTCTTGCAAATCATTTGCAAAACACATTTTTCACGCCAAAAAGAGAGCTAGAAGAAGGAGCTCTCGGTTATGCAAATCGTGACGACAATTTTCAAGAAGAAATTGTCGATGAACAAGAGAATTTAGCGGAGGAAAACGGGGACAATTTAACGGACTTGGAAAACCTGTTCGAGACGGCCTCCGCTAAACAGAAGAACAAGAAAAAAAAGAAAAAACCTCGGAAAAAGAAAGACGAGCTTCAAAATCTCGGTCCAGTAGTTCCATCTAACGAACGAAGACCTCGACATCATAAATGGCGCGATATTGATTAATAAAATGTAATATTAAGACAAATTAAAAATTGTTTTATTGCGAACAATATCTGTGTACATGTTTTTTTAAATGTAAAGATAAATATAATAAAGCGACATAGTCGTTAAGTTTAAGATTCTGGTCATAGATGGCGTCTAATATCGTCTTTCTAGCCACGCCCTGACAGCGGAGTGCTAGGTACAGAAAACAATGGATACCGCACAGTTGAAAGAATGGATGTTGAATTTGTTGTTTATTGTAAACAACTCGTTTCCCGTATCGTTTTAAATTAACTTTATAGTATCGCGGCGACTTTCCGTAAGTGCAAAACATTTCTACCGTGTCATTGTTAGAAAAGCACGCTATCCAATGTTCTCCAGCCTCTCCAGCTGCTTCATTATTGAATATAAAGCAAAATTTGGGCCTTTTTGGCCGTTCTGGGAGTCTGTCTACTGGGAAGCACCCTAAATAGTAGGGTCGCGTTCTTTTGTCGCAAGTTAAAAGAGCGTTTATTTGCGAAGTGTTCATAATTTAGTCTCAGGTAACGAGACTTTTTGTAGTTCGGCGCCGTAGAAAACACCCAAAATTTGCTCCCCCTTTAAATCCGCTACGCGATAGACGGGTGGTGACCTGGGTATGACGTCAACAACGCGAAATATTTCGTCAGTAAACGTGCCTCCCGAGCTGGTTTTTCTAAAGACTCTACTAGCTATAGAGAGACGCACGTGATCGCCAACTTTAAGCCTCGGTGCGTATCGATTAATTCCGTTTGATTTCCCGTACAGTTTATTCCAAATGATTGATTCGTTATCTATATTAACATGAGCCGGTGCAATTCCAGTAGTTGAATGAACCCGTTCATTATAGGCTTGAGTAATTAAAGGTAAATATTTAACGTAATTTTTATTCCCCGTGGCTGTAATAACCCGGGCAATTTGTTCCTTAATTGTTCTAATAAAGCGTTCCGCTAGACTGGCCTTATGCTGACTCCGGGCAAAATGTATTTGCACATTGTTTCGTTTCAAGAAGGAATCAAAGTTGCGCGAACTAAATTCTCCACCGTAGTCAGTGTATATTTTTAAAGGGATCCTTTCTCGAAATATTTTTTTAAAAGCTTCGATAACCTCGCCAGATGTTTTGTTTCTAAGAGGTACTGTCCATCCGTAGCGGCTTAAGACGTCAATAACGCACAAAACATAGCGAACATTTTTATTAAAACGTTTTAATTTCGGTAGATCCAACAAATCAGCTTGAAAAACGTCATCGATAGTCGAAGCGTAGACCTGGTTGGTTTTGAATCGGAAACGTCGAAATCGGTGTTTCGTGTAAGCGGGTTGTTTCTCGAGAAAGGCAATTAATTTGGCTTTTGACACGTCCGGTAAAGCCTTTTGTAACCTGGCTAGCGACCCATAAGCGGCCGGATTAGCCACGTCGTAATAAATTTTTCTAATTTTAGCGTCCATGTCTTAACAAGTATAAATAACGACTAAATATTTTCCTAATAAACAACTTTATTTAATACACGCAAAGGTATTTTATAAAAACAATATCAGTTAAACAAATACGCTATATCAGTACATTTATCTTAATAGCCATAAATCAAGGCATTCTTTAAATCGGCAAAACTGTTTTGACAAAATAAGCGTAAATATCCTCTTGATCCTCCATCCAGCCATGATCGATCTCAAATTGATGCAAAATTTTCTCACGATCCAACTGAGGCAGCGCTTCGTGCAAATTTCGCTCGACTCGATCACTGAAATTTGTGTCAAATTCCGAGCAGCTTTGAGAGTGGCATATTTGTTTTCGACACTCAACGTTCGCGCAAGTGGAAGTGACGTCAAACAAAGTGGTAGTGAGCTCGTTTAAAATTAATTCGCGCATGCGACAGACAGCTATCCCTTTAGCCTTGAGATCCTCGTCAATCAGCGGCTTTAAATCGATCAATGTCTGCCATCCTGTTTTGTTCAGGCTGAATCCTTCGCTGGTGCTAAAGTTCAGGAAATAACGACTGCCGCTGCCTCGTTCATAGTATCGAAGATCGATTAGACGTTCATCTTTCGAGTTGACGAAGCATTCCAGCTTGATGCGCTCTTTGACGGGCAACCAAATATGATAGCGAGGTATTTTTCCGTCAAAAAAGGACGTGAGTTCATTTTGAAACCGAAACAAAGCGTACCAGGCGTTAGGTTTTAATATAGTTTTTGTACGCGTATCCGATCTTTGAATTAATATTTTAGGTTCAATCGATTCAATGACGCAAATGTCGAGCTTTGGCGTGACGGTGTGTACTTGGTGCATCTTGGCTCGCGACTGATATTGTATTTATAAAGTTTTAGTCTTTTATACGTTGGGGTGATTATAAATAATTTCTCTGTTTTTAGATATTATTAATTGGTTGTTTGGAAATTCGGCCATGACAATGCACGTGACGTTTTCGGTTAGCGGAGAGCTAAATCTTAACGATAATCGCAAGTTACCAGTCTGGGGCATGGAATTTAGGCCTAACGAAGCGAGATGTTCTCTACTCATTCAAAAACAACGACAAAAAAGCCTTTTTTATATAAATCGTAAGAAATTATATTTCCTCGGTCAAGACCTAATATCTCGAGACCCTCGAATAAAGAATTGTAACATCTAACGTATTGATCGTCGGCAAAATTAGGCGTAAAGGGGATATCGGGATAATTTTGTGAATTTAAAGAGAATTGCATGAAATCGAGTTTGAAGTGTTGGAGATCCAGGGGGTTAGAAGTTGCTTCCCCTACAAATTTTTTATTAGTAACGAAAGCCACGACAGTTCGCGAGGGTAATTGCCCCGTAAACAAGCTGTCCCTAATAAAATCTTGCGTTCCGGTGGTTATTAAGAAATTTTTCATAACAATAGAGTTTACTTCGTAACGAGCGTTTATTCCCGAATTTAACATCTGGGCGTGAGCTAGCTGCAGCTCTGGATTAACCTCAATTTCGCGCGTAAACAAGGTGCATTCCGTTAAATAAATCTTATACTTTTTGCCCGTTTCATTGTGAATAATAGCGAAATCCGTGGAGCTTCGATGAAGTCTAATTCGCACCTCGATATTATCTAGTAAGAATTTGGGCGTTTTGAACATATCCAAAAATAATTCGCCAATTACATCGCACGTCTTTGATTGTGCCACGCGTTTAGCGCGACGACCAATACCGTTATCTTCCTTGTTGATACTGGCGTCCGCTAAAGCCGTCGCCGGATCGATAATGGTATCCAAATAATATAACATAGAAGTTAACCAGGAATTGCCCGCCGTTTGTCCATAATTTAAAAGTATTTTAAAATAGGCCATATATGGGTACATATTATTAGGTTGCTGGACAGCGACGCCATTATGAAATAATTCTACTTGACAAAATAGCGAGGCAATTATTAAATTTGTTACCGAGACTTTCTTTTCCGCATCTGGAACGGCCGTGCCGTCCTCGTGTAAAACGCGAAATTTTAATCTCAAAAGAGTTTTAGTCAAATCGTGATAATTGTTAGAGGGAGGAATGATATTTTCTATATATTTTGCATTAGTTAGGGGAGCAATTGGATAATGAGCAGTCGTTTTAGTCCCAACAATATTATTATTCACCACTGGCTTTTCAAATACTTCAAAGTCGGAAAGAACACTTTCGTAGGTCGACATGTTTAGTCTAGAAAATCGCGTTTAGTGCGTCGTTTAACACGTTTGCTCCGGCTTGTTTTAGCAGTCCTCTTTCGTTTTCGGCCCGTCCCGCTCTGAGTGTTGACGAACCGGTCCACGCCTTTATGTAGTAGGGAATTTATAGATTGTTTGACATTTCGTTTAATCGATTCTCGAGGTGATATTCCGGGGTTTTGGGCATCGCTAATTACTCTACTCGTTAACCCAACAGCTTCGGACGCTAAAGTACTAATGGCTGGCCTAATAAAGGGTGTAATTTTGCGCAATAAAGAATTAAAGATGCCGCCGACACTAAAACGACCCCCCGATTGGAAAACGTTTGCGTGTAAAGCCGGAAAGGGGGATCCTCTTTGGAAATACAGAGTGTATCTATTAGGCACCATTGCTCCTGTTCTATTGACGTCGACGCCTAAAAAACAGTTTAATATATACTTTGCCCAAATTAAACGGGATATTTTCCCCGTAATCGGATTTTAATTCAATTTCAATTTCTTGTATATCGCTGGTTGAAATTGGATAAAAGTCGATATTATTAAATATTTCCTGGTTCTCTTCGTCTAGCAGCGAAAAAGCCGGCATTTTTATGAAACGTAGCAGAGGGGCTTGACCACCACCCACTACTTGTTGACGGATAATATTGGTATAAACAAACATGGCATCGACGCCTCTCATGATATCCGCGGGAAACTCTGACGTCCCGTTATTGATATACCGATCCAATTGATTACTACTAAAACCTAGCAATCGTCCCAGTCCTCGTCCGGGTGTTGTTTTGGGAAACAAAATTGAGACCGTATCGTTCAGTTTTGAAACCGTGACGGTTCCGTCTACATTCTGCGTAAATTTTAGACTTTTTCTATGCGTCGGCGACATGGCTTCGCTCATAGCACTTAAAACATCGCTAATATGGTAATATACCCCGGGAGGAATCTCGCACGCGTAATTGTCAACTCGTCTGGCTTGAGACCCGGGTAAATACGGCTGGTCAGCCATATTTGGGTCTTCTGGAAATTTATCCACATCGTATTCGCTAGTCCAAAAATTATTATCCGCTGTCAGGGTCATTATTCTTAATCGAGAATTTACCAGAGCTACTCCCGAATGACTGTGTTTAAAAAATTCTCCCTCTTCGGGAATGTTAAATAACTGAGCCATTGGTCCAGCTACCGACACGCGAACACCTGGCTCTATTTCGAGACGAACATAAAATCTATCTTCCAGCGCCGTTTTGAGAATGTACATTTTAAAATACCGGCTGGGCATATATTCTTGAACCCCCAATAACTGATTAATAATTTTTAAATGTAAAGAGAAGGGAATTACGGCCCCGCTTGCCGTAAAATCGCAGGTATAATCGCCCGCGGGTATTTTGATTTTTGTGACACTAGTCTTAGTAAATAGATACATTAGTGAGTCATGAACGCGATAATTTACAAATGTGTCATCAGTTGTTTTGAAATGCGTAAAATTACGCTCTAAGGGTTTAGTGGATAGAAACGTCCCACCAACGTATTCAGCTTCTAAATTTAATATATCACGCAATTCCTTTGGGAAGAGCATTTCAATTTTTGCCGGACAATAGACTCTAAAATAACGTTCTGCTCCTTGCTTAATAACGCTAAATTCGGCCTGATGTAATCTTAAAGGGTCAAAATTGCGCGCATTTATTTGGAGGTTCTCGGCAATTTTTTCATAAATCTTATAATCATCTGTCGATCTAAACTCGCCTGACACTTTAAAAAAGAAATAAACCCAGGGTTCTTCCCAGGGGGTATAGCGCTTTATGGTTCTATTGACTCGATATTCTATGTATGCATTGTCTTTGTCTATAGTATATTCTTCTACCGTCATGCTCAAGGGCCCTAGTTGGTGTCTTCCGGAGTAATATCTATCGGGGTCAGCGCCAAGCAATTTAGCTACTTGGGGAGAAAATTTAATTTCCACCCATTCCGGTGTTTTGAAATTATACACGATAGCATACCCCCAATTATCTACTGTGTGGTATGTTACTTGAATTTTTTTAAATACTAATTTTTCTAAAGTGTTGGCTACGGCTCGATAAAGCCCTTCGGCGTTTTTCTCTGGCGTTTTACTGGCTTTAAAAGTTTGAGGTAAGAACAATACTGTGTAATTGTCATAATCTTCAGGGTTAATAGGCTTAGGCTCTTCGGGAATAATTGGTTCAGGCTTTTTTTTTCGACGGATCAACCGGCTGCGGAAACAAGGGTTTTTCATCAACCGGTGGTGGGGAGGGGGTCGGTAATATGGGTAGCTCAAAAGTAGAGGATGTTGTAGAGTCTGGAGATTTTGAGAGGTCAGGCTTGGATGGGTCGGGTTTCGGTAAGTCAGGTTTTGAGGGGTCTGGAAATATATATATTTCCTCAACCTCCGTTGGCGAGGGGGTCGGCGTCAGTGGTTCGAAGGTAGAGGGTTTCGGAGCCTCTGGTGCTGGAATTTTAGGGGGATCCGGAGCTGGTATTTTGGGGGGATCCGGAGCTGGTATTTTAGGGGGATCCGGAGCTGGTATTTTAGGGGATCCGGAGCTGGTATTTTAGGGGGATCCGCAGCTGGTATTTTAGGGGGATCCGGAGCTGGTATTTTAGGGGGGTCCGGAGCTGGTATTTTAGGGGGATCCGGAGCTGGTATTTTAGGGGGATCCGGAGCTGGTATTTTAGGGGGATCCGGAGCTGGTATTTTAGGGGGATCCGGAGCTGGTATTTTAGGGGGATCCGGAGCTGATATTTTGGGGGGATCCGGAGCTGGTATTTTAGGGGGGTCCGGAGCTGGTATTTTAGGGGGATCCGGAGCTGGTATTTTGGGGGGATCCGGAGCTGGAAGCTTCGGTAGTTCAGGCTTGGGTGGCTGCGGTTTTGGCTTTGGCTTTGGCTTTGGTAACTCGGGCTTAGGTGGTTTGGGCTTTGGATAGTAGGGTTTCGGTAAGTCAGGTTTAGGGGGGTTTTGTTTTGGAAAAGTTATTTTGGGTGGAGGGGTTATTTTAGCTGGCTGTGGTTGTACAAGTACTACGGGTTCAGTCGTAGCAATAGGTATCGGAAGAAAAGGCGTAGTTCGCGGTAAAATAGGTATAGATGGCGGTACAGGTTTATATTCTGGTTGAGGTTTTTTTCTTATTGGCGGAACCTCATGGCTTGTTTTACGTTTTATGGCGGCCTTAGGAATGTACTTGTAATCAAATTTTTTTTTAAAACTATCTCCAACATTATCAATTTCGATTTCCACGTAATTATTAGTGTAATTTAAACTTATATTTTTAGCATGCTTTGATACAGGAAATTTGGATATATAGGGAACATCTTCGTAATTATTCTCTTTAAATTCAAATAATGTGGTCAAGGGGGAATCAGCTGGTATTTTGAACCGTATGTTTTCCTCTCCTAAAACTTGCAGGTAAACGGGAAAGTTTGTATCTAACTGTTTTCCTAGGGCCCCGTCTTTATATTTATTTACTAATTTAAAAGATAATTTGCCTTTTAAATACGGATGACTGTCTACATCATCATTTAACAGCTCGACAAAATTTTGGGGCAGTTCGTCCTCTTTGGTCTTGGTATAACGATTGACAGGTATCTCTATTTTTTGATATTCAACAGGCTCTCTAACAGCTGCATAGTTGTCACGGTTTGGGTCACTTACAACCTGAATTTCAAACTTGTTAAACTCTTCGCTTATATTCACCCAATGATTTGGAAATATGATTTCTGCCAACCCGACTTCAAAATCACTAGTCAAGTTCAAAGGTTGATGCAAATAATTTTTAAAACTTGATTGGGTATTGTTTGGGTATATATCTAGACACGTATTAGACGCTAAAGTTAAAAAAAAGTCGTCATTCATGACTAACGTCTGTTTATCAACTAACCCCAACTTCTTAAACAAACCTTATTTTATACATAAAATAGATCGTCCATAGCTCGGTAGACTGGCCGGGATTTGAACTCGCCACCTTTTTGGCCATTACATTAGTAGACCCTGCCTTTAACCACTGAGCTATGGACGATCTTAAAATACACGCCGTTTATCTTCATCAAAAAAAAAACTTTAAAAATTCTTAAACTTTTAAAGTCGTTACCCTTGAAAAATCTACGTAGCTAGGTAATTGACCTTACCCGATTCCAATAAAAAAAGACAACGCCCTGACTAGTTCGAGCCGGTTTCAACCTGTTTTCAAGCGGTTATTATATAAGACACGCGGCTTTAATAGTACGTTTCAGGGTGTGGTCGGTAAAAAATAAATTTTTTTTTATCTAGAGAACTTGTTTAATATTAAATCTGCTCTCGGTCATTTAGTATATAAGCTCCGTGTTTCGTAAAGAAAGTTATCAGTTGCTCAGCTATGCTCTTAAAACTCCAACTAACGATGTCTTGCTTTAACTCGTGCCGCTTTTGTTGGGTGAGTAAAGACCAAACTCAATTTTCCAACGGAAAAGGGACCAATTTCGATTATGCCAACTGTCTCTTCTCGGGCATTGCCTGAAAAGGGACCAATTTCGATTCATGGGCTAGATTTACGTAGCTTTTCGGGACAATCTCTACTCTGCTACATTTGGCTGCCCGAAAAGTTGCGTAAATTTGTGTGAAGTCGCATTTTTTCGGCCAACCACTCAACATCGACCATAGTTCGGGACCAAATGCAGGAGATTTATGTCAGAAATCCGGAGAATTTGGTCCCGGACTAAGAAACCAGGTGGAATAATGTTGAGGAAGTTCATGAATCGACCTTCATTGCAGCGTCATTTGCGTCCATACAACGGACTATTGCAATGAAGGAAAATCGAGTTTAAGTTAAGTCCTGCTACTTCTTCCGCGGCAAGACTTAATTTGACGTGTTTTCCATTGGTCTCTTGAAAGTTGCGTAAAATTTGTGTGAAGTCGCCTCAGCCATCAGAATGCATGAGCAAAGCCTTTTGGTTGTGGTTCGATTTCATTCGCAAGGTCGGGCTGACACTGCAATGAAGGAGAAGTTCTGGCCCAAACAACCAGACCAGAACAAGAAGACCAGGCCCCCCACAGTGGCTCGGATGTAACTTCCTTCGGGAGGTAAAGGGTCAACGAAGAATTTTATAGGACATGGCCCGTACAACCCGACAAGCCCTACTACCGCATACGGTTCTGCGTACCCTGCACCAGCTGGAGCACGTTCTCTTCAGTGAGGCCTTGACTTCGATGTCCTTCTCAAACTTAACAGCTGTTCGCTCGATCAACGTGGATACGATTCGGAGCCGAAATGCCCAAGATCTTCTTGAGTCAATGGAGGCATGTAGCACCAGAGTGCCTGAAAAAAAGCTAGTGGCCCGACGCCCCGCTAGAGTGAATGTCGCGTTGATGTCGTGAAATTGTTAATAAAACGCGGCGCTAATTACGATTTAAAGAGTGGCTTTCAGTTAAGATTTCGACTAAAATATCAAGTTTTGAAAATCAAAATGTCACTTTGAGCAAGATGCTTTTTACGCTAGAGATAAAAACAATTACCTTCAAAATTACGATTTAAAGAGTGGTTTTCATTAGCGGTAAAAGTGGCGGTAAATATTTCTAGTTTTAATTTAATCTTTGTTTATATTTATTTTCTTGTTATACTCTATTTATATTCTTGTTATTCTCTATTTTATTGTATATATTATTTGGTATTTGTTATTAAAAAATCTTTATTTATATATTTGTCTTTGTTTCTCAGACATACTTTAAAGGTTATTTTTTATGGCGGGAAATTCAAACGAGAATCTTACAAAATAACTAGACTGGTTTATTAAAAGAACTACAGCCTCCGAGGGTTAAGCCGAGCTTGTTTTGGGGAAAAATGGGTAAAACCCCTCTAAAGAGTCATAGCCTGCTGGAAGGTAGGGTTGGTCAGGTAGGAGTTTAGCTTAATCTTTGTTTGGAAGTTTGGTGGATGATGTTCTGGCCGCCATCTTGGGGTGGCGGCCATCTTGGATCTCTGCGAATCTGTATAGTCCCTACTACTATGTTTGAGATTACTACTATTGAAAATCTAACCAATCGAGAGTGGATCATCATTGAACACTTGTTAAAAATCCTGGAGCCATTTGAAGGAGCGTCGAAAGAGCTGTCAGGAGAGCTCTATCCAACCATAAACCTTGCTTTTCCAGCATTGCACTACATAGAGAAGGAGCTAATGATGTTAAGCGAAACTCGACAAGAACTGGAAACAAACTTGGCTCAAGCTTTCCTGAATAGCTTAAGAGCCCGGTTCCCAGATTATCGAAAGGATCATCTCTACTTGATAGCTATGCTTTTGGATCCACGAATTAAGAATGTGCTTCTTCAAAATGAAAACGATGAAATACCCAATGCTATAAGCCTCTTGAAAAGAGAAGTAGCTGAACTTTATGAAACTGGAGAACCAGTAGAACAACCAAGGCAAGCAGAGGCAGTCAGCCCAACGAGTGAAAAAAGATGTGGGCTGTGGACACCAGTTAACAAACAATCGGCAAAAAATGCAAAAGAAAGATAATGAGCACAGCCTTATTGACGAAGTTAACATTTATCTTAGTTCAAGTACAGAAACAGATAGCATCAATATATGGGAATATTGGAAAAGAAACGAGGTAAAATTTCCTCACTTGAGCAAACTTGCCAAGAAATATTTGAATATACCAGCGTCTTCAACCTCCAGTGAGAGACTCTTTTCCAAAAGTGGAAATGTTGTAACCCAAAAAGGTGCAAACTTGAGCCCTGATCATGTACAGCAGCTAACTCTGTCACATGAAAACTTAAAAAATAAAAATTCTTCTCATGTAAAAGACCAAGTTCCTGTTTAAGACTTTTAGCCGAAGTTACGGATTAAATCATTAACTATCGGTTTTCTCTCATTTCTTTGCCTATTTCTTAATAACATTTAAAATGTTCAAGAGTGATCAAATTTGTTCCTAAAAATATCTTAATGGTATAAAAGTGATGTCCTTAGTTTAATTAAAATAAAAGTATTAATGTCACCACTCACAGTTTGTCAAATATTTTTAGTTTAAAATAATTAAAGTCATTTCCGTTTTCTGTTTAAACTAAACCATTTTTGATAGAAGAAATTTATAAACAAAATTTTAAAACTAAAGGACAATACCATTCGTGTTAATAAACATAATAAAAGTCATATTATGTACAAAAACTGTTAATATTGAAGAATAAAAACTGAGTAATGAATATACTTTAGTCTTTAGCTTTATTTGTGTATGAACATAAATCAATAGTAGGGCTTATCCTTAAAACTGAGGTTAGATCCATACTCGGTAAAAAATTCCCAATTTGAATTACTCGAAACGAGTACTCGATAAATACTCGAATAACAAATTCAATTACTCGATACGAGTACTCGATAAATACTCGAAAGGAAAAATTCAAATACTCGATACTCGAAATACTCGAGTACTCGATACGAGAAATTTTTGATACTCGAGACTCGACTCGAAACCCAAATTCTAAGGCTCGCACAGCCCTAATAGAACCTTGTTATGGAAATATGGCTCAACTAAAAGTTTGGAGAATATTATACATTTTTCAGTTCCTTAGGAATAAAAGTTTGATTGATTTGAAGATATTTCGGCGGCTTTTTTAGACAAATCTGCTAGAGGAATTTCACCATAATCCCACTGCAGTCCACAAAAGTTTTGCATTATCCACGAATTTGTTCGCTTATCCCTTTATTTCAGTATATGATACGATGGCAATTCCTTTAAATTGAAAAACAATTTCTTTTTCGATCTCTGTGTCATAAAGAACGAGCTCTTTCGCAACATATTAGCCATCCAAGAATTGGAAATTTTCCTCAATAACGCAAACAATGATAACTATTTTACAGGAAATATTATTAAATTTATACGGGTCGCCTACAAATAGGAAAGTGATATTTACTTACATTATTAACTTTTTCCTTTGGTTGAATATAATTGAATACTTTATATGGGGTGGCGTAGCGGTTAGCGCTTTCGCCTCGCAGCAAGAGGATCCCAGGTTCGATCCCGGACTGTGGCACCGGGTGAAAATCTGGGAACAAATCCTTCTGCGTAGAGTTTGCAAGTTCTCTCCCCACTTGTTAAAAGGAGTTTTCCTCCGCGGTCTAACCCGGTTTCTCCTTTCCATCAAAACTTGCTGAGGTTAACGGTAATAGTTAGTATAGGGCGCTGTAGGTTAGCTGTGGCATAGGGGCTAGCCACTACCCCTCTATGCATTGTAATGGGGCCCACCTGTAAATAAGTCGCGAGTTGACTTAGTGTGGACATCCCTTCCTAGACCAAGCTTAGATTAGATTAGATTAGATTTGAAAGTATTACTTGAAAATGTTACTTTTCCGATAGTGGAAGTTTATATACCAATAATTTACGATAACTTTATCTTAAAAAAGATAGTCTCCCACCATGCATTTGGCCTAGTTCTCTTACGAATACTAATTTCTATGAAATTTTAACATTAACGAGTTTTTCACCGCTTTTTGGTCTTGAACTCTCAACCATGTTAATTGTCTATGGGACTGCTATTCCACCGTGTCCGACCGCAATTCCACCGCCCACCGCTTGTCTGATCCAGAACTCGTAAAATCCTACTACCAGCAACGTTCTGGTGTCGATCCATAAACCTTAGGTTGAATAGGATATCGTGGTGCCAAGGTTGGATAGGATATCGTGGTGCCAAATTTATATTTATCATTACTCAATACATTGAAATACGAATCAAATCAATATATGTTTTAATAAGTATCGTTTATAGCTATAATGTTAAATCTACCTAAGAATGTTTTTACACTTTGGAAAACTTGAATGTTCCGTGAATTTGACGTGATTGCGACGTTGCAATTTATTTTTAATACTGCGAGCTTGTAAGCATGGATACTACCCATTTAATATTTATTAAAGCAGGCTTTACAAGCTGTAAATTTAAAAATGCAAATATTCTAGAGGGCCGGTAGGCCCTTCTAGATAAGAACCCATCCCCTCCCGTAATGTTAAAGAAATTATTCACAGATTTTAGGCTTAGCGTCCCATAGAAAAAGCATGGGATTTTTGGTGGTCCACTCCATCGAATAACTCAGAAAGTACTGCGAAGTTAAGGTTCGTAACACTTTTGAATTATCAAGCAACTATTGAATGTTGAACTTCTGAAGTTTTATTAAGAACAATTAAGTCTAAGTATTCTATTTTAATTAATTTATAAATCATGGTAAAACCGTTACGTATATTACACTGTTTGCATAGCATTTTGTTCAGCCTCCATCGGGTTTGTGGCGCATAGGATAACGCGTCTGCCTATGGAGCAGAAGATTGCAGGTTCTAGTCCTGGCAAGCTCGGTGTTTATTTTTACAGATACTTTATTCAACATAAATGAAATAATCCTATAAATACAATGTTTGGATAATTTTTTGTTACGAAGTACGGGTTTGTGACGTAATGGATAACGCGTTTGCATTCGAGGCAAAACATTGCAGGTTCGAGTCTTGGAAAGCTCGTTGACTATTTTTGATGAAGAATCTTAGTATATATAAGGGAAAATTCTTAAATAACAAACTTTCAATGAAATGTGCGCGTGCTGGCGCGTGGTTTAGAAATAACTTTTTTTTAAATCTATACAAAAAGGTCAACTAAACTTAATTGAGTCACCAACCGCCTTTTCACATGAAATAAGTTACCACCCGCCTATCTATGGTGAATTAATTTACCACGCCCCTACCAAATTATTTAAACTTTCCCATAAAATAATGAGAGACACTTGGAGTGAGCCAATATGCTCACGAACATCTTACTGGAACATCGAGTTGATGACGTTTGACAAGCATATTATTATTTTTATAAAAGATTAATACAAATTAAGGCTGAAGGAACAGATATTATATAAAAAAGACTTGGTTTGCCCAAGCCTTAAAATCAAAACGATAAGAGTTTTTCCAGTTGTATGAAGCGCGGATATTATTTTTTTTCTATTGAATTTTAAAGACAATCCGTATTTTACTACTCTTTAGAATTTAATTCAATCACCTGATTTTACTGCTAATGGATTAGTTTCCTATAAATTAATTGAAATAAAAAATTACTTATCTCAGATTTTTCAAAAACAATTCCATTTTCCTGAAACATTTTATCATGCATTTATTATTTTGGGAGATATCGTGTAAATTAAATCAATTTTACTCTTTCTTTTTTTAATTTCCGAGAATTTTCCTTTCAAAAGGTTTTAAACACAAAGTTTTCTTAATGTTGTCAACTAAATAGCAACTCAACCAACACTTCTAAAATCTTCCCCACAAGTACTGATATACACAGTTCAATAATTGTGACTGTTCTTAAAGAAGAAACGAACCCCTTTATCAAATATAAGAAAGGTGATAACAGCCCCCTTTTGTATTCGAAAAGACCGCATAAAATACATTATTAATGAGAGTATTGTTTGAAAATTAATGTACGTTCTCCATTGAAAAGAAAAAATTTTATGATTAAATGTTTCAGGAAAATGGAATTGTTCTTGAAAAATCTGAGATAAGTAATTTTTTATTTCAATTAATTTATAGGAAACTAATCCATTAGCAGTAAAATCAGGTGATTGAATTAAATTCTAAAGAGTAGTAAAATACGGATTGTCTTTAAAATTCAATAGAAAAAAATAATATCCGCGCTTCATACAACTGGAAAAACTCTTATCGTTTTGTTTTTAAGGCTTGGGCAAACAAAGTCTTTTTTATATAATATTTCTTGTGATGTTATTTACGTGTTACGTTTTTGAAACACATTCGTTTGAAATGAAAGACAGTCAGTCTTATAAGTAGAATAAAGTGGTCAAGGCTTCGCAAATTGCGACAACAGATGCAATCGCAATGCCGCTTAGGTAGACGATGAAGGCCGGTAACAGAAAGTACACTGACATGGGCGAAAACTCTTCAAACTGCGATGATTCAGGCAGCATGTAGGCTGTAGTTTTTATAGTGTATATCCGATAGTTAGGTGTAGCTTGTCGCGTCTCCATAAATCGCAAACACCTGCATAAATACGAGGCGATACTGCTATCATAAATGATAATAATTCAATACTTCTGGTTTAATATCTTACAAATAGTCAAGTTGGTTGAGAATGCTTCTTGGCAGTTTCTTGTTAAATTTGTAGTGTCCAGAAACAGACTCGTATTTTTTTTTCCCGATGTAATACTTATTATCGTATTTTTTGAGTTTATGTCGCAATGAATACAGAAAGAATGGCGTAAGGTCCCTCTCGTAAAAAAATGCACCTGCGCCACTGGCAAAAACGTCTATGGGGATGTAGCGTATAGAAATAATTTTGTTCAAGTATCGACTATCCGATCGGACACGCTTCTGAAGACGAGAATACTCCGCATTTTCGTTTTTCTATAATAATAATAATGTTTACAAACATTAAAAACGTATTTCATTTTCTAGAGGGAAGCTAGATCATAAATACACGAAGTTTGAACAGCTTCGTTTTTGCTGCTTTATATTTGGATTAAAAGAACTCGATAATAAATCTTAAATTAAACAAAAAAATGGCTACCCTAGTTAATTTCAAGTGCAATAATATCGGTCTTTGATATTTTAAGTAGAAAGTTATTTCTAATTTTGAGTGCTTCATTTTCCACATTTAACTATTAATATTGGAAATTGACAACAAATTCGGTCATAGTCTTACTCCTTCTTTTATTATCCTATTAATATCTGAGTCTTCTAACATAATTGGTTTAAATCGAGGTTGCAGTAGCACATCGTCAATACTGTTGATGTGTTGATCCTTGGAAATTAATAGTTCGCCGCTTAATAATCCCGAATAACATTTGACAAAAAACATTGCGCCAAGTAACCAGCCCAGCAATAGAATTCTGGCTGCAGTTCCATCAATAGAATCATCCGAATCTGGATCTAAATTAAAAAACGTAATTGCGATGGGAGAAAAAAACAGACAGCTAAAAGACATGCTAAAACATTTTTCAATCTGGATATTTTTGCGCGGAAACGATAACATGAAATTTTCCAACGAAAACGAATACAAATGAACTTAACAGTTTTCGAAGAGACCCGAGACATATTTCCAAACATTTTCATAGATGAGGCGGAATAGAGAACTAGTCCTATTTGTTTTGATATATTTGAGAAAGGATGATGCTAGCGCCATTAAGATCAAACAGAAAATCATCGTCAACCAGATTGTTCCATTGAAGCTTTTTATTGATAGACGACTTTCAGCTTGATTTCCTTTATCTTTGACACAAGTTAAGATGCAATTGGACACAGTTTTCACAGGTGGTGACAAGTGATAAAGCCCCAATTCGTAAGGGTTTGGACTATAGGTTAAAGCTACAACGTCTGTTAACTATTAAAAGTAGATTATATTACAGAAATGAACTACGAAAGTATTTTATATTTAATCTCGGGCTGAATTTAAATAAGTAACGTTGAGTATTCATACCCCTTGTTTTATGGCATAGTTCCAAAATTGGATCTCAAAATTAAAATTTGATTTGTTAGATCGAAATCGGTCGTTACATACCCAAATCAGCCTGTGTAAATGATAAACAGTTAGGAAAAATTGATATTAATTACGATAATCACCGAATCGTCTTTCCCTCGAACTTTCGATGTGTATGGGCACGTTCAGTAACCTTCTTTGATGACAGCGCTTACTAAAAGATGCTAGATTTTCACTACTGTACGCTTTTTCGCGTTTCCGGTTTTGACGTCATGATGCTCAGCGCTTGCTCATCAGAAAAACCATCTAATCGATATGGTTTTTTTGATGGCGTGACGTAGCGCTTGACTGTTGTTGGCGCGGGATTTAAAAATAAAATTCCAATAATGCTATTCCAACAGTAATTGTATTAGTTTTCTTTACAAAACTACTTCTACCATTCAAATGGACTTAATTTTCTTAAACAATTTCATTATTTGCGAGCTCGTTAATAGTGGACAAGAACCATTTGCGCCAGTAAGACGTTTCCCCAACCCCATTTTGGAAAACAGCGCTAACTTCAAAATGTGACTTTTCCGTTCAACAACCTTTTACGTCACTGTGACGTCTCGAGCCCATCAACCAAACATCAAGAAAACAGCGATTTCTTTGAGATTTTCGTTACTGAACGTACCCTATGTCTCTCATTTTGATGACAATATAATATAGTGGAATATTATAAAACTTAGATTTTTGTAATTAAATTCCAGAAATTGCTGAAACAGTGTTTACCTCTGATTAAAAGCGATATTTAACTCATCACAAAAATATATAATAGCTTTAATATAAAAATTGACGTACGTTACGTTTCGCAAGTTACGTATAATGTAATGAAATCGGAAGATGCTCATTAACTGAAAGTTCACAGACATATCTCCTTTCCACATTAACGGAGCGAGCTTATTGTCAACCTGAGCCAAAAATTTATTGAAATACCACTAGTTGACCCCTTGGTCAGTGTATATATTTAAGGTCTTACAGATAGGAACGAGAATCTGAAATCCATGATTTTATCTTCAGTGTTTATTCGTTACGAGTCCTTTCCAGAGCGTGTTGCATTTAACATAATCACTCTGGCTAGCGGTCACTTATTCTGTTAATTGTTAAAAGCTTTAATGTCTTCCCAAGTGTTTTACTCAAATGTTTTATGTCAGACCAAAGAACATTAAAAGTTTGCTTAGATGTTTAAGTTCTATGCTCTAACAACAGATAACTATAAGCATACATGTCCTTAATGTGTTGTTCAGGATAGCGTAACTCATATTGTAATTATTCCAAGATCTTATTGTATTAATGGAAAGGTTAGGTAACATAACATTTTACCTTTTACGCTCGTCATCAAGTGGGATAAGCCCTGTCTTACACTTACCTCTCTAAGCCTGGGATAATTCAATCAAACCCTTTAGGGGTAAGAGGTTCGATTAGTAGACGCCACAAAACAAATAGCGGCGCAGTAGTCCTTGTTCCTAAGACTAATTAAGTCCTAATTTTTATGTAATAAAAGGTTATTTTTTAATATTAGTTCATTTCTATTTAGATAAAGGCCGTTCTTATAAGGTATAATGTTATGTTAGCTGAAATTTTCAATGCAACATCGGGGTAATGGTACCTTCGCTACTTTGTCAAAGCCATTAAAAAACCTTGTTTTCGCTACCCTATTTACGAGATCTTAGTGAAATTATAATAATAATTATTGAGCTCCATATTTCCCATGTTAATATCTTTGCCGGTTTTTTGGGCCGGGATTAAGTACTCCGTCACTCGTCACAATTCTGAAGTCTTTCTAACTGTGATTATATTGACTGGTAGCAACACTAGTTCCTGGGCGTGGGCAAAGTGCAAGGTGCAGAGAGATGAAGTTCGTCATGCCTAGCCTCGTCTCACAAAATCCGCCAAGATACGTTGAGAAAATGGCTAACAGAATAATTTCAATAAGATATACACTGTTTAGAAGAAGGCATATCTAAAGTACTTCAAAATCTCTTCACAACGTTTTTAGTACCCATGAACATATACAATCAGTTTTCTCACATTGCGGATGTTAAACGATTCAGAAAAACATTTTATGGAAATAAAAGTTATATAATGTGACCTTTTAGAGTTTCAGCGCTTCAGGTTGTATCTACAGGTCTATCGCGAGCACGAGCTCAATGTGGACAAAGCTTTAGGGCTTGGTAGAAGTAGAAAAGTACTTAACAGATCCTGTTAAAGGGAAGTTTTTAACTTCGGTGTTCTGATTATTAACAACAATAACAAAGTAAAAATAACAATCTCTAATAATAATAAAAGTTGTCTAAGAAGGGACAGCCACAATAAGCCTGTGGCTTGTTTTCTGGCGGGTCCCTTTTACAGTAGAGGTGTGCGGTTAACCGTTTCAATCGAATAATTCGATTCGGTATTCGATAAGCCCATTTTCACTATTCGATTCGAATATCGAATACCGAACTGACAATTCGGTTAAAGTTCGACTACCATAAATTTAGGTCCTTGGCACTAGAGAGACCCACCTTATTTAAAAAAAGATCATCCCAATTTTATTTGTCTCCCAGCAAGTGCATAGGAAAATTTTAAGAAATACTTGACCACCAATGAGGAGAGGTATTTTGAAATTTAGGAGCTTAAAAATGTTCTTTTCCTTGCTTTGTATTGACTATTCGCGAATATTAGGGTTAAATATTCGCGGTTACTAGGCTTAACTATTCGCGATTAATCTGGAAGGAAAAAATTACCAAGGCCGAACTATTCGGTATTCGATTTGAAATAAACTATTCGATTCGGTATTTGATAAGGAAAATATTTTGGTATTCGATAACCGGTTCGATACCCAAAAAGTGGTATTCGCACACCCCTACTTACAGTTAATAGAAGGGTGGTGGCTAGCTCCTATGCCCCATACCGTTAACCTCTGCAAATTTTGATAGAAAGGAGAAACCGGGTTAGACCACGAATCTATTTTACTTGCAACAAGCATTGATTGTATTCCTTTGACTGATAGCTCAACCACTAATTTTTGGCCAATTTTGATCGGCGTGTTTAGTTTTAAGAATGGTATTGTTTGAGATGTATTTTCAGTAGGTGTCCTTTTTGGTGATCCGAAACCGAAATCACTTTCTGAATATAGGAATTATTCCGTGCTGGTAACATAACGTATATAAATCACTGCGCAGTAGGCTTTCATGCCTGCATCACAAAAACTTGCAGGGGCATGTTTGTTACTCTATCTCGAGCTTCCTTAAAATAACACCTTTCCAATGATAATTTCCAAAATTTGCGGTAATTCTTGGTACAAACAACTAGAAATTTCACATTATTTCAGATGATGCTTCATCCATAATAGATGGATATGAATTCATAATTTTCTGTGTTTTATCATCAAGGAATCAGAATATTTGAATAGAAGTTGTTTGGCGAAACAGTTTTTAAAAGTGTAAATTTTAAATATTTTTTATGGTGGTGGCCCGTCTCCGCACACTTTTATTTTTCATACCTTAAAAACCTATAGAATCTTTCCGCATAGTTTTACATAATTAATTTTCGGACAATTTTACATTCCGCACAGTTTGGAAATAAAACATTTTTTATTTTCTTGCTGATCACTTTTTAAAACCCTGGCAAATGCGACCGATTATAGCCAAAAAGTGAGATTTTATGATCATAAAACTGTCGAAGCTATTTACGGATAATTTTATTTTTAATGCAGTTTTTACAAAGGAAATTAAAAAATGCATCTACTTTTTTTAACTAAAACACACTTGTTTTCATCCTCACGTATATCAGTACTTTACTATGTCGATAGTGATATTGCAATTTTCAAGTCACAAGTTTAATAGCAAGCCTCTATTGTATCACCCTTATCTAATATATCCTAAGCCTAACCCTAACCGAACCAAATTTAACCCAAAATCTTTTCTGAAATGGGTAATGGTGAACTAAAATTTCGATGTAAAAACTGTGCGCAAACGGGCCATAAAAATTGTGCGGAAATCGGCATCCTCGGTTTATATTGCTGTGCTCAACTAAGAGACTACGATAATATAAACATAAACACTAACGTTTATACTAAATGAAAGTTAAAAAAAATATATTTCATAACTCTATAGAATCATATTTTTTTGTGTATTTAGTCTTATTAAATATTATAAATATATTTCCTTTAATTGACAGATGTTGCTGTATTGTAAACATTTCAGCGACTACAGGCTAAAAATTCATATACACGCTTTAAAAGAATTTGTTTCGAGTGTTTTGAAGTTCGCAAAGAAAGCAAATATATTTTTACCGCATCAAGTAGAACGTCAAGTTCAATTGATCCAGACATGATTGATACTAGAGAAAATGGCTTTCAAAAAGTCTTCGGCTTTAAAGATTTTACTAGGTAGATACTTCATTCACATAGTAATCGCTACTACCAATTTTGAAGCACGTTATAAATAATTCACGGTCAGATCAAAAATGTCTTTAAAACGTTACGCGAACTGTGTCGCGGATAATTACAATTAGAAATGAATGTACGTGAAATCTGAGAGTGGGTTGTCCCATTTCAGAACGACCATAAAGAACATTCAACAAGAACTTCAACATATATATATATATACAGGGTGGAACCCTTCGCCGCCAACCTCTTTGATGCTTCTCTTGGATATATTTTCCACAATTTGTGGGCTTTAAAAAAAAGAAAAATTTAAAATCGCAAATACCATTAGCTTAGGTGCATGTGTTAGTAACAAAAGTGTTTAAAAAACTGCACCTAGCCTGTGTTGCGGTGATAGACGAACAGAAATAAAGTGATCCAATATTATTAGAGGCTTTACAACATATAAATTTTTTATTTTCATACCATCCCGTCTGGACACTTACTCGTTAAAAGTATCTAAAATGGTCGCCAGCGAAGGTTTCTACCCTTTGTTATTTAAAAAACTGGGTTGTTTACGCTCAAAGTTCCAGAGCTATATTTTCAAACACACACTTATATCCAGCTTTTTATGTTTATGTAAGATCTAAGCTAACAAAATACTTATTTGCACTTTATTAGAAACCATGTAACGATTAAACTTTATGCTTAAACGACAACTCCGATATGCTTATATATATATTACAGATTTCAATCGAATTATAAGTAACGAAATTAAATATAAGTGTTTCATTTCGAGCAATTTAATTATAATTGATTTTGGAATCTTTGTAATTTGCTAAAAAGATAATAATTTTAAATTTATTAATTTGCAAAGGAATTGATATTTAGTTCTTAGCTTTGTATCAAAAATTCAAATTTAATTTCACTTGTAATTTTTTATAATTTCACTATAAATTATATCACATAATCTATATAAATCAAAGTCCTGACTGACTGACAGACTGACTGATAATCAACGCCCAGCCCAAACCGCTTGCCCTAGAAGGCTGAAGATTTGCAGGAACGTTACTCATAAGTAGTAGGCGCGTACTAAGAAAGATTTTTCCAATCCGCCGCCATCTTAAAAAATGGCGCCCAGAAATGTAAAAACTCTTCTCTATGCAACAAAGTCCGCGCGTTTCAACCGATTTCACAGATATTTAGTACACGGGTTTCCTTTAACCTATAGACGGGCTGAATGGTCTTTTGGGTTCGATTTGTTGCCATCTTTTTACATGGCGGCCAAAAACTAAAAAACCCTTCTTTATGGAATAATGTCCGCGTGAAAAGTAATAAATAATGTCCCGACGTGCTGACGGGCAACGCCGAGTGCCTTCGCTCCTAGGTTGCTACAAAAATATTAGTCATCAGTAAAATCTACCCATTCTTTATATCATTTTAGATGGAAGTTCTTATTACACGCGAGCGACGCCGCGGGTAACAGCTAGTAAAATATATAGTGACACAATTTCGTTCAAAAATATGAAGTAGGTTGGCGAAAATCATATTTTACATGGAAACACCTAGAAATACCATTGAAAAGACATACTTACTTTTGTTGTGTTACAAATGAGAAACCAGGCAACCTGGAAAACGTCCGTTTTAACTTTATCCATTAATATTGCTAATCATCAAACAAAACCTTGATGTTTGAGTTGAATTTTACCTTTTATCGATTGAACAAGTGTAGAAAAGTTGGTATAACAGGAACGTTACTTTAGTGTCAACATGAAATTTTTACTTGTATTATTATGTTCAGAAAATTTTCTGAAGGGTTTTGAGCACGTTGGTGTAACTAGAAAATTTATGTTTTCACGAGCTTCAACTTAAACCAACGTTGAATCATGATTAATTTCTACCTAGCTTGAACGCTTTAGTAGATAGAAAGTATTGCTTTTGGGCCACTGGCGTCAGACCGGGCGCATACCAAACACCACCATCGTCAGAGAAAGACACGTCATGCCAACTCTCGAGGACATTATCCACAAACTGAATGGCGCTACCGTCTTTTCCAAGTTAGACCTGAACAAGGGGTATCATCAGCTAGAACTTGACGAAGGTTCAAGACCAATCACAACCTTCAGTACACACAGAGGTCTCTACCGATACAAGCGCCTCAGTTTTGGTGTCAATTCTGCTGCGGAAATATTTCATCACATTGTCTTCTGCATGCTTCAAGATATTTCTGGCACCGTCAATGCGTCAGACGATGTACTAGTGTTTGGTACCAACCAGAAGGAGCATGATATTGCTTTGAAGAACGTCTTACATCGACTCCACGACAATGGCATAACCCTGAATTTAGCCAAGTGTCTTATCCGTCAACCTAGCCTTGAATTTTATGGCCATGTTTTTGGACCATCAGGCCTGTCTATCAACCAGAAGAAAATTAAGACGTTGCAAACACTTAACCAACCATCAACGCCCGATGAGGTGCGCAGTCTTCTAGGGCTTACCACCTACTGTTCAAGGTTTATTCCCAACTTTTCGGACATAACGTTACCTCTGAGAGCCTTAACAAAGAAGGACACCGCCTGGACATGGGGGTCCGAACATGATCAAGCTTTAGCTACCTTGAACAAACATCTCTCCAATGATACCATTCTTTCCTACTTTGATCCTGCAAAGGAAACAGTCGTTTATGTAGATACCAGCGCTACTGGTCTTGGTGCTATTTTGTCCCAGCTCGACGCTGACGGCAATATATCCATCATCTCTTTTGCGAGCAAAGCCTTAACGGATGTCGAAAGCAGATATTCACAAACCGAAAGGGAAGCTCTAGCATCATCATCTAGCTCTACATCAGTTTTAGTGTTGGGAGACTACGATTTGTTGACTCAATGAGATTTCTTCCAGCCTCATTGGAAACTCTAGTTTCTAATTTAGCCGCAGGTGGAGCGGAGAAGTTCGACATTCTTAATGCAATATACCCCCTGAAAAGGTTAAGCTCATGCTGACCAAACTTGCATACCCATATAATTACATGTTTAATATGGAGCGATTCGATGAATGTACCCTACCTTCCAAATAGGATCTCTTCAACACTCTCACGAACGAACATATTTTCGAGGAGAGATATGAAAATACACGTAATGTATGGAATGAGTTCAACATTCAAACCCTAGGTACGTTACCCTCTAACCAATTTATAAATTAATATTCAATCTATTCCTAGGGGAACTACACGATATTTACGTAACCTGCGATTGCCTTCAATTAGCCTCCGTATTCGAACAGTTTAGGATGTGTTTGGAATATTATAAACTGGACTGAGCTTATGCCATCACAGGCCCCGGTAATTAATTTAGTTTTGAAAACAGTACAAAAATGAGTTTCTTAAGCCTCCATACCATAGGTTTTGCATGGGAGGCTGCCTTACTCATGACGAGGGTTAATCTTGATCTAATTTTGGACCCGGATATCCATCTGTTCCTAGGTAATATTCTTCTGAGTTCTATTAAATAGTGTAAAGATATTCTAATAGAGTTAATAATATAGAGAGAGGTATTCGTGGTGGTGTAGCGATGGTGGCTCATAGACATGCAGAAGCCAACAACAAGTATCTCCCGGAGACATTTGACGAATCTACACCATCCATCTATATAGTTTATTTGGATGTCAACAATCTCTATGGTAATAAAATCTTATTGTGAATACATTAATTGATGGTAACCGAATTAACCATATTCTCAACTTCTTTAGGAACAGTTATAGAGTATTATCTTCCTACGAGAAGGTTCAGCTGGGTAAAAACTGAAAATCTTTTAGATTATACGGAGAAGCAAACATTAAATTTGCCAGACGACTCTCCATATGGATTCATACTATCCGTTGATTTGGAGTACCCAGTTGAACTTCATGAAGATCATAATTGCCTTCCTCTTGCACCGGAATCCAAGAGAATAACTACGGATATGTTTTCAGCGTATTATAAGCTTATGATGAAAGAAAATGGTTTGACTGTCAAGGACACGCTACCCAAAGTTCTAACTGATCTAACCAACAAACGTGATTACGTTATTCACTATCGAAATTTAAAATACTACATATCGCTGGGTTTAAAACTTAAACAAGTTAATCGTATTTTCGCTTTCTAACAAACCCCGTGGCTTCAACCGTATATTAATTTTAATACTGAGAAGCGAATGAATGCCGTTAATTCCTTTGAGAAAGATTACTTCAAGCTAATGAACAACAGCGTTTTTGGTTGGTACTTATTAATATATGATTAAAAAGTAATAAAAAATTTTAATTAACAAATAATAAAAAATGTTTAATAAAAATGTTTTTAGGGAAAACTATGGAAAATCTACGCAATCGAATAATTTTCCACCTCATTTAAACGCCTGAGATGGCTATCAAGAAAGCATCATCCCCTGCTTTTGAAAGATTCATTGTTTTTCATAAGAACCTTGTCGTATACAGATGGCTAAAAATCCTTAACTCTGAACCGTCCAATTTATACTGGCTTTGCTATAAAGGATTTATTCAAATTGTTTTTGTAAGAAACCATTTCTCCTTTTAATAAACCTTGTGAAATCAATTGAGTTTTTCTCTCTAGATATCAGTTTCACTACGAATTCATAAGAGCCCACTACGGAGAAAGGGCAACCCTACTTTTCACGGATACTGATAGCCTGACGTATTCAATTGAAACCTAGGACGTATACGTTGACTTTCAGAAAAACAAAGAGTTATTCGATTTCTCGGGTTATAATCAAGATCATCCCTTATTTTCCAATGAAAATCGGAAGGTCTTGGGTAAGCTGAAGGATGAGATGGATGGAGTGCCCATCCAAAGCTTCGTAGGCTTACGTCCCAAGATGTACAGCATTCTGATAGCCAAGGGAGAAAAAAAGACCGCGAAAGGAGTGTGTAGGCGTCTTGTTAAGAATACGTTGACGCATGCTGATTACCTAAATTGTGGGAAACGAAGACAAACTACCAAAATAACTATGAAAAGAATTACTAGTGTGAAATATAGTTTGCACACGATAACTCAAAACAAGCTAGCATTGAATCCGTGTGGCAACAAGAAGTTTATTCTGGGTGACGGAGTTCGTACTCTCTCGTACGAACATTACTTCATTTAGTACTTGAAAAAATTACATGACGATTGAAAACTCAATAATAAGAAATTGACAAATACAAAATTAAAAATTTATTGCATATTATTTGAACATGAATTCCTTAATCATACAATCATTAACTGCCTTATTTTTGGAGAATATTGAAATGATGTCATACATTTTAACCCCTCTACATCTATTTATAGCGAAGTAAACACAAAAACCTCCGCAAGTTAAAGAAGTGTAACTTTGTAACTGCACTGAGTTAAACGTGACCGTCTTACTATTTTTTTTCAATGAAATTAGAGAGCTTAAACACCTCGGGGCTATTCCCGAAGGAGTCAAAAAATTCAGTGTTTTTTGAGGCTGTGAAATATATTATACACCAATATTCTCCAGCGTCCTGTGAAAAGTCGGTGTTTACAACGAAGAGAGATGGAAAATTCACCTTAGGTAAAGTATTTGCCTAGTGAAAAAACCACGAAACAGTCCTTTGGTAAACTTATCAGTTTGAAATATCTTCTCTAATTGGAGGGTATCCATTACTCAAAGGTTACGTTTCTGTTCTTGCCAATTTCAATGAGGGACTGAAACTCGGCATAAACAATAACTGCTACTGTTTCTGGGAGAGGTTTCTCGAATTTAAGTTCGAGCCGAATATTTCCGTTTTTAATAAGATGGAAGTGAGACGCGTTAGAGTCTAAATCAACTGTTAAATCATAGCAAAACAGAGTATAGCCTCTAGCAAAATATTCCCGACTTATCACGTTTCCTTCATCTCCCGTCTGCGCTGTTTGGAGGAAGAGATTATAATTAGCTTGAATATAACTATTTTCCCGAAATTAGGGGTTAATGGGTATGCAACTTCCATCGATGTAAAGAGCAATGTGATTTATGTCCTAATGCTGAAAGTTATAAGGACAACTAGCTAACTCCCCAAGAAAGGAGCTCTGCTTTACAAGTCCAATTACGATTTTCTTGGGAGAAGAACCCGTAAACAGGTGATCTTGAACAACGCTCATGTTACCTCTGGGAATCGAAAAGGAAGTACACTCTGTACGGTTTACAGGGTACTTCGCTCTAGCAACTTTGGCATGACTTAAGGGGATTTCGGGGATTAATTTCATCTTCCGAATATAGAGAGAAGCTGACAATATATTCACTTTGCATGGTACGTCGGCGTGTAAACAAAAATCCAAGTTAGGTTTTCCGAACACAAATTTCATGTCTACTAGATTTAGTAGATATCTCGGTTGTTGACAGAAGTCTATATGTACTGGTCCGATTATATCAATCACACCATTTTGGGCGAATTTCCCTCTTTTCTGGAAGCCAGTGTTATTGTTGAAGTCATCAAAATGATTTGGTGTATCCCGGTAATACAGAGATGATGTTAAGTGACTTTCTTTAGCCGAATCCCCGAATGTTAACTCAGTCTGAATCAGACCTTTATAAGGGTAATTTTGAGCTGATGAAGTTACAGATTTTTCGTTTATAAAAAGGTAAACCTCCGGAAATAAACTTTGTAGAAAGAGATTGGTGGGGGCGATATTATCCATAGGTGTGGTAACTGTACCATCATTTGCAATAACCGCTGCTTTCGGAGTCGATCCATCGGCTTTTAGGATTTCGACTTGAACGTGAATTAATGTTCCAGATACATCGACGTAAGTCTCGGAGTTGCCGTTAATTAGGAAAGAGTTGTTCGTGATACTAGAAATGGAATTATATTCCACCCATTCACCGCTAACAATACCCGTTTGCGTCATTGGTACATCGAAGAACCCTAGCTCTGAATTCACGCAACCCTGTGAATGCGGGTGTAACAGACTCATATTTTTTATGTTGTGAAAGTATCTCGTGGAGAGGGGATTGATTTTGTTGTTCTCCTCTTCTTACTCTTCCTCGGAGTGATATTAGTACGACAGCACCTGATCCTGTCATTCGTTTTATTTCCTCCGCTGTGGATAATAAAGTCTCTTTCCCAGCAGTCTTTGCTCGGGATTTGAAGGAGTTTTTGAGTGGAATCCCACTAACCTCGTCAGTGGCCACTTTTGCACCAGTACTCAACAGTTGCCTACCAAGGTAGGCAGTACCGCGTTTTAAAAGTGGAAGGGCGCTTCGAAATGCGGAAGCTAGTATATTTCCAAAACCAGAACCTCGTTGCACACTTTGTCCGTGATAAAGCGGTATCGATCCATATCCAGCCTGATTTAAAAAGAAATTTTCAAAATACCCAACGCTATGATTTTGTTGATGTCTCATGATGTTATTTGTCCGTTTACCGTATATCAAATGACGGTTTATCTAACGCAACCCTGTTATTATAGTGACGTCCAAGATCTCCTAGGACGGAAGTGTAGTGCGACGTGAGATTTGCCCCGTTGAAATCGTACGTAGTCACCCGTATCATCCATTATATTAACTTCGATAGTTTGATTTTTAGAGGTAGCCACGGGGAGATAGAGTGGTTGGCTAAATACCACGACAATCGTCTCACCATCCATCCCCTTCACGCTTACAATTCTTAGTAGGGGTGAATTGGAATCACCCACTATAGTTTTCTCAACTATGTCCGAGTAAACAAACAAGGATTGTTGAGAGGCATTCATATCAACTGTATACAATGCCCTTGTACTCGATTCTATTTTTAGAAACTCCCCCGTACTATCGAGGGTGAAACCCAACATCAATGCGATATGAGTTGGTATATCCAAATGAACCAACTCTATCATCTCTACCGAAACTCGTTTACTGAGTGGGTCATATGTAAAGACCACTCCGGCTCCAATATCGACTTCAATCATTTTGAGAATGTCGTGTACCGTGACGTAGTTTCCTGGTGGAATCTGAACAAATCTCTGTAGATTAAATCCGGGGTCCCCGGGTTTACCGTCTGTATAAATACGCTTGAAACAATCTTCTTTCACATTATTCCACGTTCGAGGGTAACTAAACTCGCACAGACCAACCTCGTAATCTCCATCAAACTCTATGGCTTGGGGTAGATAGGTTATAAATTTGCTCACCGAATTATTTGGAAAATAATTCTTGGACGAGTCCGAAGGAAAGTTACGTAAAAACGCATTCCAAGTCAACTTCTTGAACCCAACTATCAAACTCAGGACCGTATCCTTCCCACCTAACGTAGAGCTCTACCGTTTTGTCAGACCTTCGTCTTTTTTTCAAAAACCCTTTCTATTTCATAAGTACAAGTGTTAATATCTTTTCCATCTGCTTGAATCTCCTCAGCATAAAACGACCCCAATATGGGAGTTGAGTTTAGATCCTCCACCTTATACAGGGTGGTTCAAATCATAATACTCAATAGGTCTATGGGGATTATCTTTTCTTCAAAATTTGTCAGTTCGCCACAGTTAAACGTAAATGGAATTCTTTTTAAATTCAACAAAACTGGAACAAATCGGAAAATTCCTTCTAAATTCGGCAAAAGTGGAAAATCGGAAAATTCCTTCTAAATACGGCAAAAATGGAACAAATCGAAAAATTCCATCCAAATTCGGCAAAAATGGAACAAATCGGAAAATTCCTTCTAAATTCGGCAAAAATGGAACAAGTCGGAAAATCCCTTCTAACTTCGGAAAAAATGGAACAAGTCGGAAAATTCCTTCTAAATTCGGCAAAAATGGAACAAGTCGGAAAATTCCTTCTAAATTCAACAAAAATGGAACAAATCGGAAAATTCCATCTAAATTCGGCAAAAATGGAACAAGTCGGAAAATTATTTCTAACTTCGGCAAAAATGGAACAAATCGGAAAATTATTTCTAAATTCGGCAAAAATGGAACAAATCGGAAAATTCCTTCTAAATTCGGCAAAAATGGAACAAGTCGGAAAATTCCTTCCAAATTCGGCAAAAATGGAACAAGTCGGAAAATTCCTTCTAACTTCGGCAAAAATGGAACAAATCGGAAAATTCCTTCTAAACTAACCGCACACCTCTAAAAAATTCCATCCAAATTCGTTAAAAATGGAACAATCAGATAATTTGTTCCAAATTTGGCAAAAATGGAACAAATCGGAAAATTCCGTCTTAATTCGTCAAAAATGAAGAAATAAAAATACGGACAAAAGGTTTAACATTTTGTTGGAATTGGCAAAAAATAAACATCCTTGTTTTAGACTAAAGTGTTAACTGTACATAAAAAACGGGGTTTTTTATTATTGACGACATATTTTTTATCTTGATAAGAGTTTACTTTTAACATTATTGAAAACCGTTTGGTTCAGTCTTTTCTTGCACTTCAATAAATGTAGTCGTATTTTACTTAAACTCTGTTCAGTGTATTTTATTAATAAACAACAGGTTATGGGCACAGCTCGTTTTACTGCGCTTGTATAGTGTAAATAGTTAAGTTCGTTAAGACCGCTACGGAAAGAAAATATCGAAGAAGAGATCGCAAGAATCATGGCATCAAATCACAACGTGCGGATTGAAACCTTGACGAAAGAAAACTATGACACTTGGAAATTGCAAGTAGAAGCACTACTGGTTAAAAACGACTATTGGGAATACGTCGATGGAAGCAAACCAAGACCAATACTAATCACTGGAACCGGAGGAAACTCTCAAGAAGTAGCAAAATGGGACAGAGCGGACAAGAAGGCGAAATCTGATTTAATCCTGGCAATCAGTCCATCTGAATTGAAGCAAGTTAAAAGCTGCGAAACTTCGCATGAAGTCTGGAAAAAATTAGAGTCCATCTACCAATCCAAGGGGCCAGCTCGAAAAGCCACACTGCTTAAGAGACTCACTATGAATAAAATGAGAGAAGGCGACAACGTTCGGGAACACGTCGACCAATTCTTTGACAGAGTGGACAAATTGGAGGAGGTGGAACTGGAGATAAACAAAGACCTACTGGCAATTATGCTCCTGTACAGCCTACCCGAAAGTTTTGAAAACTTCAGATGCGCCATTGAATCCAGGGATTCTCTACCAGATCCAGAAGCCTTGAAGATTAAAATCTTGGAAGAGTCCGATGCCAGAAAGTCGAAGGAAAAAGACACGGTGCCAAACGCGATGGTGGCTTGCAGCTCAAATACACGGAAGAAAACGGAAAGACGCAAAGACAGCCACTGGAAGAGTCATGAAAAACCTTACGAGAAATCGGAATTCAGATTCAAATGTCATCGGTGTCGAAAACCTGGCCACAAGGCAAGTGAATGTCGGACAAAGATTCAAAATTCTGCAAACGTTGCTGAAGAGAAGGCACATATAGTTACCGAATCGGAAGCTAGTTCCGACGAGTATGCGTTCCACATTCAAAGAAGCACTGATACCTGGTGCATTGATAGCGGTGCAACATCACATATGACATCAAAAAGGGAAAATTTCGTGGACTTAAAGTCATAAAATTTGGCAAATGAGGAATCGACAAAAGTCATTGGAATTGGTGAAATTAAAGTTTCAGCGACAAACGGAAAGACCGGCAAAGTCTTAAAACTAGAAAATGCCCTACACGTACCTGATCTCCGCACAAATTTGATGTCAGTTTCCAAGATCACGGATAAAAATCACGATGTCCTGTTCAAGAAAACCAACGCGTTTATAATGAAAGACAACGGTGAAGTAATAGCGGTAGCAGACCGCATTGGAGACCTCTACTTCTTACGAAAGAACAAGGAAGAAGCTAACATCGCGGAACCAGAATTCCCAGCAAAATCGAACCTCGAATATTGGCACTTCCGGTTGGGACACCTTAATGAAAAAAGCGTAAAAGACATGTATCGAAACGATTTAGTCATTGGAATGAATTTGGACAACGACGGAACTCTCGGCGTATGCGAAACTTGTGTAATGGGAAAAGAGACCCGTACACCTTTGCCGAAGTCGAGACCTGAAAGAACTTCGAACCTGTTGGAAATCGTACACACCGACGTCTGCGGCCCAATGCGAGTAGCCTCGATGGGTGGAGCCAAATACTTCGCTGTCTTCACCGACGACAAGTCCAGATGGAGTGAAGTTGCATTCCTGAAAAAGAAAAACGAAGTCTTGGAAGCCTTTAAGGACTACGAGAAACGCTGATGCTTGAACAAAGTCAACACAAAGGAAAATTCGAACCTCGAAGCCAAGAATGCATATTTATTGGTTTCTCGGATGAATCGAAGGCATATTGAATTTGTCTGCCAAAGGACAGGAAGATTGTTAGGAGTAGAAACGTGAAATTTCTTAACAAATTCGAGCCAAATCCAAATTATGAGGACTTCATAAGTATCGAAGTCTATACAAAATACGGATTGAAAACCGAACAACGCAAAATTACTTTGGAAACCAAATCCGAAGAATATCCAGAAGATACGAAAATCCCCATTGAACCACCAGAAATGAAGATAGGACCTGGCAGACCAAAGCTAATCAAGTCGGGAAACCCAGGGAGACCAAGAAAACTCTACAATATGATTCCAACTGAAGCCAACATTGAAGGCGAAAGCGACATGGTCAAAAACCTAGATGAAACTGCGAATCTAATCAGTTTACCAGATCCTAACAATATGAAAGAAGCGTTGGCCACTGCAGATGCCGAAAAATGGAAGGAAGCCATGCTAAGCGAATACAAATCACAAATCAAATGTAAAACCTGGAAAATCGTTGATCGTCCTGAAAAACACAAAGTCAAGACCGACTGATATTTCGGTCCAAGTACAACGCGGATGGACTCATAGAAAGAAGAAAAGTCAGACTCGTTGCAAAGGGATACGCCCAACAACAAGGAATCGACTTTCAAGAGACCTTCGCTCCAGTAGTGAGAGCAAAGTCAATCAGAGTTGTAATGGCACTAGCAGCAGAGCTTGACTTGACAGTCCACCAAATGGACGTCGTAACGGCGTATCTAAATGGAGAAGTTGATGAAGAAATATATATGGATGTACCAGAGGGACTAGAAGAAGCTCTAGTTGACATCGCAAAAGCAGAAAACATGAGCGAAGATATCACGCAAACCTCATTAGAATGGTTAAACAACCTGAAAGGCGGAAATAAAGCGTGCTTAATAAAGAAATCACTTTACGGATTACGTCAATCTGGCAGGCAGTGGTATAAAAAGTTGGATAAGAGACTCCTAGAGATGGAATTGAAGCCATCAAAAGTCGACCCATGCAATTATACCAAGAGAGACGGAAAAGATATGATGATCATAGCCATTTATGTCGACGATATTATAATCGCATCCGGAAACTTGAGTTGGATGAACAAGAATAAGAGGGAGCTCAAAGCGGCTTTCGAAATGAAGGACCTGGGTCAAATCCACTACTGCCTCGGGATAGAATTCAACCAGAACCACACAACGGGATCTATCTCGATGTCACAAAGAAAATACACGGAAGCCATTCTTGAACGTTTCGGGATGCAGAATTCAAGACCGACCTCAACGCCTTTAGACGCGAACAGTAAATTGAAAAGTCGTGAAGACGTCGAGCCAGAGAAAATGGAAAGCATTCCCTACCAAAACTTGATTGGATCGTTAATGTATCTGGCTGTCTACACGCGACCTGATATCACTTATGCGGTCAGCGCCTTAAGCCAATTTAATTCGAACTTCAACGACGAGCATTGGATGGCTGGAAAAAGGGTTCTGCGCTATTTAAAAGGAACCATTTCAAACGGGCTAATCTACAAGAAAAACGGCGAAGGACCAAAATGTTTCGTAGACGCCGATTGGGGCGGTTGCATCAATGATAGACGATCCTATACGGGATACGTATTCACGCTCGCAAGCTCATCAGTATCCTGGGAAGCACGAAAACAAAGAACCGTAGCCTTATCCAGTACTGAGGCCGAATATATGGCTATGGCCGAAGCCACCAAGGAAGCGATATACCTGAAAGCATTTCTAAATGAAATCGGACTTCCTCTGGACAAAATAGAAATCTTCAACGACAACCAAAGAGCGCAAAAGCTAGTTAGGAACCCGATCTTCCATTCGAGAACAAAGCATATAGACATTCGGCACCATTTCATCCGAGACATATACGAAAACGGCACCATCGAACTGAAATACTTGCCGACTGATCAAATGCCAGCAGACGTGTTAACTAAGGGATTGTTTGGACCTAAACATAAATCTTGCACCACAGCACTTGGGATCTTACCTGTTAACGAAACTACTTAGTCTGAAAATAAAGTTTTTTTTGAGAGGGACTGTTGGAATTGGCAAAAAATAAACATCCTTGTTTTAGACTAAAGTGTTAACTGTACATAAAAAACGGGGTTTTTTATTATTGACGACATATTTTTTATCTTGATAAGAGTTTACTTTTAACATTATTGAAAACCGTTTGGTTCAGTCTTTTCTTGCACTTCAATAAATGTATTCGTATTTTACTTAAACTCTGTTCAGTGTATTTTTATTAATAAACAACACATTTTCAAACTTCTTTTTATTTAACGATAATTCCTTAACTTAGTGCATGTGCTCAAAATGTCCTCCGTCTCTTCCAATGCATTCTTCGCAACGGTTATTTATTTCTATTAGCACTTGAGCAAGAGTCTCTTCAGTAATGCTTAGAAATGCAAAACGTATTCGGTTTTGAAGCTCTTCGATACTTTACACCTCTGTGGAATACACCTCGTTTTTCACATATCCCCAAAGAAAGAAGTCCAGCGGTGTGAGGTCAGGAGATCTTGGTGGCCAAGGAAAGGGGCCAGACCGTCCAATCCACCTGTTGGGGAAATTTTCGTCTAGCCAGTTTCTAACACCCCGATGGTAATGTGGTGGTGCGCCATCTTGTTGAAACCACATCCCACATGTTTCAGCTAGAGGTAATTCATCAATGGCATCAGTGATGGTCGTTTTGAGAAAATCGAGATAAATTTCTCCAGTTAGATTTTCCTCAAAAAAGTAAGGACCTATTATTCTTCCACCGAAAATTCCAGCCCATACATTTGTTTTAAATCGCTCTTGGTGGTAGTTTTCTCTCAACCAGTAGGGATTTTCCTGAGACCAATAATGCATATTATGTCTATTCACATTTCCGTCCCTATGGAATGTAGCTTCGTCAGGCCATAGAACTTGCGAAACAAAATTCGGATTTTCTTCCCTCATCCATCTCATAGCCAAACAGAACTATGTGCGTCTTAGTCTGTCACCTTCTGCCAGCGCTTGTTGCAAGTGAATATGGTACGGATGGAAACTGTTTCTATGGAGTACCCTAAGAACACTATTATAGCTTATGCCAAGATCACTGCCTACGGCCCTGCAGCTAGTATGGGGATTGCCGACAAAAGCCTCTAAAATCATCTCTTCATTTTCACGGCGACCCACGATAGCATCAACCCGAGGTTGCCTTTCTTGATGAACAAAAGCCCCATTACCACGAAGATTTGCTTCAAGCAACCGAAAAGATCCCTCTACCGGATAATTTGGCCGATTTTGATATCTTTCTCGATATAACCTTGCGGCATCGCGAGCATTACCGAGACATTCACCTAGCAACAAAATCATATCGGTTTTTTCAGCGTTTGTAAACCTCGGCATGGTTATTTCATCCGCTCTGAAAAAGTCAGAAATTCCAAAGAAAGCATTAGATATGGTGAAGCCCGTCTTAACATGACAATTACTGACCATATCTAGTAAAATGTCCAGTTTTACTTGACGATTTTTGTTACTCTGGAAACGATCTACGCGATCTCGTTAGGCTTAACGTTTAAAACTATTTAAATTTAGCGGGAACTGCCACGGCCAACTCTTTAAGAATTATTTAAATTGCGCGAGAAGATGACTCGGTGAAATTGACCATTAGTCTCGACCTTTCAATATTTTTTATTTTTATTTTTATGAGCATTAATTTATCATGCTTACGGCACTCCTCATTTAATAACATCAAGAACGAGATGCTCGTCATACCTGGAATTAAAGAGAGTTGGCCTTAAGCTTCCCGCGCAATTTAAATAATTCTTAAAGAGTTGGCCGTGGCAGTTCCCGCCAAATTTAAATAGTTTTAAACGTTAAGCCTAACGAGATCGCGTAGTTCGTTTCCAGACTAACAAAAATCGTAAAAAAACTGGACATTTTACTAGATTTGGTCAGTAATTGTCATGTTAAGACGGGCTTCACCATATCTAATACTTTCTTTGGAATTTCTGACTTTTTCAGAGCGGATGAAATAACCATGCCGAGGTTTACAAACGCTGAAAAAACCGATATGATTTTGTTGCTAGGTGAATGTCTCGGTAATGCTCGCGATGCCGCAAGGTTATATCGAGAAAGATATCAAAATCGGCCAAATTATCCGGTAGAGGGATCTTTTCGATTGCTTGAAGCAAATCTTCGTGGTAATGGGGCTTTTGTTCATCAAGAAAGGCAACCTCGGGTTGATGCTATCGTGGGTCGCCGTGAAAATGAAGAGATGATTTTAGAGGCTTTTGTCGGCAATCCCCATACTAGCAGCAGGGCTGTAGGCAGTGATCTTGGCATAAGCCATAATAGTGTTCTTAGGGTACTCCATAGGAACAGTTTCCATCCGTACCATATTCACTTGGAACAAGCGCTGGCAGAAGGTGACAGACTAAGACGCACAGAGTTCTGTTTGGCTATGAGATGGATGAGGGAAGAAAATCCGAATTTTGTTTCGCAAGTTCTATGGCCTGACGAAGCTACATTCCATAGGGACGGAAATGTGAATAGACATAATATGCATTATTGGTCTCAGGAAAATTCCTACTGGTTGAGAGAAAACTACCACCAAGAGCGATTTAAAACAAATGTATGGGCTGGAATTTTCGGTGGAAGAATAATAGGTCCTTACTTTTTTGAGGAAAATCTAACTGGAGAAATTTATCTCGATTTTCTCCAAACGACCATCACTGATGCCATTGATGAATTACCTCTAGCTGAAACATGTGGGATATGGTTTCAACAAGATGGCGCACCACCACATTACCATCGGGGTGTCAGAAACTGGCTAGACGAAAATTTCCCCAACAGGTGGATTGGTCGGTCTGGCCCCTTTCCTTGGCCATCAAGATCTCCTGACCTCACACCGCTGGACTTCTTTCTTTGGGGATATGTGAAAACGAGGAACAAATTATCTGGTTGTTCCATTTTTAACGAATTTGGATGGAATTTTTCGATTTGTTCCATTTTTGCCGAGTTTAGAAGGAATTTTCCGATTTGTTCCATTTTTGCCGAGTTTAGAAGGAATTTTCCGATTTGTTCCATTTTTGCCGAAGCTAGAAGGAATTTTCCGACTTGTTCCATTTTTAACGAATTTGGAAGGAATTTTGCGATTTGTTCCATTTTTGCCGACTTTAGAAGGAATTTTCCGATTTGTTCCATTTTTGCCGAATTTGGATGGAATTTTTCGATTTGTTCCATTTTTGCCGAGTTTAGAAAGAACTTTCCGATTTGTTCCATTTTTGCCGAAGTTAGAAGGAATTTTCCGACTTGTTCCATTTTTGCCGAAGCTAGAAGGAATTTTCCGACTTGTTCCATTTTTGCCGAATTTAGAAGGAATTTTCCGACTTGTTCCATTTTTGCCGAATTTAGAAGGAATTTTCCGACTTGTTTTATTTTTGCCGAATGTTGTAAATTAGAGATAATACCGGTTGTTTTTTTATCTAGATCCAGATTCTATTTTCTATACTTGTTTTTTATGCATCGCGGTCATTCTTGTAATCTTTATTTTTATCGCGATGCCTTAACTATATAACCGGATAACATTCCGATAACGTTTGTCAGTTCCCAGTTATCTGTTCTCAGATATCAGTTGTCAGTGCTCAGTCAGTAGCGTTCCCGGAAATTAACTTAAATGTTTTAATTAAATTAATAAAGAGTTTATAACCAGTTAAACCCAGAGTCGTTCTTGCGTCAAACAACAAAAGGTTATGGGCCCAGCACGCTTCCACTGCGCAGAGGTTTAGAAGTCATACGAAGTTCAACGCCGGGAAGATTATCCTTTAAGGTGCGGAGTCAGACGGAGAATGGCCGGAAATCACCTGGGACGAATCGAGACGTTAACTAAAGATAATTATGATACCTGGAAAATGCAAGTGGAAGCCCTGCTTCAAAAGAACGACCTCTGGGAGTACGTAGATGTAACTTCAACAAGGCCAACTCTGGTACGGGGAACGGAAGGCAACGCCCAGGCGGTCGCTACCTGGGACAGTAATGATCGAAAAGCAAGAGCGGACCTAATCTTGTCGATCAGTCCGTCGGAGTTGAAGCAAGTAAAGAATTGCACGACCTCACGGGAAGTATGGCAGAACCTCGAATCCATCTACCAGTCCAGTGGACCTGCCCGGAAAGCCACGCTGCTGAAGAAACTGACCCTCAAGAAAATGAAGGAGGGAGAAGATGACCGGGATCACGTCCGAGCATTTTTCGATGCAGTAGACAAGTTGGCTGACATGGGAGTAGCTGTAAACGACGACCTACTGGCCATTATGTTGTTATACAGTCTACCGGAATCGTACGAGAACTTCCGGTGCGCAAAAGAGTCCAGGGATACGTTACCTGATCCAGAAGCTTTAAAAATAAAGATCCTGGAGGAATCAGACGCCAAGAACTCTAGGGAAGACGAACCCGTGCAGAATGCGATGATGGGCAGTAACCACTTTTCCCGGACAACTGCAGAAAGGGGTAGAGGAAGAGGTTCACGTGGACGAGGAAGCACGACCTTTAAGTACAAGTGTCATGGATGCCGGAAACCCGGCCACAAGGTAGCCGATTGCCCCGACAGAAACAATGGTTCAGGCATAAGAACCAGAAAGAAAGAAAACGCCCATCATGTACTGGCAGAAAATTTGGCCGAGAAAGAATTCGCATTGAACCTGAAGGATTATCAAGATTCCTGGTGCCTGGACAGCGGAGCCACCTCACATATGACTTCCAACAGAGACTGCTTCAATGATTACGAAGAGACCACGAAATCTTTAAACCTGGCCACTGCAGAGTCAAAGAAGATACGAGGTGTTGGCGAAGTAAAAGTACCCGCAACGAATGGCAGCGACAATCGAATTCTTCGCCTGGAACGAGCCCTTCATGTCCCGGATTTAAGAACAAATCTCCTATCCATTGCCAAGATGACAGACAAAGGACATGAGGTCACATTCAAGAAGTCGCAGGCCTGGATCAAAACGGCAACCGGAGAAGTGATTGCAGTCGCTGACAGAATTGGAGACCTTTATTTCCTGAGAAAGGCTGAAGAAACGGTCCATGCAGTGCAAGCGGAAATAAAGCCTAGAAACAACCTGGTGAACTGGCATTTCCTACTCGGTCACTTGAACGAGAGAAGTTTATAGGAAATGGCCCGGAAGAATTTGGCTACGGGACTCAACATTGAAAAAAGATGGGAGCCTGGGAATCTGCCAAATCTGTATCAAAGGAAAGCAATCGAATGAGCCGTTCCCGAAAACCGAAGATAGCCGAACCTCGCATGTCCTGGAAATAGTACACTCTGACGTATGCGGGCCGATGAGAGTAACGTCGATGAGCGGAGCCAAGTACATCGTCGTTTTCACTGATGAGTTATTCCCAGTGGAATGAAGTCAGTTTTTTGAAACACAAGAGCGAAGTGTTGAAAACCTTCAAAGAATTCAAGCATCGAGCTGAAGTGGAAACCGGGAGAAAAATCAAGACCTTGCAGTCCGACAACGGAACCGAATACTGCAATAATGAATTCGACAGATTCCTGAAAGACTCTGGGATAAAAAGAAGACTCACCGTACCATACACCCCGGAACAGAATGGCATTGCTGAAAGAAAGAACAGAACACTCCTGGATATGGCCCGATGTATGATGATACAAGCGCAACTTCCACCATCATTCTAGGCAGAAGCGATGGCCACGGCAAATTACATTCGAAACCGTTGTCCTTCCCGGAGCATAAATGGAGAAGTACCATTTACCAGATGGGCCGGAAAGAAGCAATCCCTGCAAGATTTGAAGATTTTCGGCGACAAAGCTTTGCTGTTGGACGAAAATAAAAGGAAGGGGAAGTTTGCAGCCAGGAGCAAAGAATGCGTTTTCATTGGCTATTCTGAAGTCTCGAAGGCATATCGACTCTGGGTTCCGTCCGAGAAGCAAATTTACCTAAGTCGAAATGTCAAGTTCCTGGGAGAATTTAATAAACAAGGCGCATATGATGATTTCGTCACTCCAGAAGTCAACCTGAAATACTGAAGCAAACCTAAAGGCGTAATCGAAGTCCCGGCCACTACACACGCTGCAAAACCGTCTGGCAGAGAAGAAATCAAAGAAGTCAAAAAGGAGTTCAAAGATGAAATCCCGGAAGAATCTAATACCCAGGAAAACGAGGACGTTTTCGAAGAACCCTCAGAAACCCTCGTTCTGAAGAAAGGTCCTGGAAGACCGAAGAAAATAAGAAATGGAGTACCCGGACGACCGAAGAAATCATTCAACATGATTCCGAGCGTCTCAGAAGAGTCTACTGAAGAGGCTACTGACGAGCAAGAAACCCTGTCCGATGAATCAGCAAACCTAGCCATCTTATCAGAACCTTTGTCCATGAAGCAAGCCCTGGCTTCTCCGTACGCAAACGATTGGAGGAAAGCAGTAACTGAATAGTTCGTTTCGCTTATCAAGTGCGAAACCTGGGACATCGTTGACTGTCCGGAAAACCAGAAGGTCCTTGGAAATCGTCTCGTCTTCCGAACGAAGTACTTACCCAGCGGAGAAGTAGAGAAAAGGAAAGCCAGGCTCGTAGCGAAAGGTTTTGCCCAGAGACCAGGGATCGACTAACAAGAGACGTTCGCACCCGTCATTAGGTCCAGCTCCATAAGACTGCTTATGGCCCTTGCTGTGGAAATCGGTTTTGAAGTCCACCAAATGGATGTCGTCACGGCCTATCTTAATGGCGAACTCGAGGAGGAAATATATATGGTCATCCCAGAAGGATTAACAGAATCTCTCGAAGAAATCGTCAAGTCAACCCGGTTCGACAAGTCAATCATTGCCAGAGCAAAGAAATGGACCTGGGACCTGGAAGAAGAGGGACATATAGCCTTGCGGTATCTACCAACAGATGAAATGCCAGCTGACATCTGTACAAAGAGCCTGTTCCGTCCGAAGCACCTCTTCTGCGTCAAAGCCCTTGGACTGGAAATAATTAAATGACCACCCCTGGATAGAAGATTGACACCACCGATATTAAGAGGGACTCTTGTAAATTAGAGATAATACCGGTTGTTTTTTATCTATATCCAGATTCTATTCTCTATACTTGTTTTTTATGCATCGCGGTCATTCTTGTAATCTTTATTTTTTATCGCGATGCCTTAACTATATAACCGGATAACATTCCGATAACGTTTGTCAGTTAGAAGGAATTTTCCGACTTGTTCCATTTTTGCCGAATTTAGAAGGAATTTTCCGACTTCTTCCATTTTTGCCGAATTAAGAAGGAATTTTCCGACTTGTTCCATTTTTGCCGAATGTTGTAAATTAGAGATAATACCGGTTGTTTTTTATCTAGATCCAGATTCTATTTTCTATACTTGTTTTTTATGCATCGCGGTCATTCTTGTAATCTTTATTTTTTATCGCGTTGCCTTAACTATATAACCGGATAACATTCCGATAACGTTTGTCAGTTCCCAGTTATCTGTTCTCAGATATTAGTTGTCAGTGCTCAGTCAGTAGCGTTCCCGGAAATTAACTTAAATGTTTTAATTAAATTAATAAAGAGTTTATAACCAGTTAAACCCAGAGTCGTTCTTGCGTCAAACGACAACACCGAATTTAGAAGGAATTTTCCGACTTGTTCCATTTTTGCCGAATTTAGAAGGAATTTTCCAACTTGTTCCATTTTTGCCGAATTTAGAAGGAATTTTCTGACATGTTCCATTTTTGCCGAATTTAGAAATAATTTTCCGATTTGTTCCATTTTTGCCAAATTTAGAAGGAATTTTCCGACTTGTTCCATTTTTGCCGAATTTAGAAGAAATTTTCCGACTTGTTCCATTTTTGCCGAATTTAGAAGGAATTTTCCGACTTGTGGCATTTTTGCCGAATTTAGAAGGAATTATCCGATTTGTTCCAGTTTTGTTGAATTTAAAAAGAATTCCATTTACGTTTAACTGTGGCGAACTGACAAATTTTGAAGAAAAGATAATCCTCATAGACCTATTGAGTATTATGATTTAAACCACCCTGTATAGAGGTGGGTTTCTGGCCAGCCGTACGGAGACCTTTAATAATTCTTCCGACCAGTTATAATGGTAACCTTGTTCGAAATGACCCTTATTTTTACTAATTCTCACGATATCCCCAATATCGAAGGCGTAGCTTAATGGGGGCTGAAATCCAAATCACCATAAAGAGTAAGCCAAACTTGTTTGGTATTTTCTGCTGTTCGGTTTACACTTTATAGATCTGTGGTATGAATTGTTGTAGGCACTAACTAAATCTTGAATCACGTCGACGTATTTTAACGTATTTTTATGGGTAAAATATCTGTATAACCTCGATCGAAGCGTTCTAATAAATCTTTCAATTAGAGCCGACTTAACCTCTGAATTTGTCGTAAAAAACCTAATTTTCCGTGATTTTAACTCATCTTGAACAAATTGCGATAGAAATTCTGAGCCTTTGTCACTTTGAATAACATTAGGGGTATGGCTTCTTCCATGATCCAAAATCTTCTTGAGGGCAGATGCGACCGTCACACCCCGCTTATCTTTGACAGGTTCCACGAAAGCCATTCTACTGAAAACGTAAATACAACAAAGGAGATAACGATTTTTATTATTATACTTCGCCATCTTCTGTAGGTCGCAAAGATCCATTTGAAATTGTTGATTTAATCCGTAAACTATCGTTCTATTTCTTGTTATCTTCAATCATGCGGGTGTATGTAAAGTGTATGCATTTTGTCGACTTAAAAAAATCTTTTACATTTTTTATAGTCACTTTCAAGCCTTTCTCTCGCGCAGAGCGATACAACGGTGCAATACCAGCGTAACCTCCAGAGTCTGATATATCATAATAAATAGTCTCCAGTTTAACCATTTATAGTATAATTACCACGCGAACTAATGAAATACCAAAATGTAAAATCCGATAACCAGAAGGGGATATTTGAAGAAGGATGACACACTGTACCCTCTTAATACTTTAGTTATGTAACGTCATTCTTCCCAGGCACACCCTTTTTGTTTGCTTTCCTGCTTAACAAACTTCAGATGGGAATCACACCGTGGGGTCAAATCTATAACTGTTTGCTACTAAATCCTCAGCAATCAACCCTCAAACCTTATCTTGACATGGGACGAAAATTCACAAGCGTGCCTTGGCAAATAATTAAGCGTAATCGAGTAATGATGAGGGAACTATTTATCACGTATGTGATTTGGTTTAGTAACCTTGCTCCAAATGCTCTGATGTTGGGAAGAATGACGTTACACTTACCCCGCTATCTGGTACACTTCTCTCGAAGAGAAGTATTATATACTTCTGCAATAACTTAATTGCAAGGATTATGAGGATAATTAATAGGAGTGTCAAAAATTTAGGATTGTTATTAAAGGATGTTACAAGCCTTGTTAAATTAGTGACCGCTATAACTTCGGGGCATCCGTCCATCGTCACGCGTGTGATCTAATTAAATATTCAGAGGTTAGGTGACGATGTTTTATTTCAAAATAATTAATTATACATGAATCCAAGTTCGTGGACTGGAGGGTGGTGTGTTTAACAAAATTGAATTGATGAGGCTTAGTCTAGCAGGGTTTTTTATGCATCTTTTCGGTACATTGTTAGATTGAATTGTTCTATAGAATATTTCATAACCTGTAGGATTAGTAATAGGTTTCGTTCTTCGAACTGCATCGTACATCAAGTCTACAACGTTAGATCCCGAGATGACATTTCCATCAATTTGCATTTCACCTAAATCAGACCAAGTAATTCTCGGCTTCCTCGAGATCCAATTGTATTGACCAATAGCGTCGTTTACGAGGGAAGAGGGTACTCCATCCGATATTTCACTCATCCACGATGCTTTTTCTTAAGTATTGAATCTGTGATTAATTTCTCTGTGTCGGATTTTCCCATCACTTTTCGAGTGGAATTGATGTGTCGTTGTAAGATTTGGTTGTATAGTGTTAATTTATCCGACTGTGATAAATTGGGATCATCCAAAATATTTTTCATTTCTTTATCGAGTGTAGGTATGAAATCCTCTATAGGCTTAATATCAGGGGTGTGCATTTTTAACCTTTTAAGCACGTCTTCTGAAACTAGTACCATTTTTTTAAATGGCTCGACTAATTGCTGCTCCAGTAACAGAAGCTAACACTGAGAGTAGCGGAGCAAGAAGAAGCGGTAAAAATCCCCCACGTTGAACTAAGTGGTCCGTGACAGTTGGGAGCCGCCACTTAGGCGCTGGTTATTTAGACGCCGCCATTTAGCCGCCGAGACAATTAGGTGCCGTGAAATTTAGGCGCCGCGACATTTAGGCGCCGCGACATTTAGGCGTCGAGACATTTACGTGCCAATAGTTTTTCAATTATTTGTTCAAAAATCCGTAATGAACTCTCAATTTGGCAACCCGTGTATTGTCCCTGTGCGTCACTGCATGACTATATATGTTCGCAATCCCCATTAAAGGACTCGAAAACTTACTTGTTTCTACAAAACAATCCTAAAATAATAAAAAAAACATAACCTAACCAAACCCAAGTTGGGAAGTCAATAAAAATAAACAACAATAATTTGGAAAAGACATATTATTTTGGGAAGTTCAGCTAGCAAATTGGACCAAGTCATCTTGCGACTTATTGCCACTTATCTAACGCCTTTACAATGCATAGAGCGGTCAAAGAAGATAAACAATAATTTGGAAAAGGCATATTATTTTGGGAATTCAATGAAGATAAACAACAATATTTTGGAAAATGCATATTATTCTGGGAAGTCAATGATGATAAACAACAATATTTTGGAAAAGGCATATTATTTTGGGAAGTCAAAGAAGATAAACAATAATTTGGAAAAGGCATATTGTTTTGGGAAGTCAAAGAAGATAAACATCAATATTTAGGAAAAGGCATATTATTTTGGGAAGTCAATGAAGATAAAAAACAATATCTTTGAAAAGGCATATTATTTTGGGAAGTCAAAGAAGATAAACAATAATTTAGAAAAGGCATATTATTTTGGGAAGTCAAAGAAGATAAACAACAATAATTTGGAAAAGGCATATTATTTTGGGAAGTCAATGAAGATAAACAACAATATTTTGGAAAAGGCATATTATTTTGGGAAGTCAAAGAAGATAAACCATAATTTGGAAAAGGCATATTATTTTGCGAATTCAATGAAGATAAACAACAATATTTTGGTAAAGGCATATTATTTTGGGAATTCAATGAAGATAAACAACAATATCTTGGAAAAGGCATATTATTTTGGGAAGTCAAAGAAGATAAACAATAATTTGGAAAAGGCATATTATTTTGGGAAGTCAATGGAGATAAACAACAATATTTTGGAAAAGGCATATTATTTTGGGAAGTCAATGGAGATAAACAACAATATTTTGGAAAAGGCATATTATTTTGGGAAGTCAATGAGGATAAACAATATCTTGGAAAAGGCATATTATTTTTGGGAAGTCAAAAAGATAAACAATAATTTGGAAAAGGCATATTATTTTGCGAAATTCAATGAAGATAAACAACAATAGTTTGGAAAGGCATATTATTTTGGGAAGTCAAAGAAGATAAACAACAATAATTTGGAAAAGGCATATTATTTTGGGAAGTCAATGAAGAGAAACAACAATATTTTGGAAAAGGCATATTATTTTGGGAAGTCAAAGAAGATAAACCATAATTTGGAAAAGGCATATTATTTTGCGAATTCAATGAAGATAAACAACAATATTTTGGTAAAGGCATATTATTTTGGGAATTCAATGAAGATAAACAACAATATCTTGGAAAAGGCATATTATTTTGGGAAGTCAAAGAAGATAAACAATAATTTGGAAAAGGCATATTATTTTGGGAAGTCAATGGAGATAAACAACAATATTTTGGAAAAGGCATATTATTTTGGGAAGTCAATGGAGATAAACAACAATATTTTGGAAAAGGCATATTATTTTGGGAAGTCAATGAAGATAAACAATATCTTGGAAAAGGCATATTATTTTTGGGAAGTCAAAAAGATAAACAATAATTTGGAAAAGGCATATTATTTTGCGAAATTCAATGAAGATAAACAACAATAGTTTGGAAAGGCATATTATTTTGGGAAGTCAAAGAAGATAAACAACAATATTTTGGAAAAGGCATATTATTTTGGGAAGTCAATAAAGATAAACAACAATATCTTGGAAAAGGCATATTTTTTTGGGAAGTCAATGAAGATAAAAAAACATCGTTGAACTCTGATGTCAGTTGAATAGAAAGAATATAAGCCTAAAAGTTCTTGTCATGTTCCTTTATTAAATATCTCAAATCTTTCGCGAAAATTTTACGGCAATGTCGCGGCGCCTAAATGTCTCGGTGCCAAATTGTCGCGGAGCCTAAATGTCTCGGTGCCAAATTGTCGCGGCGCCCAACTGTCCCGGCGCCTATGTGGCGGTGCCTAAATGACCGGCGTCTAATTGTCGGCGCCCAAATGTCCCGTTCCGGAACTAAGAGCTTCTTTTTTTGTGTGAGTGGGATTTTTCCTGAGACGCCTCGAATAGTTTTAGAATGCTTCTTCAAGCGCTTCCGTTCGGACAGTGTCAGTTCAATGTTTCCACCCAGCAAATTTATACAAACTTCTGTAAGGCTTAAAATCTCGTCTTTCGTTGCCAATTTCAAAATGGCCTTCCTCTGTTTAACGTTACAACTACTGAGAAACTTCAAGAAATTTATTTTCCTGTTTATGTTTTTGGTGGTATGCATATTAGATACGGGTTTTTATTTGGGTAAATATACGACTGCTTCCTTTCCAGGTATAATACCCGTTCACAGTCTTCGATCGTCTGATGTATTGGGTTTTAAGTCTAAATAAATAGCCAAATTTCTGGGAGATGGCCTGTCGATAAGCGTCAACAACGTATTTAGTGTTTGAAGGAGATATCTGTTTCGCGAGGTTCAGGATTGAAGTTCGGTCACGTGGATTGTCAAACAAAATAAATAACACGAGTTTAAGTTTATAGTTCTTATCTCCTTTTCAGAATAATAAAGATTCTACATCAAAACTATAACTGCCGTATTTCTATGGTGGGAACCTCGAATGAACAAATTGGTTTTTTTTTTATTATTTAATATCTCTGTTAAAAGGTCGTCCAAAATATGAAGATTTCGGACTCGAGAGTCGAGGATGCTATCGTCTAACAAACCCTCGTGGAATTCCACGAAACGCACAGCTTCCAACACCGAAGAAAACAACTTTTCTTGATATTCGGTATAACACCAAATAATTCGTTCAGGGGGTGGGGATATACATTTCACATTATGTTTAATAAGATTGGCTACGAAGTAGGATTTACCAACTTGAGTGACACCTACCACGATCGACGTGAAAACGTGCTTTAACTTCAAATCCATCATACGGAATGAATAAAACCGAGGGTGTCTCGTTTCTTTTATTCTAACTGAGAAATGTACCCTTACAATATAGGAATGATAAAAACTCATTCAATGATTTCTTTATTGAATATACAATCTATACAATCTACGAGGTCTCCTCTGCCCTAAACAACATCGCAATGTGTGAAAGTAAATGTACACAGATGTCTACGCCTAGAAATGAATTGGGAAATATTTCAGCGTGTATTTCAGAATAGTTCAAGCAGTCCATGACCGAGAAAAAAGAGACTGTACTTATAGAATCCGAAGCGCTAATAAATAGTCGACCTATCACCTATAATTACAATGACCAAAATGAACCAATTCCCCTCACGCCCGCTGAATTCCTTGTTGGGCTTCGATTAAATTCACTGTCACCGTTAACTTTTAAAATAAATGAAAGTGTACCAACCTCGCGACAAAAACTGACAAAAGATTCAAATATCGTGAACTAACGATTGAGAAAATATGGAAGCACTGGCGCCTTGAGTATATCATGCAGCTTAGATCAGACCACCAATCTAAAACCGTTAAGAATTAAACGCATGAAGTTTTCACAATGATGTCAACTAAACACGAACATTTCTTTTTCGTAAATCCTTTCAATACTGTGGCAAAAACTAAATATAACTCGCCTCAAACATTAGTCATGATTGAACTACAGTTTATGCAAGGTTTAAGAATATAATAAATTTGATCTTAGGAATTACATGAATATTAAACTATTCGTAACTAAGCTCTCTTGAAATTAAAATTCTTTGGCTACAAAAGTTTGATTTCTAGTCATCTTTGACTTCCTTAAAAAATGTTTCAAAGCCGATGTGTTAATTCAAGTGTACTTTACTCTGTTTTTTCAGCATTATGATGACATAACTAACGACTTTATGAAGAAGTTTCAAAATAAAATTGCGACCATTGTCTAAGTTCCTGCTTTGTAATGATAATCATCAAAGGCTCGAGGTAAGTTTCGAATCGTAATCTTGATTGAAATTTTGCGATAATCGTAATTGGCGATCGATTTTTTGCGATAATCGTAATTGGCGATCGATTTTTTTGCGATGATTGTAATTGCGACCAAAATTGGCGATAATGGTAAATCGCCATCGAAATTGGCCATAATAGTAACAAATAGCAGTTTACAAAAACGGACAATTAAATTATAATGCTCCTTCAAACTTGCCTATCTTATAATAATTAAATTTAAATGTAAATGATCCTGATTAGGAACTGAAAGCTCATTCGCATACTGAGAAAACCATTCGGAAACTGCTAGAAACCGTTTCCCGCAAATCCTCATTCAAATTGAAAGCCTGTAAAGGGATTATGGACAACCACACAGGCTGCTCATGCGCAGAAAAGAAAACCAAAATGAGACGAAGAAAATCCATAATGAGTCAAATTCACCGACCAGAGTTTTCTAGCCCTATTGTAGCTCTACAACATTTGGTCAACTTGTTATAGTTTCTTTAAATTGCCTTTAGTTTGTTTTTAATTTCAATTTTTTCAAAAAAATAAAATTTGATTGTTCGTGATATTTTTATATAAAACGCTACCATATTAAATTGAAGATTTTGCTACAACAGTTGTCTTATTTATTTTGTCATATGAACTTTCAGTTTTAAACCCCAAAAGGGTTGGGAAGTTTGGCAGTCTGGAGATGCACCCAAAATACTCCTCAGGGGCAAGCTCAAATTCTTCACAACCGGGCACTGGACCGATTAGTTCTGGCTTGTATTTCTCAAACGCTGGCATTTGCGTAAATTCGTGACCCTTTATCATCCCTAAAGAAGTACAGGACCATTAAACAGAGTTGGACTGGATTGGAGATACGACGCGTGGTTTTTTTATGGCAGAACCTCTAGCGCCACGGCGCGACAAATATTTAAACTTTTTGACTCGCGTTTCCACGTATCTTACCTGCTGCGAGAACCTTCAAGTCAATGGGTTCTTTTAAATAATTGGATTGAATTACTTGAGGGTGCCGAGGATTATTTGATTGCAGCGTAATGGTGCCTCTTGATTTAACGTGCAAATTGGCCGGTATAATTGAAAAGCAAGGAACGTCACGAAATTGTTCGAAATAGTCGCTGGCCTATGGGGGTGAAAATATGGATAAAGTGAAATCCTATTGGTTAAAACAGGAATACATCATGTCCCCATGCATCGTATGTTAATTTTGTGGGTATACCGGGCTTGAGAACTTAGTACACGTCATGTGACGCCTGCTAATTCTGATTGCATCTTTCTAACTGTGATTTCATTGGTTGGTATCAAGGTCAGGGGGCAAGGTATAACACGTACCGAGATATATTATTCAAGAGGTAAAATTCGTCGTACATAATGATTAGTCTAGATAGCTCCTCCCACAAAGTCCGCCTAGTTGCGTTGAGTGAAAATGGAGTCAGCTAAAACATTTGGAGTGCACAAAGCTACTAAACCGAAACACATACGTGATAAAAAGTTCCTAGCTCATCATAATTCTATTAGCGCTGCTTAACTATTTGCCAAGGCGTATGCGCTGGTGGATTTTGTCCCACGTCAAGACAATCAAGGTTTCTGGGTTGATTGCTTAGACTTAACAGTTATAGAATTGACCCTACCACGGTGCGATTCCCATCTGAAGTTTGATGAGCGGTAGAGCAAACAGAAATGGTGTCATGATGCCGGGAAGAATCATGTTTCATGACTAAAGTATTAAGAGTATACAAAGTGTCATTTTTCTTCTATTATCCCCTTCTGATGACACCAATTCTTTGGGAATAGTATCTAGACTGACAAAGGTTTCCACCCTGTATATTAGATTTTAAAGAAATTATCCTACATCTTTTTCCAACGTCATTAAGTCCATCAAATTATTCACGGGAGAGAAGAAATATTGCATATCTTTGTCATCTCCGGGTAGAGTTTCGTGCCGGGTTTTATAAGAGCCATTTACTTCGATCAGTCCAGGCGTTGACGTTGGGCCCTTCAAGACTGCGGTGTCCTGGTTACTCTGCATACTTTGCCCATGATGCGGACTCACTCCCGACAATTGAGGTGATCAATTTGGTCAATCAATGCGAGAAGAGAGGGGACAAACTAATCATTGGCTGGGACGCCAATGCTCATCACATCACGTGGGGCAGTTCTGACTGCAACAGGAGAGGTAATGATCTACTTGAATATTTAGTTGGTTGTAAACTCTATATTCTCAATCAAAACAATGAACCTTCTTTTGTTACTTCTAATAGATGGGAGGTAATTGATCTCACGCTAGTCACAGAAAACCTCGCGTCTTCCGTGTCTAACTGGCATGTCTCTAATTAGCCGTCTCTTTCGGATCATAGGCACATCTGCTTCAATGTCGCGACTACTTCTGTCCCGTTGGGGACGGAGATACGCAATCCAAAACGGACCAATTGGGCCGGCTATAGGAAAGACCTAATCCTACGCTACGGAGATGGTCACACCCCTAAACTTACTTCACCTAAGGGTCTTGGTAGGGCTGCTGGTGACTTACAGTGCTCCATCATTGAGTCGTTTCACCGTAACTGCCCACTTAAGACCGTTAACTGCTCGAGGCTTGTCCCTTGGTGGAACGCGGATCTCAGCCGGCTTCGGAAATACGCGCAGGCTCTTTAACAAAGCCAAGGGCACGGGTGACTGGACTGGATATAGGCAGTCCCTTAATACCTACAACAGGGCTTTTAGAGCTGCTAAGAAGGACTCCTGGCGGACCTTCTGTAAGAAAGTCTCCAATGTCCCTGCCTGCTTTTGCAGGCGGGCTTAGACTACATCATCTCTCCGTTATGCAAGATCTATAGACTTTGTATGCCTTGTGAATGGAAAAGCTCTAAGGTCATCTTTATTCATAACCAGGGTTATGAATAAAGATGACCTTAGAGGCGAAGACATTCAGACCCATATACCTGACCTCCTCTATCAAAATTCTAGAGAGGGTGCTGGCTATCCAGTGGCAGGCGGGGTGGATGTTGGCGATCCGGTGGGAGGCGAAGTGGGTGGTGGCTATCCGGTGGCAGGCAGAGAGGGTGCTGGCTATCCGGTGGCAGGCGTAGTGGGTGTTGGCGATCCGGTGGCAGGAGGAGAGGGTGCTGGCTATCCGGTGGCAGGCGTAGTGGGTGTTGGCGATCCGGTGGCAGGCGTAGTGGATGTTGGCGATCAGGTGGCAGGCGGAGTGGGTGTTGGCGATCCGGTGGCAGGCGCATAGGGTGCTGGCAATCCGGTGGCAGACGAAGAGGGTGCTGGCTATCCGGTCGCAGGCGCATAGGGTGCTGGCTATCCGGTGGCAGGCAGAGAGGGTGCTGGCTATCCGGTGGCAGGCGTAGTGGGTGTTGGCGATCCGGTGGCAGGAGGAGAGGGTGCTGGCTATCCGGTGGCAGGCGCATAGGGTGCTGGCTATCCGGTGGCAGGCGTAGTGGGTGTTGGCGATCCGGTGGCAGGCGTAGTGGGTGTTGGCGATCCGGTGGCAGGCGGAGTGGGTGTTGGCGATCCGGTGGCAGGAGGAGAGGGTGCTGGCTATCCGGTGGCAGGAGGAGAGGGTGCTGGCTATCCGGTGGCAGGCGCATAGGGTGCTGGCTATCCGGTGGCAGGCGTAGTGGGTGTTGGCGATCCGGTGGCAGGCGTAGTGGGTGTTGCCGATCCGGTGGCAGGCGGAGTGGGTGTTGGCGATCCGGTGGCAGGCGGAGTGGGTGTTGGCGATCCGGTGGCAGGCGGAGTGGGTGTTGGCGATCCGGTGGCAGGCGGAGTGGGTGTTGGCGATCCGGTGGCAGGCGCATAGGGTGCTGGCGATCCGGTGGCAGGCGCATAGGGTGCTGGCTATCCGGTGGCAGGCGCATAGGGTGCTGGCTATCCGGTGGCAGGCGTAGTGGGTGTTGGCGATCCGGTGGCAGGCGTAGTGGGTGTTGGCGATCCGGTGGCAGGCGGAGTGGGTGTTGGCGATCCGGTGACAGGCGGAGTGGGTGTTGGCGATCCGGTGGCAGGCGGAGTGGGTGTTGGCGATCCGGTGGCAGGCGCATAGGGTGTTGGCGATCCGGTGGCAGGCGCATAGGGTGCTGGCGATCCGGTGGCAGGCGCATAGGGTGCTGGCTATCCGGTGGCAGGCGCATAGGGTGCTGGCTATCCGGTGGCAGGCGTAGTGGGTGTTGGCGATCCGGTGGCAGGCGTAGTGGGTGTTGGCGATCCGGTGGCAGGCGTAGTGGGTGTTGGCGATCCGGTGGCAGGCGTAGTGGGTGTTGGCGATCCGGTGGCAGGCGGAGTGGGTGTTGGCGATCCGGTGGCAGGCGGAGTGGGTGTTGGCGATCCGGTGGCAGGCGGAGTGGGTGTTGGCGATCCGGTGGCAGGCGTAGTGGGTTGTTGGCGATCCGGTGGCAGGCGTAGTGGGTGTTGGCGATCCGGTGGCAGGCGTAGTGGGTGTTGGCGATCCGGTGGCAGGCGTAGTGGGTGTTGGCGATCCGGTGGCAGGCGTAGTGGGTGTTGGCGATCCGGTGGCAGGCGGAGTGGGTGTTGGCTATTCGGTGGCAGGCGGAGTGGGTTTTGGCTATCCGGTGGCAGGCGGAGTGGGTGTTGGCTATCCGGTGGCAGGCGTAGTGGGTATTGGCTATCCGGTGGCAGGCGTAGTGGGTGTTGGCTATCCGGTGGCAGGAGGAGAGGGTGCTGGCTATCCGGTGGCAGGCGCATAGGGTGCTGGCTATCCGGTGGCAGGCGTAGTGGGTGTTGCCGATCCGGTGTTGGCGATCCGGTGGCAGGCGGAGTGGGTGTTGGCGATCCGGTGGCAGGCGTAGTGGGTGTTGGCGATCCGGTGGCAGGCGGAGTGGGTGTTGGCTATCCGGTGGCAGGCGGAGTGGGTTTTGGCTATCCGGTGGCAGGCGGAGTGGGTGTTGGCTATCCGGTGGCAGGCGGAGTGGGTTTTGGCCATCCGGTGGCAGGCGTAGTGGGTGTTGGCTATCCGGTGGCAGGCGCATAGGGTGCTGGCTATCCGGTGGCAGGCGTAGTGGGTGTTGGCGATCCGGTGGCAGGCGTAGTGGGTGTTGGCGATCCGGTGGCAGGCGGAGTGGGTGTTGGCGATCCGGTGGCAGGCGGAGTGGGTGTTGGCGATCCGGTGGCAGGCGGAGTGGGTGTTGGCGATCCGGTGGCAGGCGGAGTGGGTGTTGGCGATCCGGTGGCAGGCGGAGTGGGTGTTGGCGATCCGGTGGCAGGCGCATAGGGTGCTGGCTATCCGGTGGCAGGCGTAGTGGGTGTTGGCGATCCGGTGGCAGGCGTAGTGGGTGTTGGCGATCCGGTGGCAGGCGTAGTGGGTGTTGCCGATCCGGTGGCAGGCGGAGTGGGTGTTGGCGATCCGGTGGCAGGCGGAGTGGGTGTTGGCGATCCGGTGGCAGGCGGAGTGGGTGTTGGCGATCCGGTGGCAGGCGGAGTGGGTGTTGGCGATCCGGTGGCAGGCGCATAGGGTGCTGGCGATCCGGTGGCAGGCGCATAGGGTGCTGGCTATCCGGTGGCAGGCGTAGTGGGTGTTGGCGATCTGGTGGCAGGCGTAGTGGGTGTTGGCGATCCGGTGGCAGGCGGAGTGGGTGTTGGCGATCCGGTGACAGGCGGAGTGGGTGTTGGCGATCCGGTGGCAGGCGCATAGGGTGTTGGCGATCCGGTGGCAGGCGCATAGGGTGCTGGCGATCCGGTGGCAGGCGCATAGGGTGCTGGCTATCCGGTGGCAGGCGCTTAGGGTGCTGGCTATCCGGTGGCAGGCGTAGTGGGTGTTGGCGATCCGGTGGCAGGCGTAGTGGGTGTTGGCGATCCGGTGGCAGGCGTAGTGGGTGTTGGCGATCCGGTGGCAGGCGGAGTGGGTGTTGGCGATCCGGTGGAAGGCGGAGTGGGTGTTGGCGATCCGGTGGCAGGCGTAGTGGGTGTTGGCGATCCGGTGGCAGGCGTAGTGGGTGTTGGCGATCCGGTGGCAGGCGTAGTGGGTGTTGGCGATCCGGTGGCAGGCGGAGTGGGTGTTGGCTATCCGGTGGCAGGCGGAGTGGGTTTTGGCTATCCGGTGGCAGGCGGAGTGGGTGTTGGCTATCCGGTGGCAGGCGGAGTGGGTTTTGGCTATCCGGTGGCAGGCGTAGTGGGTGTTGGCGATCCGGTGGCAGGCGTAGTGGGTGTTGGCGATCCGGTGGCAGGCGGAGTGGGTGTTGGCGATCCGGTGACAGGCGGAGTGGGTGTTGGCGATCCGGTGGCAGGCGGAGTGGGTGTTGGCGATCCGGTGGCAGGCGCATAGGGTGTTGGCGATCCGGTGGCAGGCGCATAGGGTGCTGGCGATCCGGTGGCAGGCGCATAGGGTGCTGGCGATCCGGTGGCAGGCGCATAGGGTGCTGGCGATCCGGTGGCAGGCGCATAGGGTGCTGGCTATCCGGTGGCAGGCGCATAGGGTGCTGGCTATCCGGTGGCAGGCGTAGTGGATGTTGGCGATCCGGTGGCAGGCGTAGTGGGTGTTGGCTATCCGGTGGCAGGCGTAGTGGGTGTTGGCTATCCGGTGGCAGGCGTAGTGGGTGTTGGCGATCCGGTGGCAGGCGTAGTGGATGTTGGCGATCCGGTGGCAGGCGGAGTGGGTGTTGGCGATCCGGTGACAGGCGGAGTGGGTGTTGGCGATCCGGTGGCAGGCGCATAGGGTGTTGGCGATCCGGTGGCAGGCGCATAGGGTGCTGGCGATCCGGTGGCAGGCGCATAGGGTGCTGGCTATCCGGTGGCAGGCGCATAGGGTGCTGGCTATCCGGTGGCAGGCGTAGTGGGTGTTGGCGATCCGGTGGCAGGCGTAGTGGGTGTTGGCGATCCGGTGGCAGGCGTAGTGGGTGTTGGCGATCCGGTGGCAGGCGTAGTGGGTGTTGGCGATCCGGTGGCAGGCGGAGTGGGTGTTGGCGATCCGGTGGAAGGCGGAGTGGGTGTTGGCGATCCGGTGGCAGGCGTAGTGGGTGTTGGCGATCCGGTGGCAGGCGTAGTGGGTGTTGGCGATCCGGTGGCAGGCGTAGTGGGTGTTGGCGATCCGGTGGCAGGCGGAGTGGGTGTTGGCTATCCGGTGGCAGGCGGAGTGGGTTTTGGCTATCCGGTGGCAGGCGGAGTGGGTGTTGGCTATCCGGTGGCAGGCGGAGTGGGTTTTGGCTATCCGGTGGCAGGCGTAGTGGGTGTTGGCGATCCGGTGGCAGGCGTAGTGGGTGTTGGCGATCCGGTGGCAGGCGGAGTGGGTGTTGGCGATCCGGTGACAGGCGGAGTGGGTGTTGGCGATCCGGTGGCAGGCGGAGTGGGTTTTGGCGATCCGGTGGCAGGCGGAGTGGGTGTTGGCGATCCGGTGGCAGGCGCATAGGGTGCTGGCGATCCGGTGGCAGGCGCATAGGGTGCTGGCTATCCGGTGGCAGGCGTAGTGGGTGTTGGCGATCCGGTGGCAGGCGTAGTGGGTGTTGGCGATCCGGTGGCAGGCGGAGTGGGTGTTGGCGATCCGGTGACAGGCGGAGTGGGTGTTGGCGATCCGGTGGCAGGCGTAGTGGGTGTTGGCGATCCGGTGGCAGGCGTAGTGGGTGTTGGCGATCCGGTGGCAGGCGTAGTGGGTGTTGGCGATCCGGTGGCAGGCGTAGTGGGTGTTGGCGATCCGGTGGCAGGCGTAGTGGGTGTTGCCGATCCGGTGGCAGGCGGAGTGGGTGTTGGCGATCCGGTGGCAGGCGGAGTGGGTGTTGGCGATCCGGTGGCAGGCGTAGTGGGTGCTGGCGATCCGGTGGCAGGCGCATAGGGTGCTGGCGATCCGGTGGCAGGCGCATAGGGTGCTGGCGATCCGGTGGCAGGCGCATAGGGTGCTGGCTATCCGGTGGCAGGCGCATAGGGTGCTGGCTATCCGGTGGCAGGCGTAGTGGGTGTTGGCGATCCGGTGGCAGGCGTAGTGGGTGTTGGCGATCCGGTGGCAGGCGTAGTGGGTGTTGGCGATCCGGTGGCAGGCGTAGTGGGTGTTGGCGATCCGGTGGCAGGCGTAGTGGGTGTTGGCGATCCGGTGGCAGGCGGAGTGGGTGTTGGCGATCCGGTGGCAGGCGTAGTGGGTGTTGGCGATCCGGTGGCAGGCGTAGTGGGTGTTGGCGATCCGGTGGCAGGCGTAGTGGGTGTTGGCGATCCGGTGGCAGGCGGAGTGGGTGTTGGCTATCCGGTGGCAGGCGGAGTGGGTTTTGGCTATCCGGTGGCAGGCGGAGTGGGTGTTGGCTATCCGGTGGCAGGCGGAGTGGGTTTTGGCTATCCGGTGGCAGGCGTAGTGGGTGTTGGCGATCCGGTGGCAGGCGTAGTGGGTGTTGGCGATCCGGTGGCAGGCGGAGTGGGTGTTGGCGATCCGGTGACAGGCGGAGTGGGTGTTGGCGATCCGGTGGCAGGCGGAGTGGGTGTTGGCGATCCGGTGGCAGGCGCATAGGGTGTTGGCGATCCGGTGGCAGGCGCATAGGGTGCTGGCGATCCGGTGGCAGGCGCATAGGGTGCTGGCGATCCGGTGGCAGGCGCATAGGGTGCTGGCTATCCGGTGGCAGGCGCATAGGGTGCTGGCTATCCGGTGGCAGGCGTAGTGGGTGTTGGCGATCCGGTGGCAGGCGTAGTGGGTGTTGGCTATCCGGTGGCAGGCGTAGTGGGTGTTGGCGATCCGGTGGCAGGCGTAGTGGATGTTGGCGATCCGGTGGCAGGCGGAGTGGGTGTTGGCGATCCGGTGACAGGCGGAGTGGGTGTTGGCGATCCGGTGGCAGGCGCATAGGGTGTTGGCGATCCGGTGGCAGGCGCATAGGGTGCTGGCGATCCGGTGGCAGGCGCATAGGGTGCTGGCTATCCGGTGGCAGGCGCATAGGGTGCTGGCTATCCGGTGGCAGGCGTAGTGGGTGTTGGCGATCCGGTGGCAGGCGTAGTGGGTGTTGGCGATCCGGTGGCAGGCGTAGTGGGTGTTGGCGATCCGGTGGCAGGCGTAGTGGGTGTTGGCGATCCGGTGGCAGGCGTAGTGGGTGTTGGCGATCCGGTGGCAGGCGGAGTGGGTGTTGGCGATCCGGTGGAAGGCGGAGTGGGTGTTGGCGATCCGGTGGCAGGCGTAGTGGGTGTTGGCGATCCGGTGGCAGGCGTAGTGGGTGTTGGCGATCCGGTGGCAGGCGTAGTGGGTGTTGGCGATCCGGTGGCAGGCGTAGTGGATGTTGGCGATCCGGTGGCAGGCGGAGTGGGTGTTGGCGATCCGGTGACAGGCGGAGTGGGTGTTGGCGATCCGGTGGCAGGCGCATAGGGTGTTGGCGATCCGGTGGCAGGCGCATAGGGTGCTGGCGATCCGGTGGCAGGCGCATAGGGTGCTGGCTATCCGGTGGCAGGCGCATAGGGTGCTGGCTATCCGGTGGCAGGCGTAGTGGGTGTTGGCGATCCGAGATTGCCAGTTTAGGGACCTCAGTCTGTCTTCTCGCCTAAAGGCTTTCAGCAAATACGAGATCTTTGAAGCCCGGGCTTGAACATCCTCCAGGAGGGTTATGTCCCGAACACGATAGGGGTTCCATAGGCAAGAGGCTGATTCCAGTAATGGTCGAATAAAGGTCGTGTAGATTGAGGTCAAAGTAGTTAGGGACTGGCCAGAAAGGTTATGTTTAATTAGGGCCAAGAGGCAATTCGCACGGGTCACCGTGGGAGAGACATGGGAGTGTTGGTCAAGGTTAGCCGTTATAATTGTACCCAAGTCGCTGTGTTCGGTAACACGTCTGATGTTTTTGCCCACAAGAAAATACGGAGATGGCGAGGTAGGCTGAATTTTCTTGGCTTGAATACTCTGAACAACCGATTTTGAATCATTGAATGAAAGTGCGTTTGCATACGACCAAGCCTCAAGAGTCTTCAAATCATCCAGAAGAGTTTTAACGTCGGAATAAGAATTGATGACGCGGAATAGTTTAAGATCATCAGCAAACAAACGACATTCAGATTGTAGCCGTTCTGGTATGTCGTTAATGTATACCAAGAATAAAAGAGGACCCAAAACGCTTCCCTGTGGTACGCCACTATAGACTGGTAACGGGTCACTTAACGTCTGATCTTAATAGTTTCTTAAATAAATAAAATACGTTGACGTTGCAAAGCCACATAAGTATGGTTCTAAATGCTATTAATAAATTTAAATCTAATTCCGCGCGCGAAAAAGGGCGGAAAGGCACCCAGCCAGCCTGCCAGCAAGGGTTGGGCCAATAGTTTTGCAACTCGAAGCGCAAAAGCAAAAACACAAATAATGTGATATGAAGTTCAAGTATCATTTTTTTTTCTCTTGTTGATAAATAATATCCAATGCCAAAATTGTAAATTCAGTATTCAATCCACAATATATTTAGGTCTAATGGTCCAAATGTAATGAAACTTTAATGAGAGATGTGCTACTATCTATTATATCTAAAAATGGTTAAAAACTTTCAAATTAATTAGTTTTGTCAAAATGATAAATTTAGTACTTTCAGGCCCTTTCCAAGATTAAACATATCGCTTACACATGGCACTAAAAATCCTGTAACTAAACCAAATTACAGGCCATAAAGCTTACAACACATCTAAATGGGAAAGTTCAGAAAAGCCCTTGTGTTTCTACCAAGTAAACGTTACTATGTTAAGAAACTAACTGAAAGGGTGGGGGAAAAGTATCACAATATCAGTTACTGTTGGTAAAAAAACCAGGATTTACTTGAGATATAGTTTTAAATTATACTTAGTTGTCAAGCAGGTCCAAGAAGAAAAAAGCTTCCTCTCAGCGGTACTCTACTTTTTCGATGACATTCTGAAGCTTCTTGCGAGGGAGACCTTACATTTTAATGCAATAATTTTTTATCAGTATCATTTGGTAACGAACGCAGAACGTTCTCATTATATGTGTTATTCAACTGATCAGGTTTCGCGAGACCTGCCCCTCGGCACGTTTACAAATCTAAGAATATTGGTTCAAGAGGTCTTGGTTTTATAATCTATTACTCTCTAAAAGGCCTGTTTTGGACAAGGATGGGGATGGGTTTCTTTCTTGGAAAATGGTTGTAAGTACTAAATTGTGGATTAAATACTGAATTTACAATTTTCACATTAGAAATACTGAATTTACAATTTTTACATTAGAAATTCATTTTTATTCAAATATTTATCCCATTTAATGTAATAGAATAGATTGTAACACACCTCAGGGTGAAATTTCAGGACATTTGGATCAGTAGATCCGAAGATATCATCAGTTTGGCCTTTCTTTAATCTTTCTCAGTATAATAAAACACATTGAAACACACGTCTCACTACAATTAAAGGTCATTTGAATCAATAGGTCAAAGAAAGGATCTGGCAAAAATATCTACCTCCTCCCATAAAACTTAATGTTAATTTTCGGTTCCTTCGAATTTTCTTCAAAGGTCGCGCTTATACATGTAAATCGAATTCTTTGAACTGGGGGTGTAGTTATAAGGAAAAATGGGGGTGGAATGCTCTGAGAGTCGGAATGAAGGATGGTTATCTAAGTCAGATCTAGGCTCTATTTAGCGCCATCATGTCGGCCTAATTTTAATACATATGCCAAAGTAATTTTAAACTGTTTTGCTCATACATAAAATTTACAATTAAAAAACTAAATTTAATAGATAGTTAACAATGAATAATTATTTCTTCCAAATTGCTAAAATAGTAGTGTACGTAGATGACGCTACAATAGGGAAACGCCGGTAGGCTGCTAGGCATAGAAAAGCGTCTGCAATCAGCAAGGTATGGCAAGGAAGTGAGTTCGAAGATATTTTTTTGCAAATTTTGAAATTTGGTTCATAACTGTTGCGTTTACGAATGGGATGATGATATTGATATTGTTTCTTGATGTCTAGATAATGGCTTTCCTTCTGGTGAGAGAAACATGTACATTTATTTCTAAACTCATTACTTAATGTGAAGTTGTAGACTTGTAGTATTAGGTTTTGAATTATCATGTTAACAATGCTTATTTTGATTACGTTTATAAAAATAATATTGAACTTTTTTTCTTAAAGCATAGCCCACTCGATCACGCGCGTCACGACGCAAGCTGCTCGCGCTATAGAAGCCCGATCAAACAATTCAGTTTACATGTATAAGCGCGACTTTTGAAAAAAAAATCCAAGTCTGCGAAAATTAACATTACGTTCTATGGGAGGAGGTCGGTTTTTTGGCCAGATCCTCTGTCCTATTGATCCAAATGACCTGAAATTTTTATGAGACGTGAGGTTCGACGTGTTTTATTATTCTAAAAAGGATTCAAGCTTCTAGAGTGGATAGTTTTTTTTTATAAAAATTATTTTCAAAATCAAAATGATGGGTTCAGTGCTAAAACTGACTATATCTTCGGATCTACTGGTCCAAATGTCCTGAAATTTTAATGAGAGGTGTGTTACAATCTATTCTATTATATTAAAAAGGATTCAAGCTTCTATGTTTGTTAATTATTTTAATAAAACTTAATTTTCAATTTCATAATTGTAAATTCAGTACTTAATGCACAATATCTTTTAAATCTAATGGCCCAAATGTCCAGAAAATTTAATTAGAGGTGTGTTACAATCGATTATATCTAAAACTGGTTAAAAAAATTCATAACTAATTTGCTTTATAAAAAAAATTTAGTACTTTCTCTCCCTTTCCTAGATTAAAGGTGTTTCTTAACATTACTCTAAAAATCTTATAATTAAACAAAATCATAGGCCCTAAAGCCTAAAAAACACCTATTTTGGGAAAGTTCAGAAGAACCCTTGTGTTTCTGCCAAAAGAACTTTATTATGTAAACGCAATTTTAGTTCAAATGTATTGAAAATATCACACATTTTACAAAAACAAAGAATTAAACATAGAAAAATCATGATTAAGAAACTAACTGAAAAAGGTCGGTCGGAAAAAGCGATCCTCTGCATGTTCAATGACATTTTGATGCTTCTTGCGTGGTGCTTGATTTTAGTTTTGAAGCTTTGTTTTAGGATTAGTCAACTTTTCTTGAAGATCCTATCATTTCTTATTTTGACGATAAACTTTATATTTTAATTGATTGATTTTTTAAATACCTCGCCCAACAAGTAAGGATAACTTTCAAAAATGGTTGTGTAAACTGGGCATCACCACAAGGGTTTTCGTGACATCTGCCCCTCTGCACGTTTACAAATCTCAGAAAATTGGTGCAAGAGGTCTAGGTTTACCCCCTAAAAGGCAAGTTTTGGACGAATATAATGGGGTTGGTTTTTTAATGTGGAAAACAATTGTAAGTACCAGAACGGAATGATTATAAACTTCTGTAAGTATTGTAAGTACTGAATTTACAATTGTGACATAGGAAATTAATTTTAATTAAAAAATCTATCGACTTCAAAAGCTTGAATCCTTTTCAATATAATATAATCGATTGTAACACACCTCTAATTATTTTGCTGGACATTTGGGCCATTAGATACAAAGATATTGTGCATTAAGTACTTAATTTACAATTATGACATTGGAAATCAAGTTTTATTAAAATAGTTATCCACTCTAGAAGCTTGAATCCTTTTTAATATAATAGAATAGATTGTAACACACCTTTTATTAAAATTTCAGGACATTTAGACCAGTAGATCTGAAGATATAATCAGTTTTAGCACTGAACCCATCATTTTGATTTTGAAAATAATTTTTATAAAAAAACTATCCACTCTAGAAGCTTGAATCCTTTTTAGAATAATAAAACAAGTCGAAACACACGTCTCATTAAAATTTCAGGTCATTTCGATCAATAGGACAAAGGATCTGGCCAAAAAACCGACCTCCTCCCATAGAACGTAATGTTAATTTTCGCAGACTTCGAATTTCCCGCCAAGAATCCAAAAGTTGCACTTTTTGGCCGTTTGAAGGGGCTTCTATAGCGCGAGCAGCTTGCGTCGTGACGCGCGTGATCGAGTGGGCTATGCTTAAAGTTAGTGATCATAAGTGATGATTAGTAATTGATTACTCTTATTAGTTAAAATTAAGAAGTTATTAAATAAATTATCATTAACGTTTATAGGTAAATTTAAACTTGAAACGATATTTTGTCTTTGGCAAATATGTAACTGAAAAGAATCCAATTAAGAGTTAATTAAATAAATTATCATTATCGTTTTTAGGCAAATTTAAACTTGAAATGATAATTTTTCATTGTCAAAATTTGTTACTGAAAAGTGAAAAGAACCTTAGAAAGTGCTTGTGCTTCGTAAAATTTATTATTAGGATTATTTGAGTAATCAAACGTTAATAGAAAGATTTTATTGCGAATGCCAATACTAAAATTAAACATCAAATTATCGTTTTTGTTTGTCCAAAATTGTAACGCGCTTAAAGAGAAAAAATAAGTTTTTAGACTTTAGCTTATCTAATCCCAAAACCTAAATTCCCAAATTAAATGTACAGGTATGGTTAGCCTCAAAAATGTGTCTGTCTAGAAGCACTTGCAAGTTAATTTAGTTAACTTACAATATAAATATATATTTATTTAATTCGAACACTTACAGAGATGGTAATATCATAAACTTGCTTAGTTACAGAGGTTTCCCTGATACACTCTCCAGAGACTACGGTATTAATTTCTATTGGTTTACAAATCAAATATCTCTTTCTTTAAAAATGTGTTTAGTTTTTATTATATTTCAGACTTTCCGACGAGTACAATTCCTAAAATTATTTTGTAAACCTTCTAATGCTAAAAACGCGACGTATTTTATAATTGTAGCGCTACCCGTTTTAAACTGCCTATCTACCATTCGCGAATTTCCCGCCAAGAGATTTCAATTCTCGGCATTGTATAGGCGCGCTACCATGGAGACGCGAGACTCGCCGCGACGCCGCCTCGAACAAAGTTCCCTCCTCCCTGCCCCAACTAAGCAAGACGCGAGAGGAACGCGCCGGCTGCCGACGTGAGAGAGATGCTAGGTTTAAACAACATAACTCGAGCTTGTAATATGACAAGACGGCCGAGAGCGTAAAGGCGTCAATCCGTGGAGTGAGAGCTCTGTGGATGGTGCGGGATCGAAACCCGGTCGAGGAGGAAAATAATTTCATAAATAAATAAAATTCTTTCACGTTGCAGAGCCACCTAAGTGTGATACTGAGTACTTTTTAAAAATTTCTGAATTCCGCACGGGAAAAAGAGGGGGGAAATGGGGGAAAAAGGCGCGCCCAGCCGTAAAATATAGTCGGACTAAACCTTTGCACCATCCGATAGATGGCGCAAAGCAAAAAGACGCCGAATTTGGTAGATTTTCAAATATTTTAAACATGGACTGCTGACCAATCAGAGAGTGCCCTCTTTCGAACCGATTGAAAGGGCAAAATCGCGCGCTTACCGGTCTTACCCATTCTTTTCCGAGGCGTAATTTGTGGAACGGAGGCGCTTTAGACACCTAATTTTCTTTCTTATATCAGATAAAAACTCTTAATACATCGGAATAGTACTTCTTTTTAAAGTTTTATGCCATATTTATTAAAAATTTCGGTTCAGTTTTATAAGTGAGCGGAGAAAACTACTAAAAATATCTGCTAAACACCAAGGCTTAGTGGAGAGTGACAATTTCCTTTATAATGCAAAATTGCAAATGTACTATAGAATTGGGGCAATAGTGGCATGTCACGCACGAAGTGCATTACATGACTTTTATTATATGCATAATACAGAGCTGATGATCTGGTGTTATGTAGAACATCTTTTTTCATTTTAAAGGCAAATAATTTGTTTCTAATGTGCATTCTCAGCCTTACAAACAAGTTTACAATTTTTAGCTCGACATTGCAACAACTTAGCTCAACCTCCAATTGATTGTGGAGAATTCTAGTTATGAAAGAACTTAATTCTTCAAGTGGAGATTTAATGCTTGTAATGTTTTGTAGAACTGTGTCCAGGAATTGTTCAGACAGGCTAACGAAGTCTAAGAGTCTCGATGAAGGATGTTTGAGGTTACCAAAAACCTTGTGCTGTGTTAGAACTGATGATGAAGGCAATTCGTACGTTTTATTTTCATGTGAAATTACTTTATAGCAGGAATCGCAAATTTGTTTCTGGAGTTTAAAACAAATATATCCTGCTATATGGTAAATTGTCAACTTATTGCCTTTTCCTTTGGGTCTATGCTCTCCACTTTAGTAATTTTCAGTTCTTTTTGTGCTAAGCCTGCAAGTCCAAGGAATTCAACCAAGTCTTCTAAATTATCACAGCATGAATCAGAACTCCTTACTTGCTTGTGGCCAGAACTATTTTGTTCTTCCATAAAGCTTTAAACGGCCTCTGTACCAAATATGTCTTCCACTTGAGTTCGAAGAATGTCAGAGGCCGGTTTTTCTAAACATATCTATGGAAATGTGAAGGTTAGCATTTTATAATAGTATATGATATGTCACTTAACAGATTGGTCTCGATTTAATGGCATGATATCCATGATTTGACCATGCTCAGTCACTTGAGCCATCTCCAAGGCTGGCGAATCTTGAAGCACCTGATTTTCACGTTCACTAGAATGTAGTGGCTCGTTTAACAGGCCATGCTAAATAGAAAGAAAGGTAACAGAGATAATGACTATGTTCTTTACAATATGAGCAAGTTAAACTTACAGACGTGCTTGGAGCAGTATATGCTATTTCTTCCACCTCCGTCTTAATGTGGTTCTGAAAAAGGAAAAAAGAAAAATGTTATAACTATAGAGTTAGATAAGCAACACGATAGCAGCACTTTCCTTTGATGATGCTAATAATATTACCAAATCATTCAGGATCTTTTCAACATTTAGATCAGGCACAAACCTTTGGGCTTGCTTCACAAGGAAAATCTTTAAACGATGCCGAAATTCTCTTCCTGATGGAAATTTGTTACCCCTAGCGCGAACACACGAGAATAAACTTTCTAGTGCATTTTGATTGAAACGCCCAGCCATGACAAACTTGAAACCCCTTTGACAAAGGTAGGTATTCAATTCTATGATTGACAGTGAGGCCATTATAACACCAGTCTGAATTTACTTCCATGCTTTAGCAATTTTCATTCCTTCAAAAAGAACTACCACTTTACGTAAATATTCAATGTTGCTTGCTTTTAAGGATTTGCCTTTACAACGACCATTCATTATTTGAAACCAGTTATGCATAAGCCGACAAAACCAAGCAGTTGTTAAGGCCTCCTTTTCAATATGTCCAATGTGAACAGCGGTTTCCACCGCAGCAGCTGTATCGGCACTTAATAGTTGATGCGCAAGAGGCACTCTCATCTTCTGATAATGTGTTGGATTAACATGTGTTGGGGTAAGTTTAGGCGCTAATTTCAGTTCTGAAGTTGCCTGAAAGTGTATGAGGTGCTTCAAGTACTTAATGTCAACATTCTTGCAAGGAAGATTATATTTCGCAACACATTGCTCTGGCAGCTCCGAGACATTGACCAGAATAGAATTTCGAACACTTTTCAAAACATGAGGTGGATCTGGTACTACAAAAATCTTGTTCTCTGGATTGCACGGGTGTGTAAATTGGTGTTTCTTTTCATAACATGACACCTTAATTCCTAGGTCACGATACATAGCCATATTTTTAGGGCCTATGTCACTTACTATCGACACAACGTTAAATCCAATGTCATGAAGGCATTTTATACAGTCCGTCATGAAATTCTTCAGATCACCGCTGTCTATACTGTTGCCAACCAAATGCCACCCAAGAATGTATTTCCATTTGGAGCAAGCAGAACGAACCATTACCACTAATCCCTGGGTAGCGACTGCATGGTTGGACAATGTTGAATGTCCCAATACAGTTCGTATGACCGCTTAATTTGCATTTCGGTCAACCAAGAGTATAACACTTTCTTCTATCTTTGTCATTTTGGGTGATTGTTTTTGCAGCAGGCGCAGCGTGGCACTTTGAATACCTGGCGGAAATTGAAGCGTCTCTAGATGTTGATTTAGGCACCTTGTTGTTGGAAGTGGATGGCCTTGCTCAAGTAAGAAATTGTACCCTTTTGTACCAATATTGTATAGAAGTTGTAACGACGATTGTATGGCTTGAGGAGACCACTGTTTGCATCGTTTGCGCTGTTCTACAACGTGATTTATTTGATCCGCAGTGAAGAGTTTGCCAAAGGCCGTCATTACTTTCTCTAATTGGTACCTCGATCTTTCGTGTTCCGAAAGCAGTTTAGCGTGCTGTTTTTCAAGGTCTGTATTCTTCTGTGACAATTCCGCTATTGAAGTCTTCAAATCTTTTATAATTATTTTCAGGTTTTCAGAGACATTCTTTGACTCATCAGAAAACGTTTCTGTATGTGTTTCGATGTGGCACTTTCGTGAATTGTCAACAGACGCCTTTAACATATTAATGCAAAGTTTAGACCAACGTCAAAAGGTTTAACATACATTCAATCTGTTTCATAATCGTGATTATTTACATTTTTGGCCACATCAATTGATTCCAAACGCCGCACTTTAGAAAGTCTTACCATCTCGTCCTGGGATTAATTGCAAAAAATAACTAAAACATCCCTGATACCAAACAATATTGCGATGTTATTAAATCTAAATTTACCATATCATTTCCGGTGTTTTTTCTTTTATTCCTCTCAGACATGGATACTTCTTTTTGAATTGGGTTTGGTGCTCCAATTGTAGGAACTGCATTTGGGAGTTTTCTACCATTTGTGCCAAAGCAATTAGGAGAAAAATGAACCTTCGAACAAAGTGGTTATTAGATAACTATTATTCATTCATTAATAAAACAAGACATTACCTTACAAAGACGCAAGTGCCGATATTTTCCACTTAAGGCATCATTGCTATTTCTACCGATAAAGTTAAACCATTGTTGTCTAACGTCACGATGATTTGGAAAATAAAATAAATAAACATCCTTTTCTGTGTTTGTGCATGGCGGGAACGCGCATTTACAAGTCATAGTAAATTTTAAATTGAAAATTTAAATTCAACCTACTCCTTTGACTTTAAATTGAATAAAGAAAAACTCATGAACTTGAATATATTCAACTTTATTCTTTAGTAATAAACCATGTATAAGTTGTGTTTAAAAAATGGAGGCAATATTTTTCACAATCTATAAAATAACACCAATTTTCAGTTTTTTATTACAATTTCAACCAACAATGTCTTTTGTAACACCAATGTTCTAAAAACGAAGTATTTTAAATTTCGCGCCAAAGACCAAATTTTCCCGCCATCTACCTGTTACTGTTGGAAGTAAAACATCGAGTGGTTAACGCGCATGTCAATGGGCGGGGCTTCACCTTTCCCAACTCGGTCTATATCCCACTCTATTCTTGATAAGACACAAAAGGCTGGCCCTTTGGTGGCGGTTACAGAATTTTCCCTCCAAAACGTGGGTGGCTTGCGGCGGTAGAGGGCCGAACTAGATTCAAGCGTCCGTGTTCCGCCGCTTTTGGTTGAGGGGAAGGGGGTAAGAAATTTTTTTGGAACCCGACCAGTTTTTTTTTCTCTCTAGTTGAAACGCGATTGAAGCGGCATTAAATCCTCAAATTTGTTCACTAGTGCGAGGACCTATTGCCAGTGCTAGAGCCCTTCACTACTAGTCTCATCTCACTTCTGACAGTGGCGTCGCTAGGCCTTTTTTGGGGGGGCTATAGCCCCCCAAATTCCAAACTTAGCCTCCCCATAATAATTCGTAAACCCAACCAAAATAATTGCTGTTAGCAACCTAAAATTCTGTAGCAATATATAAAAAATTTTCAATATCAAACAGTAAAATTTTGAAGAAGAGAACAGATGGAGACAAGTAAAATGTTTCATGTTCTTACGAAGCGAGTCCCAATAGTGTGGGCTAAAAGCTAACCAAAACTAAAAATAAACCTAAGACGAGTGAAAATGCTTCATAATCGGTTCCGTATCAGTCTTTATCAATAAAATGTTGTATATCTTTAAAATACGAATAATTTCATGTCTACACAAATTTACGGATAGTTTCAAAGGTCTACACATTTTCCAATGAACCCATTATGCAATAGACCCAACCAACAAATCTTTTGAATTTTTATAACGGCTCAGATCTCGTTCTCAGGTTTTGAGGCGAGAAAGGGATAACCTGATTGGCTTGATTTTGACATGCGCAGAACCTGTTTTACCCCAAGAGTCAGACTCTAATCCAATCAGATAAATATTAGATTTATTTTCGTTGCTTAACGACAGATGGTACTACAGTCAACTTTGTTAGTCACCTGATCCTATCCCTTAGATCCCCAACCCCCTTAGACTAAGCCAACTTGTTTATTTGTTGGTTGGGTCTATTTTTAATACTATGTAATTATAATAACTTTCAAATAGTTTGCCCAGATTTAGCTCTATATCCACAGCTATTTGTTATTTCCGAAGGCATTTGATTTTTACAAGTGAATTTTGATTTTGTTTAAAATACAAGCTAGACTACCTTAAGATCACCTCTTTCACCCAAATTAATTTCAGCACTATTCCCAAAACTTCATTACGCCCAATAACTGATTGCTCGTTTCCAATTCACCCAATTAAAAATCTCCCAATTAGGCTTCATATGTTTCATTTCCTGTCAAGGTTAGAAGAAATTATCCATTTTGAATAAGATCTTGTTCAAACAATGACATTGGAAATGGGGCTCAAAAATATGTAATAGAGCATCTGGTCTAGGTCCACCTCAAATAGAGAGCTTTCAGTTGGAGGGGGAGCCGAGTCTCGTGATGTAATTTACGCTGCCATATTGGTGGGTTTAAAGCAGGGATGAAGCTGAGACCACCCAATATGGCTACCAGAACCGCGGTAAGATTTGGGAGGGTGTGACGTACTACTATTCCATCTGAAAGCTCTCAATAGTGTGATACTACAATCTTTGTCAGCTCAGGTCATACAATTTAGACTAAAAATATTGATGTGACGTTTCCATAGCTCCGATCTCTCAACAATTTTCAATTGAATGATGAACTACTTCCTATAGGGAGCTAACAACTGGCTAGGGGGAAGAGATAGTCTTACGACACGCAGCCCCTATCTGGTTGGCATTTTTGCGCGTAGAATACTGTTTCCAACCGTTAGGGGGATGAAACTCCAGTAAGAGATAGAAGGGTGTGACGTTTCAGGGTCAGAACTGTTAGCTCGCTATTCTACGGCCAGAAATAAGCGTTGAAATAATCAATATAAAATCACCAACGTGTCTACACAAAATTAATGGAAATTAAGACCGAAGTCGCAGATATTAATCAAAACGTCTTGGATTTAACCAAGACCTAAAAAGTATCGATAAGAAGAGAGTTAAGCAAGTGACTGAAGGACCAGATATTAAAAGTATGCTGTTCAGACAGTGGGACAAAGGACGATCTTCCTCGTAGAGCTTAACATGGCGGGTGGGTAAAAAACTAGAGGGCGTCGGACAGCCCCTTTATGAAACTAATGTTCCGTCACCCTATTCCATTGAATAAACTAAATTTACTGGTAGTCAAATTATTCCCTCTCAATAATTTTAAAAATTTACTTATCTCGGGTTTTCGAGCACAATTCCATTCCCCGAAAACATTTTATAACTACATTTATCATTTTTGGGGGATTTCGTGATGAAAACTACCATAAAACTACACGTAACAATGACAAAACGATTTAGTCGTAGTCTGCTTTAGCCTCAGCTATGCCCGATACGAGCAAGGAGGATGCGATGTAGGAGGATTTACATCGTCCTGGCTAGAAGTACGCCTTGTGCCACTCTCATGCCTTCTTTCGCTGGCCTCGTCACCAAGGCAATAGCCCACTCAATTACGCGTTAAGCTGCTCCAAAATTCCGTGTGAATAGTACTTTTTAATGTATTCGTCACCAAATAGTAATTTTTTTTGAGAACATTCCTCGGCTTGAAATAGAACAACTACGAAATAATTAGATCAAATTTTATTTTGTAAATAATAATAATTTCAATTTGTATAAAATTATTCTACCAAATACATACACTGTGCTACCAGAAGTCTCTGCGGCTACTTGAAATACTACATTTATATTGGGAGATTCGCAGCGACATGTAAATAAATCCAGGGCTATCCCTGATAAATCCCATATTCCTTTAAAAACCGTTAATACATTCATTAACCCTGTTCCTGAAGATATACTAAGTAGCAGAGTCGAGTCACAGCCTCCTAGATCACGCGACTCGGTGAACGCAGGCTATATTACAAAATCTTGAAGGAGAGAGGAATGGAATGGAAACCCCATACCTATAGCGTTACCTTTGTACCCCCACCCACGGCACCGTAGTCCTCCTATCATCCTTAGCGGTTAGGTAGGGTCGTGCCGGACGAAATTGTAAAGGGCGCTCACTCTATCTTAAAAATAGAAACTAGCTCTCATACAAATAAAAAGGCGCTACGCGGCAGCACTTAGCAATTGCCTACCGAAGGGTAGGGGCGTGCGCGAGGTACATTGGGAGAGATACGGTCGCCCATCATCATTTCCAATCCATCTCAACTCCCTTATCCCTGGCGAAATAGCCAAGACATATTTTTCAGGCTACGACCGCGCTGAGTCCAGCTGACACTCTCACACCCTTAGCGCCCTTAAGTTGACATTTACAAGTTTACAAAAACCCCCCTACTGCTTGCGAACCATAGGATCGATAGAGACGCCATGGGCCTGGCATAGAACCGTGTGACCGTTGTCTGTCGTACCGCTGCTATAGACCCTTTCTACTTAAAAAATAGAGATGACAATCCTCGGTATTGGGATATACAGGGGGTTGACCCCTCGCCGTCTCTACTCTTTTTATGATCTTTCCTTCGAGCGAGTTGGAAGGCAAAGTATTTTCCCCGTTTCTTTCACTCTTACATATATTCAGTTTAACCAAGACTAAAACTCATAACGTCCCTATTGAATTTTCCGCCATTGTTGAAATTTGCACAAAAACAAAAGGTTTCACTGTAAATCGTTCAGGCCATGAACGGGGATATGTTAGCAACCTATTAACGACACAATGTCATACACGTACTCTCCTAAAAATGATAAATGTAGTTATAAAATGTAAACGGGGAATGGAATTGTGCTCGAAAACCCGAGATAAGTAAATTTTTCAAATTATTGAGAGGGAATAATTTGACTACCAGTAAATTAAGTTTATGCAATGGATTAGGGTGATGGAACATTAGTTTCTTAAAGGGGCTGTCCGACGCCCTCTAGTTTTTTACCCACCCGCCATGTTAAGCTCTACGAGGAAGATCGTCCTTTGTCCCACCGTCCGAAAAGCATCTTAAGCATGTATGTCTTAATTTAAAAAAACTTTTAATATCTGGGCCTTCAGTCACTTGCTTAACTCTCTTCTTATCGATACTTTTTAGGTCTTGGTTAAATCCAAAACGTTTTGATTAATCTATCTCTGGTTTCGGTATAGACTGTATAAACGATATGCAGTTCTTGTCGGAGGAAGATTTAAAATCTATAAAGATTTTAAAACCAATACAAATAAGAAAACTTCTTAATTTTGGGAATTCGCTGGAAAAAGGTAAGGCCTATTGACAAAAATGTCCTGCTTAAAATAATTACTCTCATGCTGAAAAGTATATATATATATATATATATATATATATATATATATATATATATATATATATATATATATATATATATATATATATATATATATAGCAATAAAATTTAAAATTTAATATTATTAAAAAGTTACAAGTGAATCTTTCACTGTATCTGATGCGACTGAAAAGCCCGGGACTAGATCCTCTTTTCAGAATGACCATAATAATTCTAAGGTAATTTACGTGAATTCACACATTTTTTTCAAGAATAAGGAATACTTATGGTTTATTAATTTTAATTGAAATTTCCAGAATAAGCAGTGCAATGTACTAAGGTGTAATAAATGGCTTGATTCGTACGCCTTGTCAGAAGATATTTTCCCAAAACACGTGCAACAAAGTTTAGGGAAAGGGAAAGAATTAAGGAATCCATAAAGCATCAAGTCATAAGGTCAATTTACAGAGATGTTCTGAAGAAATGCGATGGCCCATCCCGTAGTAATATGAGAAAAGTCACGGAATTGTTTGTGAGAAAATATCGAAATGCAATCGATGACAGAATCTTTAATGAAAAAACTGGTTCAGGATACGAGAGTTTTTGCAACAAATTTTCTACAAACTTGACAACTTGTCTAGAATCACAGAAAATAAAATGCCTCAAGTCAAGAGGAAATCTACGGTAAAAGCAAAACGTAACAAAAGGCCATGTGAAATGCTCCCCACGAAGATTGGATTCAAACCACAACTATGTACTTTGGTCACTGAAAATGGTCAAAATCTCATAGATGAGCTAATGGAAATGTTTTAAACTAGTAATCCTGATACAGAACTGATAGACACAGCTACGCCTTTCAAAGATCACACATCATTGAACCAAGCGCGACTGTTGAAGAACTGAAGTCGAATTGGCCGTTTCTCTTTGAAAGTTTTGGCATGGCTACTCATTTGAATGAACTCTTAGGCCAAGATCTTCAAGATGTGTTCAAAAGATTTTTCGCTGAGAAAAGTACTCTAATTCTAGGGTACTTTTCCAAAAGTAAAAAAACTAGTGTGCAAACCATCGTAACTGCACTCCAAGAAGATGACCATAAGGATAAAAAACAAGCTGTAATAGCAGCTGTAATTACTCTTATTATGGACCATTTTAAGGAGGACCCAAAAGAAATTTATCCAGGTTTTGAGGTAGTATCACTATAATCTATCTTTAACCAAAAGTAACGTACTAGATATAAATATGACACCATGGTTCCTATCAGGTATTGAGCTTAAATGGAATGAGCAACTCTAAAATAACACATTACTCTTTTGTCTTTATGCCTATTGGCTCTGCTTCCCAAAACGTAATTCAAAATTAGCCAATCATATAAATCGGTGAAGATTATTCTCTTTAGAGATAGCACCTAAGATTTTGACCCCCAATGCCTCGTTTTCCCTTTCGGTCGTTTCTTTGTTGAGTTGCTTGTCGAAATAGATTTCTTAATTTTGCGTGACCTAGCTTTCTATTTCAGGCTTTACGAAATTCTTCTAAGTCTTCGTACGAGAGTCTTCTATTTATCACCTCTTCAATTTGGGATGCAGCTCTATGGAATGAGGCTTTAATTCTTCATTATTAGCTAAAGCACACATTTGCCCTAAGCATCCTCCACCTATCCTACACAATGTATATAACCTGTCAGTTTCAATATTACGCACTGGTTTATTCTCGAATGTGGATTTTATCTGTTGTTTATGGGTTTGCTTAGTTAATACTTTAGCTATGTCCAAAGCTCTTTCAAACCTTGCACTCTCGCTCTCTACTTTATTAGCTATCCATCTAATGATGAGGGCCCTTTCAGTTTCACTAGATTCCATCGCAATATAATTTGTAGTATCGAAGGTATATTCAACAAGCCAGGTATTCCAAACACAGAGGAAATTGCCACGAATACCTTTCTCTGCCTTGGAAGACTTTTTTAGGGTATAATAATAAGTCAAAGAACGAACTTTTCCAGAACTTCAAAGAAATAAAGGCTTTGGTGGAAAATCGAACTGGATACAAGATGAAGAATTTGCAGTCCGATAATGGAGGAGAGTACTGTTATGATGAAATGAAGCAGTACTTGGCAAGCAACGGAAACGCACCTCGTACTACGGTGCCTATTACACCACAGCAGAATGGTATTGCTGAACGCAAGAACCGAACTCTTGTAGAAATGCACACCTGCATCATATTGGGCCGAAGCAATTAATACCGCAAATTATGTCAGAAACCGCTGCCCCTCTAAGAGTATAAACGGGCAATTGCCTGTCCAAATCTGGCCTGGAAAGGAAAAGACCAACACCAATCGCTTTCGCACATTTGGCATAAAAGGATTTACGCTAGACAAATCTCCTACAAAAGGAAAATTTGACGTTAGAAGAAAACCCTGTACGTTTGTTGGATATTGCGACGTTCAGAAAGCTTACAGAGTAATTCTTCACGGGGATCGTCATGTAACAGTCAAAAGAGACCTCAAATGCATTGACCACTTTGACCAGACATCTACCATCGTAGACTTCATTGACAGTACGGTCATGTCAAAACAAACAGTCCTTAGAGAGACGGAGATGGCTGGTGGAGAAGACGATAGTCCAATGCGAGTGTCTATACCAACAACTTTACAAGAGGTCACCGAACCGCTAGTTGTTGAGCCGATAGATTAGGATAATCCCGTCGATAATCAAGCACACATTCCTGAACGGCGTGCTAGAGGCAGACCGAAATTAATTCGTACAGGAATGAGGGGGAGACTAAGAAAACAATATCAAGTGGTTCAGGTTCCTGTTCCTTCATCTGAAGAGGAACAAGATGATGATAGCAACTCTCAAGTGGAACAAGCCAACATTGCCGAGGTTCCACTAAAAGATTCAATGGAGAGCAATGAGGCTCCACAATGGCATGTTGCTATAAAAGAAGAATTCCTCTCGATGCTCGACAACAAGTCTTGGGAAGATGTCGAAAGACCCCCGACCGACAGATTGTTGGAAGTCGGCTGGTCTTGAGTAGTAAATTCAAAGCTGATGGTACTTTGGACAGACACAAGGCAAGGCTCGTCGCAAAAGGCTTTACGCAGAAGTACGGGATCGACTATCAAGAAACATTTGCACCTGTTTCTCGCTTGAGTTCCTTCCGTACAATGATGGCTCGCTGTCGATAAAGAACTGACGGTTCACTAATTGGATATTACCTTAGCATTCCTTAATGGAGAGTTAGACACAGATGTGTACATGGAGACTCCTGAACTTCTACAAGGTATTCTCGTTGAAATCATTGAGGAACGACTCGTCAGTCAAGAGGTATTGCGAATCGCAGAAGAGTGGTTGCATCAGCTAACGCATTGCACAAGCTGCGTCTGCAAGCTGAAGAAGGCCCTTTACGGTCTCAAACAGGCAGGAAGACAATGGTATCATAAACTGGATAAATTCCTCCGTTCACTCGGAATGAAACCATTAGAAGTGGATCCCTGCATCTATACATGCACAGAGCAAGATGGTAAAGTTAAACTCATTGCATTTATGTAGATACGTTTGTTGCCTCAAACGACATGGAATGGATAACATCCATTAAGCAAGAACTGGCTGTCCATTTTCGACTGAGAGACATGGGCCCCATACATTACTGCCTAGGCATAGAATTTGAACAATCAAATGAGAAGAAGCGCATTACTATGACACAACAACGCTACATTTTGGAACTTCTGGAGCGGTTCGGAATGGAGAACGCTAAACCTGTAGCCACACCAATGGATGCGAATGCAAAGCTGAACAAGCCAGAGACGGCAAACGTCAGTGAAATGAGTCAATATCCATACCAAGCCTTGATTGGATCATTGTTTTATTTGGCTGTAAGTACTCGACCCGACATCGCATACACCGTTAGCAATTTAAGTCAGTACAACACTTGCTACAACGAAGTTCATTGGAAAGCTGCCAAAAGAGTATTACGCTACCTCAAAGGAACTCAGACTCACGGTCTAACTTTCCAGAAAACGAATAAAGCACTAGAAGGATTCGTAGATGCAGATTGGGGTGCCTGCCCGATTGATCGGCATTCCTACACTGGATATTTTTTTCGTTTGGGCGAAGCCGCCATTAGCTGGCAATCACGAAAACAAAGGACTGTAGCGCTTAGTAGTACCGAGGCAGAATATATATGAGTTTAACAGAGGCTGCTAAGGAAGCAATACACCTCAGACGATTCTTGCGGGAAATTGACCAAGTATTTGACAAGGAAGTTGACATTTACAATGACAACCAAGGAGCCCATCAGCTCGTCAAAAACCCTGTATTCCATTCAAGAACAAAACACATAGACATACGTCACCATTTTGTCCGACAAGCGTACACAGAAGGTTTTGTCAGCATTAAGTACTTGGGGGACAGAAAACATGTCTGCGGACGTCCTCACAAAGAGTATTTTCGCACCAAAACACCATTTTTGTTCGACGGAAATGGGTGTCGCGCTCATACATCCTGAAGACCCCGAAAAGTGAGGGGGAGTGTTGGAATGTGGTACTTAATATAAGCACCACCAGGGGGAAGCACTTTACTGTTTATAAATCTATTTTGTTTTTGTAGTAGTCTGTCTTCGTGTAATCATTAAAGTGTGTTGATTGTCTGTTACGTAGTTCTCTGTTCTTGTCATTATATTGTTTATTCCACTACTACGCCATAAAACAATAAAGAACCTTATGGGAAGTTAATACACTAAGAAAGGGAAGTGCCCAAAACGTATTAAAAGGGTGTAAATTAAGAAAACACTTTTTTACACTGTAAAAAAACCCATAAGAGAGTTTTAATACATGGAGTTTTTGTGGCCAATTTAAGGTGTAAATTCGGTGTAAAATAAAACTTTAAAAAAACCGTAAAATTATTTATAAATGTAAAACTACATGGTCCCAAATCATTTTTAACAATTTTATTTAGACATCTTTGACTACATTATCGCACCAAAGCCAAAAAATATCGATTTTCAACCAAAATTATCGTACACTCTGAGCGCCTACAAAAGAGCTGTAAAACCTATGCAAGTGTTCTGAATCACCTTCTATTTATACTAAAATCGGTACAAGGGTCCTGTAGGAGATAAGAGAAATAACGTCTCCAAACGTTTCTCACATCCTGCCTTGGGACTTAAGCATATTATTACAAAGGAAAAACGATGAATAATTTCATCCTATTTCACCCTTTTCTCTCTCTAGCGAGCCTTTTGTGCCCAGATTAGTTAGATTTCCCGCTTAATTATCGTACAATTATCGTACGCCGAAGCCGAATTTAGCGTACTATATAGTACAGCATCATAGTTATCCTACGCTTCGAAAAACCCTTAAAATTATCGCACTGTACTATAATTATCGTACGTCTGGCAACGCTGGTAATCTGACACTATGACTAGGAGTAGAGATAATTAGGAAATAAGATGAAGACTCCTTGCAATGAGAAAGTAGTCGAAATTTGACGAAAATCTTGAATTAATAAACGGGTCCCCTTTCAATATTTATCAAAGTTTAGAATTAATAAACAAGTCCCTAGGACTCGTGACCCTCTGTTTTTGCATAAAGAAACTAGTCCGAGTAATTAATAAAGTGGTTTTGGACCTGTAAACCAGTCTTATTTCCATGGCTGGAGCAGGCGGCTTAAAGGTTTTTGGCGCTTCCCCTCACAGTCAATATGGCCTCACAAAGATTCCAAGTAGTAAATCTATGTATTCCTGGTTGTAGAGACTAAAAGAAAACGAAAACTGAACTTATAAAAGACGAGTGAAATTCTTTCATCCACAATTGTCTCATAGTCAATAACTCGGTTCCGTACTCTTTATAAATAAAAGTTTGTATATCTTTAATATACGAATAATAAGATTAAGCCTCCCAAATTTCAAACCCTAGCAACGCTATTGCACTCTTGAATGTGTTACGCGATACTCATAAAAGTATTGTGTGACACTTAATAGAACGAAACTAGGTTAGGTACCGGCCTCACAGTAGGGCGACTATAGACGCCAGCTTGAGAGGCCAACATGTGGGCACATGCTTTTGTGACATGTCTTATCTTTATTTAGAGAGAAATTAGAGTAGGAAATGTATTTTCTTTTTTCAAATATTGTAGAGTAGATTAGGTCAAACGCGTTTCTGGTGCAGGCTAGGAAATAAGACAGGTTTACAGGTCAAAAACCAGTTTATTAATAGCTTGGACCACTTTTTTTATTCAAAACGTGAGGGTCACTGGTCCCAAACCTCAGGACCAGGGGGCCGCCTAATAAAACACGCGCGATGATAACAAAAATACGCGTGTGGCGTCTCTGGTCCTGAGGTTTGGTCCCTTGACACTTTCATCCAATGACATTGGCATATCACACTCTATTCAAACTACGCGAAGACGTTGGCTAAATTTGCATTGGACTTCTGTTCGAAAGTGGATAATAGATATTCTGAAATTTAACCGTAAGATAGAAATGATACTGATAAAAGTGAATTTTTCCCAATGGGTTTTGACCAAAATTGTCTAAAAGCATCCTCGAAACGTCGTGATATTCCAAATTTTAGGTTATTATAGTATCCAATCACGATTGAAATCAAATGGTTATATTTTGGTAATCCACATCCGTTACGTTACAGGACCAACTACTGCTAGTATACTTTTCATTTCACAACACTTTCAAACATCTTTTTCTCATTTAACCACACTTTCAACCACTTTATTGGTCATTTATTAATATTTTCAACCTTGTTGTAGTCATTTAACGAAACTTCCAACCGCTTTAAAGTCATTCTAACCATTTTTTCTCATTTATCAAAACTGTCAACCAGTTTTTAGTCATTTACTAGCACTTGCAACTTATTCTTTACTCATGTAACAACACTTTCAACCATATTTTATTGAAAAAGCAGATCTTCCTATTAAAATTAGTTATTTAACAGCAATTTTCAATGGAACATTTTTCGTCTAACCGTTCTTTTTAATGAAATCATGCACTTTTTATTCATTTAACAATACTTTCAACCACATTTTATTGAAAAAGCAGAACTTCATATTTAAATTTGTTATTTAAGAGCAGTTTTCAATGAAACATTTCTCGTCTAACCGTTTTTTTTATGAAATTTAGTATTTGAAAACGTTTCAACCATATAATTTTGATAGAAATCTTTAATGTTTAGACATTGGAGGCCAGACATATGTAAAGAAAATCCAATAAATAATTAGAGGCCCTATTGGGTATGATATTGTGTGGTGATGGTCATATATATGCACACGTATATTTCTTATCTTTAAAGTTAGACTTATGCATATACAACAGCCGTCCATCTCCGTCGACTTCATCAGCATTGGGGCACCTACACCATTTTAATTAGTGATGTTTCGGTGGACGATGCCCACCAAAAAGAGACATTTTCACTCCCTATAGAAAATATTTGATCAAAGTTGGTTAAATCGATTTGAACGGTTTTAATTATTTACGATAAGGTACGTAGAATGGTGATAATTTAGAGAGAGTGTAGGCAAGGCTTAAGTCAAAATTTTATAGGGCAGAACTTAAGTTCATGGTACCACGTGGGAAAGAATTATCTTTAATACAGATTAAATTGATTATCACCATTAAGAAGTATTGCGGACAGCTTGAAGAATTGTGTAAGCCTTATACTTAAGTTCATGGTACCACGTGGGAAAGAATTAACTTTAATACAGATTAAATTGATTATCACCATTTAACATTGCGGACAGCTTGAAGAATTGTGTAAGCCTTATCTTGGGATCTGCGAAGTATTTTATAAGGTCTCTCCATAATATGATAAATTCAACCAATCACGTAAATGCTGGCGTATCTCATCTTAATCATATATTTAGCAACACTTTCAACCAGTTTTCAGAAATTTAACCAGACTTTGAACCAGTTTTTAGTAATTTAACAACACTTCCTAGCATATTTCGTCATTTGACAGCACTTCAAACAGCTTTTCGGTCCTTTAACATAATTTTCTATCATATTATAGTAATTTAACGAAGCTTTCAACCACTTTTTAGTCATTTATCAACACTTTGAACCACTTTTTAGTCATTAATCAACATTTTCAACTGCTTTTCAGTAATTTAACTACGCTTTAAAACGCTTTTCGGTCATTTACCATCGTTATCTTTTTACCTCTCCGAGTGACGTATGTCACGTGAGAGGTATTACACCGGCCGTGTCTGTCTGTGTGTGTGTCTGTCTGTCTGTCTGTCAGACCCCACGTGACCGCGTTCGCAGTTTACAAATCGGAGCAAACAAATACCCGATTTCCGGAACGCGTTCGCGGTTCACGGAAATTTGGTCATTCATCTACCAACACCAGTCTTTACTAACTGGCTTCTAAGGACCACAATCTGCTAGTCTTTGTCCATCCCACATGGACACTAGTCTGTACGTGCTTGCTTCCAAGCACCACCAACTTCTGTTCTTCGTCAATTTCACCTTGACTCCAGCTTCTATGCACCACCATCTTCTGCTCGTCGTCAATTCCACATTGACACCAGCTTCTATACACTACCATCTTCTGTTCTTCGTCAGTTCCACATTGACACCAGCTTCTATGCACCACCATCTTCTGTTCTTCGTCAATTCCACATTGACACCAGCTTCTATGCACCACCATCTTCAGGTCTTTTGTCCATTCCACATGGACGCCGGTCAGTACATTCTGGCTTCTTTTCCACCGTCATCGTTTGGTTTCAATATATACGCGGCGAGCGGCTAGGGTTACGAGAAACGTCTAGCCTCCCAATGGCAGGGCTTCCACCATCGGTTCACGCGAATGCGTTTTTATCTATTATTTGGTTTTAAGATATACGCGGCGATCAGCTAGGGTTACGAGAAACGTCTAGCCTCCCAATGGCAGGGCTTCCACCAAAGGTTCACGCGAATGCGTTTTTATCTATTATTATAATGGAAACGGATCGTATATATACCCCAAAATTTGAAGAAAGCGGGCAAGAAGGGTACCCTTCACTTTAAACGTCAATATTAGCAAAGATTCGAAAGATATTATGAACAACTTTATTTTAAACGATTTAACTATTTTTAAAGTTATTTACTGGCGATTAAAATAATTAAAAATAATTATATTTATTTAAATATTAAAGATAAACCCAAGTACCGAAGTCGTTAAATCATTGCCTCCTATATCTATCAAGGCCCGTGCATTGCGTTATATTTCCTACATTGCCTCCTGTATCTATCAAGGCCCATGCATTGTGATATATTTCCTTCATTGCCTCCAATATCTATCGAGGCCCGTGCATTGCGATATATTTTTGAGAACAACAACCAAAATGGGAAGCTCCTCTCAGAACCATAATAATTTGTTTTCTCAGTTATATGAAATGAAAATATGGATAATATTTTCGGCAATTCGATTTGAATGGCTCTTTCTGATGTATCATTCTCTCAGCACTGTTCATAATGGACAGGAACGTAGAGATTCGAGACACTAGGAATTACGATAGTGTTTCAAATCCTCTGTATTGAGGGCTTAAAGGCTTGGAGTGAGTCGAAAGATAAATACACATCCTATTTTTTAGTTGTACCATGCGTACCACAATGTTGCCAGGCGTTTATTGAAGGATGCTTGGGTACTTGGTACAGACTGTTACGTCTACCAAGTTTCCTAGCATCCAAGAATAAATAGGATTCATAGAAGCCAGTGTTAAGGGCATGTCATGGGTCAAGTCGTTAAATATATCGACGCAGTTAAATAGCTGATGGCATTATTTTATCCACTTTCCCATTGCCTTCGAGTGGAAGTTCAACTTTGGCACGGACGACAGATGGCGCTCTTAAACTTCTACCCCCAAAAATCGTTGTTGTCTGCTCGTTTTCCCCTTCCGCGTTTTTTCGTTATAAACTTATGATTTAACGAACTGTTAAGATAAAATTTCATATTTCCTAAGACAGATAAGCTTCTACTCCTTTCATATTACTCCCAGTTAGATTTAATGCTTAAAAAATATATTTTCAATAAAAACACCGCTTCCACTAGTGGATTTATACTCCTTGTTAGATTAGTGTAGGTGTAGAGAGTAATCATTACAAACGCTAAAAAATATATTTTCAAAAATGAAGAACATAGAACATTTATTCTATATCAAAAAATATTTTGGTGGTAAGATTGGTTTAGAAAAATCCAAACGGCTAGATATTGGTAAAAAAAGACATGTGTAAGCTATTTGTAGATGAGATAATTGTTTTACATGTTTTAAATGAGACTAAAACTTCCACTATTGTGTCTAAAAAAGTGTTGGCCATGTATATTTTTTAAATATGACGGAATTGCGGTTGATATGATAGCGCCCTATTTGCGAAAAAAACCTTTTTTTAAACAGTTGAATCATTCTTTGATAGAATTTCGAAGGAAGAAGTTAAGTGTTAGATTTGCTCGATTAATTTTGTTCGGCAAATAATATAATTAAGCCTTACGTATTACTGAAGGAGATTGATTTTGCCAACCTTTGTGAGTATTTAACTGTTTAATAATTATTTTGGTTAAGTGGGAGCCTAGCTTATGTGTGATTGGGTTGTGGCTTCCATGATTTGGGCACATTTGCTTTTTGTGTGGCAAGGTATGATTCAGCTTTGATATGGACAAATGTTACAAATCATACTGGTAGACTAAGAATGCGGTTGAGGTATAGCGAGAGAGTAGAGTTTCCACAGCAATTGAGAGATATTGAAAAGGCTTGAACAATAGACTATTTTAAAATTCAATTCCTGCACTTGCAAAGAATTAAAAAAAGCGATAGATGCATATATTTAGGTTGTTTAAGGGGTAGTGATAGTCATCTCCACTCGGAGAGGTAATATTTTGGCTTTCCCAACTTGTTTATTATTGTCATTAAACGTCATTTAAAGACACTTCCTATAACCTTTTTGTCATTTGACAACACAACGAACAACTTTTCGTTCCATTAACATAATTTTCGATCACATTATAGTCATTTAACGAAGCTTGAACCACTTTTTAGTCATTTATCAACACTTTCAACAACGTAATAGTCATTAATCAACACTTTCAACAACCTTTAATTCATTTATCAACACTTTCAACAACTTTTTTGTCATTTATCAACTCTTTCAACAACTTTTTTGTCATTTATCAACTCTTTCAACAACTTTTTTGTCATTTATCAACACTTTCAACAAATTTTTAGTCATTTATCAACACTTTCAACAACGTTTTACTCATTTATCAACACTTTCAACAACGTTTTACTCATTTATCAACACTTTCAACAACTTTTTAGTCATTTATCAACACTTTCAACAACTGTTTATCCATTTATCAACACTTTCAACAACTTTTTAGTCATTTATCAACACTTTCAACAATTTTATTGTCATTTATCAACACTTTCAAGAACGTTTTAGTAATTTTACTACACTTTAAACCGCTTTTCACTCATTTAACATCGTTCTCTTTTATATTATAGTCATTTAAAGACATTTTCATTCATATTTTAATTATTTAACGGCCCTTTCAACCACTTTTCTAGACATTCATCAACACTTTCAACACCATTTTATTAACTTAACAACACTTTGAACCATGTTTTAGTCATTTCACAACTCTTCGTAGTATTTTTTAGCCATTTATCGGCACTATAGACAGCTTTTCGGTCCGTTAATGTAATTTTCTTTCATTTTATAGTCATTTATCGAAGCTTTGAACCACTTTTTAGTCATTTATCAACACTTTAAACCATTTCTTACTCATTAATCAACATTTTCAACTACTTTTCTGTAATTTAACTACGCTTCAAGCCACATTTTAGTCATTCAAGATCGTTTTCTTCTATATTATAGTCATTTAACGACATTTGCATTCTTATTTTAGTCATTTAACGACATTTCCATTCTTATTTTTGTCATTTAATGACTTATAACTATTTATTATTACGTAAACGTATTTTTACCCTAGAAGTGAATAAAATTGAACGAATTAATTAGAAATAGGTCCAATACGGTATAAACCGAAATGCATGTCAGCTTGCCAACCCTTTACCGCATTCCAAACCCCTATTCATATCATATCAAACCACTCATTAACCTTCGTTTCAAGCCCTTATTCACCCTATTTCAGGATCATATGCCTGATTAACTGGAATATCTATAGTCGTGTTCTGTGGGACTTCAATACCTGTCCTTTTGTGTATGTACACGTTGAAGGCTTTCCGAATAAATACGACTATGTAAGTTAATGGTGTTGAAATAAATCTCTCTTAGTAACATTTAATGGAGTCATTTTGCTGTTAATAAACAGCATGTTTTTGCTTCTTAAAATACCACTATACAACCTTTCTTGGTTTTACACAACGAACGTGAGGTTAAATATTGATACAAATATTTAACACCTATTTCACTTCATTTGTTTTAGTAGTGTGACATACGTGGCGTAATTTTGCCAACTTTTAATAACTTTAAACCAAGTAATAATATAAAAAGTTCAACAGATTGCCTGTAAAAGATGATAAAAAGCACTATAAATGCCAAATATTTATTTTATAGTTGCAAATAATATTTGTGAATGGCGTGATTTAATCATAAAAATGGTGTTATAGTACACCATAAATGGCGTAGTTTTTGGCACCGAGAAGGAAAGCATATACGGTGTTTGAATGCACCAGTATTTTTAGAGTGTATCAACAGTAACAGTACATTGATAAGAAGCATACATTATATACCGGTAATTTAAGCGGTAGAGGGGATATCGTTAAATATTTCCAATACGGATGCACGTGGTTAACTATTAAGACTTGAACACCAATTACAGATAACCAACAATTCGTAACAAATTTTATTTTCAAATTGTTTATTTTATTTAAACTTGAACGATTATGGGAACTGCTTAGGTTTTTGAATCTAAAGCTACCTTTGCAAAGAAGCGGATTAGGCGAGGGAAGCTAAAAGCTGAAAGAGGTCTTAAAAGGATGCTTATTTTGAAGGATACCAGTTTTCAGTTTACGAACCCACTCTTATCTTCCCACCAGACCTTTCGCAAATGAGATGTTTGAAGAATCTGGTTTAATGTTTAATTAAAAACAAGTAAAATTCCGACGTTTAACAAGGAAGTTTTATTAATGTTGTTATTTTAATAGAAATTAATGCTGCTATAGAAAAAGGAAAAGAAACCAATAACTTTTTAGACGCAAAAAGGTGCGTTAGTGGGTAGATCCGATATGGTCAAACCGAAAGAAGGAATTAAATTTTCCACTTGGTTTTATCTACGATGAACTTCACAATAGTATTAAATGTAACACCTCAACACGAAATGGTCAATTGGCATCAAAACTAGGTTTCTCTTTTTCTTCCTTTTTACCACTACCCTTAGTGGTTAGTTAATTTACGTGGGTAGCGGCTGAAGCTGCTAAATCAAAATGAAATTAATCTTTGAACTTGGTTTAAAAAGACCTGCTTTAGTCGTCTGCTTTTTAAATCACCTTTATAACACAAAACTGATGTTGCTATCCAGCTTTTACTTTCAGCTTAAGGTCTCTTATTTGCGCTCCTTTGCGAAGGTAGCTTGAGAGTTTATTGGGATTGTTAAATTTTTTAATCTGGGCGATTTTTGGAATTGTTTAGAATTTTAAATAAAAGTCATTGGAATTGTTTAACTTTTAATCTAAAAATTGATGCCATCAAAAATGTCGAAAGTATTGTTTTGTTTTTGTTTGTTTAACTTAAGGCAACAATTTCCGCGGAGATCGTCATGGTATTCACCCTAGACGGAAATAGATGGAGTCGAACATCCCCTCCCTTAAATTTGTGGTGGGAACACACCTAGGATAATGAATGCTCATGTTAACTTAGACTCAACAGAACGGTACGTAAAAAGCGTGCACGGGACAAAAGGAGTAACTTGCCCACACTGCTTGCCAATACAAAAATTTCTCCTCGTATTAAGGTGAATTTCATGACGAACGCCTCTGGAAAAGACGATGATTCGTTTAACAGCGGATGTGTTTTTTTGGCTTTGTTCATTGTTTATTCTGGGTTTTTTGTATGAGTTAGAACAAACACTTGTTTCATGCAACTTTTATTTTTCAATTGAATAAATCTTAAAAGTCCATGTTTGTCAAAATGTGTCGTTATTTATACATATGCAAAGAACAACAAGAAAATTGTTTACTAGATTTAAATATGCCACAGCGCCAAAACTAACCGACAAGTAGAAATGAAATTAGCCTTTGTAAATTTGAGCCATTCCCGAGAAATTGACTCCACCAGCTCGTTTCACCCTCAATGGGGAGTACGATTGTTGGGTTCATGTAGGGATGTAAACAGAATGTATCTTACTGACCGTTAAAGTTTTTCCAAATTTGAAAATACCTTCAAACAGTACCCTAGTAGCACGAGTCTCCCGGTAAAAAGCCAGTTTGAATGCCGAACAGTTAACTTACTAACGCATCGGCTGTGACATGCCTATTTCGAGAATTCTCCAACCCAAGTTGCTAACTTGAAGTTTAAGTTGGTTGTACGAATAATTTCCAAACATTGGGGACAATTGTGTTTTCAATACGAGCTGCGAACTGTTATAATGTTAAAAAGTTCTCTACACCGTGACTCTTCCAACTCTTGTCCACTTGTCGCTAAACCTTCAGAAAACTTTCCAAAATACAAGAAAGTGTTCAACTGTGCGATATTGTGAGTTTGTGACATAGGAAAAGCATTACAAGACCAACAGCCATTGCAATTTAAAAGCTAACTGTTTTGTTTCACTTGGTTTATACGCGCCGAGGATTGAGAGGTAAACAAACACGTGACGAAGAAAAGACGTTTTCGTCTGTGAAATGTGGCTTTTTTCAGGAAATGTTGTTTATTCGTGATGTCATATCAAGAAGGGAGTATTTTTACCTCTCCGAGTGACGTATGTCACGGAGAGGTTCTAAAATCGACAGGCATGGGTGTGTGTGTGTGTGTGTGTCTGTCACCGCGTTCGCAGTTGGGAAATCGGAGCAAACGTATTGTTAGTTTCCGGACTTCGTTCGCAGTTCACGGAAATTCGGAAAACTGTCGCTACTTGATGGCCTCTAACACCACCATGCACTAGTCTTCCGTCTATACCACATAGAAACCAATCTGCAACATTGGCTTCTAACATCACCATCAACTGGTCTTTCATCTATACCACATAGACACCAATCTGCAACACTAGCTTCTACTCTATTATCGCTGTTATGGTTAAGATTTACGCGGCGATCAGCTAGGGTTACGAGAAACGTCTAGCCTCCCTAAGGTGGGATCACCACCGAAGGTTTTCGCAATTGCGTACTTTTTTAATATTTACTGGGAGACGATTGCTATATATACCCTAGATTTCCAAAACTTTGGCAAAGGCAGTACGCTAGCGGGGAAACCAAAATAATAGTTTAAGTTCAAACGATATTACGAATAAAGTTTCTTAAAACGATGTAAGTATAACTAAAGCAAATATCTGACGAAGATAATAATTAATATCAAATAAATTTAAGAAATTGTTTAAGAAAATCCTCTATCAATCAAACATTTCTAGTCAAAGTTTATATAGGACGAGTAATGAAGATTGCGTATGAAGTCGAAACACTATACACATTTCATAGTCAATATAGAGCGAGTAAAAAAGACGTTACTCCATTGCATTACAAACCACGGAAACTCTTTTGCAAAGCTAATATCGGACAAGTAATGATAACGTTAGTTAATAAAAAACTGAGTAATAAGGATACAGCTTCCACTCCATGTTTCATATTTTATAATCCTTCCTTGTTTTAGTATTCGAGATAATCGTGTTTCTCAACTCAGAATTAATACGGAAAGAGTAAAGTAGAAGTCTATGTTTTTGTCTGTGTGTGTCCGTCCATTGTTACACTAGTGCGTCGCGTTAGCAGTTAGCCTTGTGTTGATGTGTTAAGAAATCATACAGAACCTTAATATTCCCTTTTTCCATAATATAAAGCTTGTGGAAGTATTTTCGTAATTATGATGCATTTAGTACTTCTGTAGCTTTAAAGCTCTGTTTCATTTTGATATTCCAAAGATGTTTTTTAATATTGTTATTTGAAATGGCTGTTTATATATTACTGAAGCTTTACTACATCTGTATATAGAATAATCCTTGGTTTAATGATTTCATGAAGTCAACTAAGGCCTAGACTCCGGCGGGTATATCAAGTATTATCAGAAGGGAATAAGAGAGAAGGGACACACTTTATATCTCCATAATGCTTTACACTCGTAACAACAGTCTTACCAGAGAGAATTTAGAAGGGGAGTGGAAGGGGTGGTTTGGAATGTAGCGCAACGTCGTCTGCTAAACGTTATCTAGGCAGGTCGATTTCCGGTATGATGCGTTTGTAATAGATAGATTTTAGAACACGTGACCGGAAACTCGCCTACCCCAAAAAGCTCAACGCGACATCTTGTTTGGGCGTCATCACGTTTAATAGAGTCAAAGGGGGGCCTTCCACTCCCCTTCTAAATTCTCTCTGGTCTTACCAACCTCAAATCAACTACCCTTCACTGATTGGCTATCTAACTTCTGTCTTAGCTGTGACGTCAGATAAGGTGACGTCTCGGTTGACGTATAAAAAGTAGTTTTGTTTACAACTTTACATTGAAGGAGATAAAAATGGCAGAATTTAATGTTGATAAACGAAATCAAGCTGTGCAATTAATTTAGATGCACGGGAATTGAGAACATACCAAAATCAGATAATTTGAAGGTAATAAATAGATGAAAACTAATTATTCTGAATTAATATTAAAAAATAAAAATTAGTTTCAATAAAATACATACTTGAGGTTATAATTACACAAGATCGAAACATGGACAGCGCTAAGCCTTTGGGGAATGAAAATCTAGCAGAAAAATAGGCCGCCTGACACCGCGGAGAAAAGAACTATATTTGCAGGCGAGCTGCCTCCATTGCTGTCCAGTCCGTACAAACTCATCAATCCTTGCCTATGTATCTTTGTCGTCACCCGTATATGTAAAACACTTACAAAATCTTCATTAATTACACTACAACTATGATCGCAATGCCAGATTCATATCAAGGAAACACTGGGTACCCATTGTGGAATGTAGGTGTAACACATTGCACGTCAACTGCATCGCAACGGGCACTTCGCACACGGTAGGGGAGTTCCGTGTGCATGCGTTATTACTTCTTATGTAGTACCAAATTTGGAATGGAACAGATGTATGCATGTTTCTGGACCAGAGAGACAAGACTGTAAGCCATGGAAACTGTGCCTGGGCAGATTGATTCTGACATGGAGATGGACTCAAATCTTGTTCATGGGTTGAAGGATGCAATGGATCATCTAGTAATTGGTTCCCAACGTCCGTATTCTTCGAATCACGTAGTTCTACAGCTCAGGGGCCATTGTCGACGTAGGTAAACGTATAGTTTGGAAAACAACATACGAAATGATGAATGTGATTTAGTAAATCCAGGCAAGGAATTGTTCCAGGTATCATTTACATATTCCAAACTATTCAATATGTCTAGTGAAACGCTTATCGCACACGCGATTCGTATTCCTATCCTGTGGTATGTTACAATTAGCAAAAATAATTTCACCCGGATCGGGACATCCTGACCGTTTCGATAACCCCTACTACATGACTGATGTAGATGGGTTATTACCAGTCTTTGAAATAAGAATATTTTTTAAACCAGTCCTCGGGACCAGTGACCCCCTTGTGTCTGAAATAATAAACTGGTCTCCGAGCAGGTCCAAGCCTTTGTTATCCTATATTTGCAATTATTAAACTGGTCCCGAGGACGAGTAACCCCCACTTCTTGAATTTTAAAAACTCGTCCAAGCTCGTTAAACTGGTTTGGGACCAGAGGAAGTGTGCTTTTTCCCAGACTGCCTGCGACCCCCCAGGTTTGGAATAAATAAACTTGTCCATGACTATTGACTAGGGCACGTCGTCTGCTAAACTAAACAAGTGGATAATAATTAAAATATTTTGAGTAGCCTGATTTCTGAACTCTGGTTACCCTTGTGAAGTTGTAACCCTTCAAAGGCATAAAGGTGTAGCTATGGTCGGTAACAGGTCATGCAGAATTAACATGCGGTTGATGTAACTTGATACCATGGATAAAGAATGCGCGTGAGGAAATTTGTTTTCACGCTACAGGATAGGCAACTTCCTATCTCGAGCGACAGCTTATTCTGTATATACTCTGTTACAATATCGGTTGTCAGCAGGCGCAAAGCTAAGCCTCGCACCTTGGTCCTGCTTGGTCGGACTTCTGTCGCTGAAGCCCGAGGGGGCCACGCCGCGGTTATATCGTGAAGTCTCCGGACTTAAACTTAATCAACGCGCCGGTACCTGGACGATCTTCTTTTCGCGCCGGATGCGCTTGCGCGGGTCTCATCATACTCGTAAATATAAATTCTATAAACTATTTTTATTTAAATTAAACCCAGCCAGGGTTATGTTATTATTTTGATTTTAAATCATTAAACCTCTTAGTATTTGTTTATTTCAATGACGACAGTTTTAATATGTTTAAAAGCGTTAAGCTTTATTATATTATTATTATTTTAAAATATTTCCCCTAGATATTAATACGAACCAATTTAATAAAGTTTAATTTCTTAAGTTCATAAGTATTTAATATATCTATAATTATTATCTATATTATATAAAAAACTGTCTCAAGCACATTATCATCATCACCATCATTGTCTTCATCGTCGTCCTCATCATCAAGGTTTCTTACCACAGCTGCTATGGAATTGTTTTCATTAACACTCATGTTCTATATATATAAAACTAATTAAAAATGAGTCTATTGAAGGGATTTTCCTGCATGATGACCATTGTGACTACTTTGAATTATTATCAAACTATAGGCCACGTACAATTGAGTGCTTGGAAATTAAAGGACTAAGTGTTTAAAACCTAGGAGTATAAAGGAGATTCATAGTGAATGTTGGAACTCCTCCAATAATGAAAAAAATATCATCTACTAATATGTTATCGTTTTTTATCTTATCACATGTTTTTTAAGTTATCTATATATACCAAATCTTAACAATGTAAAAGGGCATTCGGTCTGGTGGTCTAATAATAATAAAGTTGTTTTATTGTTATCTCTTGCGTTCTCTCTCCATGAGCCGTTACAACAGTGGTGTCAGAAGTGGGGTGTCGCTTTACGGTCTTCGGGTATAGTCGCGTTCCGGTCTTTCGGGTAAAGTCGCGATACTGATTCCGAGAACATGCCGAAGCAGGAAAGCGGATCCTCCGAGGCCTCCTCCTCGTCCGCTCTGGGAGACGTGTTGAACGCGTTCATGCAGCAGCAAATAGCGTCCCAGAAGCAGAACCAAAGGATCATTGATCTTCTACTCCAGACAACAGGAACCGCCGGTCCGTCAACCTCGACTCCAGCACCCACATCCACAATAGCTTGCCTTGACATTCCAATCTTCGAGCCTGATGAACACGATGGCGACAAATTGGAACAATGGCTGAAGAGATTTGACTATCTCGTGGATATTAGTGTCCCAAATCTGGCCGACGTTGCCAAAGTCAAGTATCTGGTCTCGAAACTGTCTAACGAAGCCTTCAGCGAGTATTATCGGTCCTGTATGCCCAAAGAGCCAACCGACTACCCGTATACAACGACAGTAGAGAACCTCAAGAAACTTTTCGGGAAGAAACAGACACTCTTCATAGAAAGATTCAACCTAATGCGGATCCAGCGTCACTTGGATGAAGATTATGGCCCGTATTCTAATCGCGTTAAACTACTTCTAAAGCGTTTCAATTTCTCCGATTTGACCGAAGATCAATTCGGAATTCTGGTTTCCCTCTGTGGACTCTCACGACCAGAAGACGAAACCATACGAACCAGAATCCTGCAACGATTAAATACCGAGGCCAACATTGAACTCAAGAATGTAATTGACGAAGTCCTGACCATCGTCGCTACGAAGACTGAACAGACGGTTTTCGAAGCAAAGGCCACGCCGATCAACAGCTTCCGTCGTCGGAAGACTTCTGTACGGAATCCTTCCAGATCTCCCGAGAAGCGGAGAGCCAAGTCATCGCAAAGATCTTCGAAACCGCCGCCATACGCCTGTTTTCGTTGCGGAGAGATGCACTGGGTCAGGGAATGCACGCACGCTAAGACTGAATGCCATAAATGCTCTCGAACAGGTCACCTCGCTAGTCAATGTGAAAATCAGAAACGAGTATCCGGACACCGGAAACCAGAGATGAAGCCAGATAAATACAGTCAGCCTGAATTCCATGCGACCTTCGAAACTCATAACGGGGGAATTCTTGGTTAACGACGTTTCCGTAGTTTTCTACTTGGACAGTGGAGCGGAAGGCAACATTATCAATGAGGCGACTTACGAACGAATTGGTAAGCCGACGTTAACCCCCTGCAGTGAGCAAGGAGTGCTATTCGATGGATCAAGCACTACATTCCTTGGGAAAGCAACGGCAAAATTTAAACTGGGACCAGCTGAAATTCAACACAGTTTCTACTTGGCGAAAGACGGATCCCTAAATCTGCTGGGAGTGGAAACCCTGGACTTTTTTGGCCTTCTGGAGAGCTTACGACAATGTTCTCGACCCGGTGCTCAAGCCATTAATCTCTGTACCGCCTCATCGGGAACGCCTCAAAGATTAAGAGAAGCAGACTGCCTCGCGACGCTGAAGGATGAGTATCCGGATGTCTTCGAGGACGGTTTGGGGCTGTGTACTAAAGCGAAAGCTCGTCTTACTCTCAAACCCGGAAGCACCCCAGTATACCGTAGAGCCAGGCCAGTTCCGTTCGCTGCTCGCAAAACTATCGAAATGGAGATCAAACGCCTAGAAGAGTCAAATGTCCTGAAAGCCGTCGGGCACACTGATTGGGCAGCACCAATCATAAGCGTAAGAAAACCTAACGGCACTACCCGTCTTTGCGCAGATTTTTCCACCGGCCTGAATGAGACCATAGAACTCAATCAACACCCATTACCGTTGCCGGAAGACATATTTGCGACCCTCAACGGGGGAAAACTTTTCTCCCAATTGGATCTATCTGAAGCATACTTACAAGTAGAACTGCACGACGATTCTAAACCACTTTGTACCATTTCAACGCATCTGGGAAACTTCCAATATCAGAGACTTCCGTTTGGGGTGAAATCCGCTCCGGGGATTTTCCAAACAATAATGGACCAGATGCTTGCTGGACTTGAATTCGCAACCGCTTACCTCGATGATATAATCATTGTCAGCCGTAACTTCAAAGATCACCAGCGACACCTCAAAGAAGTACTCTCCCGCATTAAAGACTATGGATTCCGCCTTCGCCTCGAGAAATGTAAGCTATTCATGACACAAATAAAATATCTGGGATTTATCATTGATAGCGCTGGTCGACGACCCGACCCCGAGAAAATCAAGGCTATTGTCCACATGCCAGCACCAGTTGACCTATCAACGTTACGGTCATTTTTGGGAATGGTAAACTATTACCAGGTCTTCGTTAATAATATGCGTTTCATGAGACAACCACTGGACGAATTATTGGAATCCAAACGGACTTGGTCTTGGACACCTAAATGTCAGCACGCCTTCGAGGAACTGAAGATGAAGCTTCAATCAGATCTCCTTTTAACGCATTATGATCCTACACTGGACATCATTGTCGCTGCTGCTGCCTCCGATTATGGTCTTGGGGCGGTCTTCCAACATCGCATGCCAGATGGGTCAATTCAGGCTGTAGCTCATGTATCACGGGCATTGACCCCGGCGGAGAAGAACTATAGTCAACTCGAGAAGGAAAGACTCTTACCTTACGCTTACCTTCGAGGTCAAGAAGTTTCACAAAATGCTCTATGGGCGCCGTTTTACTCTGCTCACGGATCATAAACCGCTGTTAGCAATCTTTGGAAGCAAGAAAGGCGTACCGGTACATACTGCTAACCGTCTTCAACGCTGGGCACTCATCCTTATCGCCTATGACTTCAAGATAGAATATCGCAAGACCACCTCTTTCGGGCAGGCAGACGCCTTGTCCAGGCTTATCTCGTCACATTCCTCTCCGGACGACGACATCGTACTCGCAAGTCTTCAAGTCACAGACGATGTGGAGGCCATAGTCCGACAGCTTCCAGTCACCTTCCATGACATTCAATCCTCTGCTCGTAAGGATCCAGTCTTACAGAAAGTCGTCGGGTATATTCAGCATGGTTGGCCGACATTAAAGAATCTCCGAGCGACACCAGAGGCAACTGCCCTCGAACAATTCCACAGAAGGAAGGACCTGCTTACTATCGAGCAGGGTTGCGTGCTTCTACAGGATAGAGTGGTAATACCTTACCCATTACGAGCAACAGTTCTGAAACTACTTCACCGAGGACATCCTGGAACCAGTAGGATGAAATCTTTGGCTCGCGCTCACGCCTACCGGCCTTTTCTGGACGCTCAAATTGAAGACTTCGTCAAGAAATGTTCCAAATGTCGCTCCGCAGCAAAGTTACCTGTCAAGACTCTGTTGCATTCCTGTCCGAAAGCCGTGAAGGCCTGGCAGAGGATACACATCGACTACGCAGGCCCCCATAACGGCCACCAGTATCTTATAGTCGTCGATGCCTATGGCAAGTATCCCGAGATTTTCGACATGAAAACCACCACTTCATCCGCCACCATATCTGTCCTGAATAACCTTTTCGCACGCTATGGTTATCCGGAAGTACTGGTGAGCGATAATGGAACCCAGTGGCTTCGCCTCGTTCTGTTCCCGCAAAGGAATTCAGCATATCTTCTCCCCACCCTACCATCCACAATCCAATGGGCAGGCGGAACGTTTCGTGGACACCTTCAAGAGGGCGCTAGAGAAACTCAAGGGGGAAGGAGATGTCCCTTATATGCTAGACGTCTTCCTGCTGTCCTATCGCTCAACTCCTAACTACAGCATAGACCAGAAAAGCCCTGCAGAACTGTTCTTGGGCCGAACACTCCGTACAGAGCTAGACCTCCTACATCCTCCGGTCTCTCCGTCATCAGAACGCAATTCAACCATGGAACAGCAATTCAACCGTCATCATGGAGCTCAACGACGCACCTTCAAAGTCGGAGACCTAGTCTATGCTCGGCAACACCAGACAAAGACGTGGTATCCAGGGAGAATTCAAACGGTCCGAGGCGTGGTGTACGATGTTCTTATGGATGATGCCACCAATAAGAAGTTCCATGCTAATTAACTTTACCACCGTCTGAACAACGAACCAAAGGGCAATCCCTACTCTGTATTCATGGACACTTTCGATCTACCCATCCCAGACCGAAGAGTAAATCCCGACCGAGTTCCTGCTGGGACCACAGTGCCCGCTCCCGAACGCCATGTACGGTTCAACATACCAGACGCAGACTCCGAGGATGAGGAAGTACGGCGGTCAGGAAGAGTAAAGAAGATACCCGAGCGAATCATCATGGATCCCCGCCAGAAGTCCTACAATTTTACTTAAAAGGGGAGGTGTTGGAACTCCTCCAATAATGGAAAAAATATCATCTACTAATATGTTATCGTTTTTTATCTTATCACATGTTTTTTAAGTTATCTATATATACCAAATCTTAACAATGTAAAAGGGCATTCGGTGTGGTGGTCTAATAATAATAAAGTTGTTTTATTGTTATCTCTTGCGTTCTCTCTCCATGACCCGTTACAACAGTGAATTTATTGGAAAATTGAAGACTAAGACAAACACTGACACATGACAAAGGAAATAAACGTGAACTAAGAGAAAAGGTACACTGCAAAATAAATTTTCACCAAGAGATCGTGAAGGGATCACTATCGGATTAGTTAATTCTGTCTCAATTTGAGATCACTAGATCGTGTTGGGATCACTTATAATAAGTGTATCAATAGCAATCTGGAAGCGTAAAAGTGTTCTTTTTACGTTACTAAGTGATCAACTGAGAGCGATGTGACAGTGTGCTGCAAGTGACCGCAAAGATCGCATTTGTCTTAATTTTAATCACGCACACACATAAGAACGCTTCTGGTACACTTTAAAAATTATTTGGGTTATGGGACTAAAATATTTCAAATGACTTATTTTTAAACACCATTTATTTTTCAATATTTTTCCAAATTTTAGAAATTTCTAATTCCAACTTAATGGCTTTGGTACCAAGCTTATAAAAATTATGAGACAAAACAAATTTTCCCATTAGGCCCATTGCCTGTACAAATTGCTATGGGTAGTCAATTTCGAAAGCATAATGGTACGCAATTATTAAGTGTAGAATGTTTCTCAGTTCAACATATTTTTCCGTAATTTGGACGATGTTTCCTAGTCCCACAATAGCACCTTGCTTCGGAATATTTCCTTCAAAACTGACAAGAGCCATTACTTGCCCATGGCTCATATCAGATGCTTCTTCTTCAAACTTTTCTGGCTGTAATGATTTTTATATTTGTGTTACTTAGAGCTTGAAGAAATTTTCTCTTGAATTGAAGATAAAGAGTTCCTGAAGCTATACATTTCTGCCCATTATCACATTAAATGATGGTTCAGAAAATTAAGCTATTCTTACCGAGACTTCTTTGATAATTGGGATTGATTTCGGTCCTTTAGTATTTGTCACCGCAACCTTATTTTCAAAAATTTGCCAGGCTTCAAATGGCTTACGGTCCAACTAAAGACGAATAGAGGTGAGAAATAATTCAGTCGACATGTGCTATAGACAAAAATATGGGATTTTTCAATAGACGCACCTTTGAGCTGAGATCCGACTTGGTGATTTCAAGGAAAACTTTCACAAACACATCCAGGTTTTTGACACATTTTTCATATAATGCTGTTCCTAATGTTAAACGAAGTTCAATCAGAAGCTAGAGATGATAGAAAGAAAAAAAATATTCAAAGAAATGAAGCAAATATTTGGAAGCGCAGATTTATATTTAACTCGTACTGTTTTAGAATTTTCAAAGCAAGGATACTGTCTTAATAATTCTTTCATATCAAGGTTTTTCATGCTTTTTAAGTATCCAGACCGATTTGCAAATGTTTGACGCAACAATGTCCTCATTGAACCCCAATCAAATTTTGGCTTTTGATACTCTTTTTTCATGTTACTTATAGCTTCATCATATTTTTCTCCTGATAGAATGTCCCCTGTGAAGTTATCTCTTGTATAACTAGGATTGAAAAAATTTATTGCACAACCAGCGTAACTGATAAATGTCAGAAAAAAAAGACTTTCATACCTGTGACTTATGCTTATCTTTTTACTAGCATGTTCAGTTGGTCTTGATAATAAATCCCCATTTACTTCAACATTTGCTATTTTAAGAAAACCCTTGGGGTCTTTAGCTGCTCTACTATTAACATTTAGTTTGCATCTTTCTTTTCTCATTCTCAAACTTAAAGCGGAAGTAAAAGTACTCTGAAATTATTTAGATTGAAATTTTAAACATCTGAACCTATTTCGGTATCTCCCAACGGTTATACGAACCGCAAGAGACTAACTAATTTTGTACTTAAAATCTCATATGACTGATATAAAGAGGAAAAAATAGAAGCGATTCAGTTTTGTTTCTCTCCCGCAGTCTAAATATTCCAAGTGTCGCTTCTATTTTTTCTTGATATTTTCAATATAATTAGGTTTACCCAAGCTTTTTTTCCTGGAGATTTAATACACGGATATTGCGCTGTCATTTGCATCCCAATTTTGGCGTATACAATTTGATTCGACACATTTGGTTCACGTACATAGTGAGCACTGCATTCTTGGATTAAAGCACTCCAATAGTCATGATTAATGTTGAGAACGCCTGTTTCCAAAGCACTTAGAATCAAAAGCGAAAATTTCGGGAAATCCAATTCCATTGGTTAAAAAAACAATAAATATTATAATCTAAAATGTTAATACAAGCCTTTCCATGATTTTTATATGAAATGTTTATTTACCGAATATCTGGTAGCGGATTTCCCTGATACTTGAACAATACTGTCTCCAGAAACTGCTTTATTCTGGTGATTTGCATCGTCAATATTACGTTTTTTCGGATTTTTGTCCTCATTGGAAAACCTTGGTTCATTTGGTTGAACAATTTCACCTTCATCTGGGACCCTATTCTCTAACTACATTTGGATCGTTCCTAATCCAAATGATTTGGATTTGGGGTCGGCTCATCCCCAAATGACACTAATCCGTATTCTGTAACTCCAAATCCCTTTTCATTTGGTTCAAACCCTATCCAAACATTTGGCAAGCCAAATGGCCGGCCAAATCGTCATTTGGATAGCTCTTTTCCCCATTTTCACCCCGTTTGTGGCCGCCATTTTTTTTAAGGGGAAAAAATTTGAGAGTGGGTTCTTTTCCGTGGTAATTTTCATATTTTTTGAGCATTTGCTTATGGATGGATTTTAAATATAATATAAAGTAGGTTTCAAGCTTTAATATAAGCCTAATATCATAATTTTCCACCTTTTTATTGTCCCACAATCTATTTCTAAACTTGGCCCTTTTTTTAAGGCGGTGAAATTGCGCTAAGCCTTGGCTTACCGATAATTTTTGCCATTTAAAAAAATGTTTGCCTCTCGTTGCCCGTTACTTCGCCTTCTCTTATCGTCGTATTTTTAAAGTTTAGACTTTGAAAGTAGTGCTTTGTTTTCTTAAATTTAACTTAATTGTATAAGATTTCAATATTATAATTGCGTTAAACGTCGGTGTTTACGAATTCAAGGGACGCGCCTTGCATTTGAATTTCGTTCCCTCGAAACTACCCCCTTCCTTTATGGCCGTCTGTCAGCCCCAAAAACAGCTGTAGTGAGAAATGTTGTTTACTAAAAATGTATGCGGTCAGTGTGTTGTTTTTGCATTTTAATGCTTCTAATCGTGGTGCGCGTCGAGGTTTACGAATCCAACGTGTGTTGCGAAATGAAAATCAAGGGTGGATACTATATGATCTATGCTTTAAAAGGAATTTGACGGCGAAAGTCAAGCAAAAGAAACGGTATTAGGCCTTGCCAAAAGTTGACTGAGCTATAGTAAGCCTTCTTCGGACATCATCGCATGTCAATGATATAAGAATTTGACCCTCGGATATCTAGGAGATGGTTACAAAGTTACTAAGTCTCGATTTTGGAGGTAGATACTGTCTAGTGACACTTAAAGTAACGATTTAATCTTATAAACAGACTACCATCATAAGCCCATATCGTAAATTAACCGATGTTGATATCAAAGCTTAATTGAAATACCAATACCAATTTTTTTTAACTCCATGAATCTTAAATATCAACATCAAAAATTATCTTCTGATAGAGATATCTACTTATATTCCATTCAAATTTCTCGCAACACTTCAAATTAACGAATAGAAATGTGCAAATGAAATTCAAACCGATTAATTGGGCAAATTGCTATATTGGTCACTGTTACCGCTCACAGATAGATTTGCGTCCTTCAGTAGTGTTTATTATGCTTGTAAAATGGTAAGCGAAATCTGTGATTAAAGTTTAAAATAGACATGAGCAAAAAGGGCTTTATTCATATCAACTCGATTACCGAATATCTAAATTTGACCAAAATTAACAAAATATTCTATTCATGGTTAAAAATCTTGTTTGAAGCAGCAAGCCATCTAATCCTTATTTACCTTCTTTTGAAAAAAATAGGTTTATACCTCTTTCAGTAGATGATTGAAAGATAGATTGATATTTCAGTTTCATTGAGTTTAAAAAAATTGATTCCACCATTGGTTAATTTACAATATTGACAAATCGACAATCACAAATTTTACTAACTAAATTAAAAAAAAAACCGGTTCAAAACTTTATTAGTTTTGAAACGAGTTAAATTCTAATATTAAACATATGTACTAGTTAATTCCTCGTAGGTAATTAATTTATCGCCTTAGTGAAATTAATTATGAATTTTATATACACAAAATAAATGTTTACTTCCAAAATTTAAATGTAAAATGTGTGCATTATTTCCCAATTAATAAAAGATATCCACCAATTTTTCATTCAAATTAATTTCCCAATTAATATTAATTAGGCCTAATAAGCTTAAACTATCAAATTAATTTCCCAATTAATAATAATTAGGCCTAATAAGCTTAAACTCAAATTAAGAGGTTTCTTAATTGTACAAAATTATTACAATCTAACATGCAAAAATCCAAGGCTTAAAAACATTTTACTTTTATATTAAACGCCGCAAAAGAATTGACCAATAAACACTAAGTAAAATTACGTAATGAAAGAGGAAGTGACGTACATTTGGTTTGGATAAAGGTTTGGCGGGAGATTCAAATGTCGATTTGGATTTGGGTTAGAGAATACGGTTTTAAGCGCCCTATCCAAATGGAGCCGATCCAAACGTTTAGATTTGGATCATCGTCCAAATGATTTAGATTTTTAGAGAATAGGCTCCCTGGACTATTTTTAGCTGAAAAAATTAATACAAACCTTGATAGCTTCCACTTCAGCATTTCCAGTGGGAAAGCGAATGTAGTGCTGCATTACGACATTGATGGCATCAGTAACTCGACCAATAGATCTACTGACTGATGGTTGCCTCATTCCATGTTCGTAATTGCCTGCAAGGCTGTCTTGGAAAGAGCCAGAGCCATAAAAAAGCAATTTCACTAACACTTCGTCTTTAACAGTAAGAACGTGTAAGCCTTCGGTGCGCTCTTTCACGAGTTCGGGCTTTAACAACTCGCACAGCTCCTCTACTTTGACCTTCGACATTCGATATTGGCGCAAAAATTCAGCATCGGGTAAATTAAATCCATCTCCTCTAATTCTTCGATAAATTAAGCGTTCCTCTTCTTCCAAAGCAATATCAGCTAGCAAAACACCACCGATCACGGCCATTGTAGGAAAGAGAATAAATGCTGTCGTCTGCTTTCGGCGCGTTCAGCATTGAAATGTAACCGATATCCCAAACTGGTTAACCGAGTTTTAACATTAAACGACATCTCTTTCCATGTAGAATTGTATAAAATTCCCACCCAGCGTCTGCCTCTTTTTTCGACCTATCACGGCTGAGAATCCAAAATAGTGGCGAAAGCGTCTCCGCCACTCAGAAGTGAGAATCCAATTTCGCTCCGGACCAATGAGCGAGGAGAATCCCTGTGGGCGCGGAAGGCTAAGCCTGCAGAATACGGCGGCGGAGTGGTTCAAAAACGGCTTCAATTTTTTACCCAGACATAAAAAATGGAGTCAAGGTAAATTAAAGATCGTAAAATGAGGTTTTACGTCAATTGGTATTCTTGCCTGTTTTTAACTTGCAAAACGAAACATTTTTTTATGATGAGAAAATGCTGTATATAAGGTCCAGAGAGTTCGTTAGTTTTATCCATAAATCATGCATGGTATTACAGAAGGACAACGTTTGGAAATCGTTAGAATGCGGCAAGAAGGCTTGACTTGGAACCACATTGCGAATCAAATTGGATGTTCAAGTCGTGGAGCTCAGTATACGTTTGCAGGCTACCAAAGGTTTCAGAGGATACGGGTAAGTGTGGTTTCAATGTTACTGTTTCTATAACCGGTATTAAATAGCTTGGGCGCCATAACGTTATGTTTGTATTTATATGGGCTTAGTTGACAGTAATTCGCTTATGTCGCTGTAGGATCTAGACAGGTCTGGAAGACCTGTGGTGGGAAATGCTCGGCAGCATAGAGCGTTAATTCGAGACGCTCAAACTCGTAAGTTCGTGTCGATAAGAAAATAACGAGACCGTTGGGAAGTTAGGGCTGGTGTTCGGGTTACCGTCCCAACTGTTTGGGGTAAATTAAAGAAGGCGGGCGTAAGGCGATGCAGGTCCGCAAACAAGCCGTCATTGACGGTAATGCATAAGAGAATACGCCGCCAGTTCTGCAGGGCACTTTTAGCCTGGCCAAGGGAAGATCTTGATCCTATTTTCGGACGAAAAGGTTCAGCGACTAATGTCAATTAATTTTAGTCAAAGTTGTTGTCTTACTTTACCCTGATTATTTTACAGACGTTCCAAAGTTCATCTTCGCCGCATGTTGTGTGGGTCTCGAGGGTTCAAAACCAGCGATACGTTCCTGAGTATGTGAACTACACAAAAACCAGCGGTCCTTTTAGCGTGAACGTTTGGGGTTGCATTGGCGATGGACGAGAGGGTCGTCTCAACGGCAAAGCGTGTATAAATATCTTGAGAAACGCCATGTTCCCGTCTATGGCAGCTATATGTAAGGAAGACGACCGCGACCGGTATTAATATTATTAAACGAATCATTATTCTCATTATTATTTTCTAACTTAAAATATTGTTTTAGTGTATGGTTTCAGCAGGATAACTGCCCAGCCCATACGTCCCGAATCGTTGCAAGATATCTAGAAAACAATGGGATTGACGTTCTGGACTGGCCCGCTCTCTCGCCCGACTTAAACCCGATCGAAACTATGTGGGCTTACATGGTTAATAACATGGAGAAACGAATACCCGCGAACAGGGCCGACCTATCGAATATGGTCATGGCAGCTTACAATGCTTTGCCTCCTAATTTTATTCAGCTTTTATGTCTGTCGTTTAGAAAAAGATTAAGAATGTGTTTAAGGGTTAGGAGAGGGCCAATAAAATATTAAGGAACAATTGACGCTCGGCCAGAACCAACGTAGCATCAGGTCACGACTATTTATTATGCAAAGAATTGGGGCTTACCTTGCGCATGTTCCACGAAAGTACTTTACCGGACATTCGCAAAAACTGTCGGGTCGACGATGACAATAAACTAGTTTACTTTTGTATGTTCGATTATGCGCAACACATGGATTCAAAGGGATTTCGAAATTCTATTAACTTTTCTAAAGTGTTTCAACTTACCGCCGACATAAATAACAACGATAGTAGCACATCCCTGTACCTCTACATAATAGAAAAAATTTGTCACTCGGGAATTATATTAGGGGCTTGCCACGATTATCGAAAACAGCCGTCGTTTTAACAAGTTTCCCAATCATGTTATTGTAAATTCTTTCGCATTTGGTCATCTTTTTTCTCATTGGACAGTTCGTTTTTACTCATAATCCCGGTGTTATTTGGCTACTTAAATTCAGGGCCGTCTTAAGTGCTATATGGGCCCTGGGCAGTGCAGTATATTGGACCCGCTAATCCCCTATACAAAACAAATTAATCGAGAAATTAAAATATTTATTATTTCCTTCAAACAAAAGTCTACAAATTTAACAGTCAACGCAAAGTGAGAAACATTTGCGCACTTTCTTCCTTGAAAATTCCTTTACATTTGGGTCGAAGTCGATCGTTTTTTGGTTCGCCATTACGTAATTCACGTTTGAACACATATTTTGACAAATATCTTGTCTTGGAATACTAATGCTTTCTCCATCTGCTTTATACACTTGGCGTGCATTCATGGTTCTGACAAGATGTCGGCCCATTTCGAATCCAGCAATCAACTGTGTTAGGATTGCCGATTACCCATAGCCCTGCATCTGTTTTTTGGAAGGAAGATGTTTTCGTTTCACATTTAGGCACTTTCACTGGTGGAATATCCTCATCTGAATCAGTTGTAGGAACAAGTAATGACTCCACTGCAATGTCGGTTGGAACTGCATGACTCCACTGCAATGTCGGTTGGAACTGCATGTGGTAGTCGTTGAGGGCTTCGGTGATATTATTGAAAGAGCAATTTTACCAGGCACTTCTCATTGCATTTTTGTGGCACCATGATGTTACCTTGGGAAGTTTGTTAGCTTTCTCTTTCTCCTTTGCAGCTCGTTTTATCTTCTGAGCACCGCTCAAAGTATTACGTTTCATTTTTGATTTGATCACTACTAATCTCTATTTATAGTTTGTCTAACATCTCAGCCATAATTTTATTCATAACATGCATTATACTTTAAACAGCGTTTTCTACTTTCAGCAGGGAAAGAAATAGACTTGTACCCTACGTCCCACCAAACAGCGAGAATGAGCGAGAAAATTCCAGGTTTTCTCTCTGCGCATGGGCAAAATGACAGTATAGACTGAGTCGGTTTTAGGGTGAACTAAAGAAATAAGCCGATATGCGGTTTTGAAGTGAGGCCATGGGGAGGGGGGATAATGTTAAAGCCAAGGCATTGGGTGACTACCTCATAGGTCTCAGATTTTTAGTTTTACATTTTTCAAGTTCGATGGCCAAATTTTTCATTGAAAAGACTGTATGACCGATGGAAAGTAGTTTTTATTTTCTTGTGGTTTTCTTATGACAAGAAGTGAAAAATGAGTATTATTTGACAATTATGGGGCCCCTGTTCTTAAGGGGCCCCTGGGCCAGTGCCCAACGGGCCCAATGGATAAGACGGCACTGCTTAAATTGGTTTTACAATATCTAAGCCCTTCCGATAAATACCGATTATCTCTAAAAGTAGGCACAACTATTGAAACGGAACTATACAAGCAAGAGAGGTGATTGTTCTTCCCATAAGCACCCGATATAATTTACGTTGTTACGGCTGTCGGATGTAAGAATCGTTTGAAAGGAACCATTTCTTTATGGAGTAAGGCTGTTGAACTTATAGATCGAAAATTTAACGATCAGAATTTAAAAAAGCTATGCGTGTGTATGGTTAAATTAAATTTGATATGTTTAGGAAATTTTGACTATAACGGAATTCTAATTGAAGCGAATAATACCGTTAACTTAAATTTAGCTAAAGTTAAATGTACTATTGAAAAATATTACACGCCGATATACTTGAAATAAAAATAAATTTAACGGTAACATACTTACTTTCTTATTTACCTAGTCCGAGTTTCAAAACTAAGGGAAACCACGGTAACATAATACCTTCTCCGAGTTTCAAAAATAAGGGAACACCACGGTAAAATAGTTACCTGTATATCACCTTGGTAAAAAATGGTTTCCGTTAATAGAGAGTTTAAGCATCTCCCAAACGCGTAGGTATAGCTATGTTCGACAGTGTAAGGTACCAATGCTTTGTCGACTAGGGATACCTTAATCTCTCTAATAGACAGTTAGCAGGGGAGATTGCCATAAATAGGGGAGAAAAGGTGAAAGGGGAAAGGAACTACTGGTATAAAAGAGCCGACATTTCTTTGAACGGACTCATTCGTGTCGGTACCAGTCTAGAAGAAAGATGACAGAGATTCTTGAAATAAACCCTTTTTTATTAAAGAAACTTGATTCGTATTGCACAAGAAAAAATACGAAAATGAGCCGAAGCCTCAGCTAACCGGAAAGCGTAGCAAAACAAGGGAAGGAGAAGACGTTCCTGGAACATCCACAAGCACAGTTGAAAAGGAATTTAAGAAATATGAAAGGATGGAAGATGAAGAATAGTATTATAAATGTAATTTTCTTTCTTATTAAAGAGACCATTTTAATATAGCGCTAAGAAAGCAAAGGACAATGCAACGAAGTCTCCATATCTAATTGGAAAGCTAAGTAATACTAGAGGAAAAGAAAAAATCAGCAAGCACTTCGAAAAGTAGAGTCGAAAAAGAATCTAAAAGACAGAAAGCTGGTAAGCATGCCATAAATGGAAGGGCATGTTTTTTGGGCACTTTAGAGTCAAAAATATTTGATAACGTTTTGCCGTCTGCTCCACCGTCTTCAAGTTATTTCATTAAAACCCAAAGAGAAAAATATCGTTGAACATTTTCGACTCGAAATCGCCAAAAGAACACGCTCTTCAATTTATCACATGCTTATCAGACACACCCTTATTTTATTCTCTTCAGATCGTAAAGAAAACAATTGTACGATCAAAAAGACGATAGTAAAATCCTAGCGGCCGTCATTACAATTAATGGAACTCCCTTTGGAATAGGACTGGCTGGATTGGGGACTTGGGGAAAAATTCTTGACTATTGCAAAGACCGGAAAAGTCTGAAAAACCGTACTGCAGTGGCCTTGAGAACAAGATTTTTAAAAAATATCCAACCAAAATTGAAGGTGTGATAAAGGAATTTTTAAAACTTACAGAAATAATAATAATCTAAGCTTTGCCTATGAAGGGATTTCCACACTAAGCCTGATAAAATCTAAAATTGCTTTTGAAAAGTGTGTTGGTAAAGACCTACAAAATTGCTAATTTAAAATCGAAAAGGTTTTACGAAACAGAACAAAAGCTGACGGCTCTAAAGAACTGTTAGTATGTTGGAAAGGTTACAGCTCAGACTTTACTCTTGGGTGCAAGAAATCGATTTAACATGAGTTTTTATAAAACTCTACCCTCTGACTCTTCCACACAATATTTTAATAATAATGTAACCCTCAGTAGTTATTTAACCAAAAAAAAGAGCTTCTCCCGCGGTTAAGTTTATACAAAATAAACAAGTAAGTTATCACAATTCAATACATCAAAAATAAAGATAATTTTATTTCTAATTCATTATTAAAATTAATCCTGATTGATTAGGATTTAATTAATGATCTTTAATTAGTTACCAACGTGGAAGCCGAGGCTTAACGTCACGTGGGGGCGTATATACCAACGATGATGAACAGTTTTTTACTACGGGACTAACCGAGGCTTAAGGCCTAGTCGCTTCGGGTCCCTGTTCGGGCGCCATTTATGTAACCCTCAATAGTTATTTAACCAAAAAGGGAGCTTCTCCCGAGCGCCATAAAAATAAATCAAAGACAACTTAAAATTTAAATTAAAAAATAGAAGAGTAATCTTCTAAAGTTTTATTAATCAAATTGAAAAGGGAAAAACCCGAAATCTGGGAGCACGGCAGTGCTCCCAGACAAGTCGAACACTGACATCCTTTTCTCGCAGCAACTCGTGGCACTTTTGAGCCCACTGTAACTTCGTGATGGGTACAGGTAAAAGTTTGAAATTTTGCTTGCCGCGAGGACTGTCAATCCTAGCTATAGTTTCCAAATTTCTAAAACCGGATTTAGCAACTACCCTACCCCTAAATAATAACTATCCTTCCCCTCGAAGAAACCCCGCTTTCTATTTTCGAAGCAGTAAGCGAAAATAGAAAAACCCAAAGACCACGCGGATAACTGCGGACACCTGCAAATCCGCTACCCAAGACCCACAAAGGGTTGTTTTTGTAAAATCTTCTCGGGGTCGAAAGAAGAAGAGACCCGAGAAGATTAGATTTGTTTGGACCGAGCAAAGGAGAGGTTCACTCTCTTTAGCTCTATCTCTATAATGTAAACCCAATATCATTTCTGAATTAAACTTTTAGTTTTTATTTTATTAAACTTAAGAAAAGTTATGTAATTTTGTACGCGCGCTCCCTATACGTCCCCAAACGTTTCACGCACCTAAAGCCGCGCTACAAAGTTGGTGGAGGCGCCGGGCAAGCCTTCGGATGAATATGTGAAGATTAGCCGTTGAGGCGAGCAGTCGCAATTTTTTGAGCTCCCGCTCTGATTTTGTTAATAGATAATGGCAGACTCGTGTAACAAATGTGACGGATCTTTTTATCCAAATAAGCCTAAAGATATAATTAAGTGCGTTGGTGAATGTGAAAATTATTTTCACTCAAAATGTAGGGGATTAATTCTGAAACTTTGAAAAAATCGAGTGGACGAAAAACTACTTGGAAATGTGAAGAATGTAAACAACTTGAAGAACATGCTGAATTGGAATCTGTAAACACTGTAAGTGGCTATGCAACCAATGACCAACTGGTCATTATGATGAATATGATGAAGGATATGTCAGGAAAGTTAGACTCATTGAAAAAAATCGAGAAGAAAATGAATGACTTCGAACAATCGGTAAACTTTTGCTCAACCAGTATAGATGATTTCGTTAAAAAAATGGATAATTTAGATACTGTTATATCAGATATAATGAAAAATCAACAAGTTTTAATCGCGGAAAACAAAGATCTAAAAGAAAAAGTTAATTACCTAGAGGCTACGGTTTCTGACCTACAGTATAACCAAAACAGTGATAGTGTAGAAATTATAGGCCTTACTGAAACACAAAACGAAAATTTAACTGTAATTGCGGAAGCGATTATTAATTTAATTGGTGTTAACATTAATGTTGCCCAAGATATATCTAAAATTTATCGGAGGATCAGAATTAATACAGCAAACTCTAAGAAGTCACCAAATCCGCTAGTAATTACATTTAGAAGTAAAACTATACGAGATGATTTTTTAGAAAATGCAAAAAAAAATCGAAACCATTTACTCTGCCAAAATCTTCATAAAACCCTACCTAAAGATAGATTTTTTGTTAATGAACTTCTAACCCCATATACTAAAAAACTACTTTATGAATCTAAAATGTACGCAAAAAATAAGGGTTTCAAATTTATCTGGGTAAATAACGGAAAGATCTTACTACGTAAAGCCGATGGTACAAAAATTTATAAAATAGATCACTTAAAAAAACTAGAACAAATTTAAAATTATAAATAAGCGAGACATATAGTTTTTTCTTTGGTTTTTATGACCTTATCTTTACACGAAAACATTTTTAACCCACCTAACCTAATTTATGAGAATTATTATCCGGGTTATTATACCATTAATCAATATCACTTATCACTAAAAAATAACCAGAATAGATTTAAAATATTCCACGCCAACATTCGAAGTATCTCTAAAAATTTTGATGAGCTATGTTTATTGTTAGATAACCTTAATGCAAATTTTGATATTATTATTTTAACTGAATGTTGGCTTGAACAAAAAAATACAAAACACTTTCGAATAAATGGCTATTTAACCTATTATACAAGCTGCTTTAAAAATCGAAGTGATGGAATTATTGTATTTGCTCGAGATAACCTTATTATAAATTTTCATGAAGTAAATATTGCCGAATCAAATAATCTATATTTAGATCTCCTACTGAATAATAAACCCATAAGAATACTATGTATTTATAGATCGCCGAATAGCGATGTGAAAGAATTTAATAATAATTTAAACCAAACTTTGATTGACTTTGAAAAATCTAACGTACACGATTGTGTTATAATTGGAGATCTCAATATTGACATTTTGTCAAACACCCCGGAGAGAGGACTTTCGGACTACTTAGATATTTTATCAATCCATGGGTACCTTCCGCGAATAAAAAATTATACTAGAGTAACTGAACATAGTAAATCGTGTCTAGATCACTGCTTTACCAAATTGGATATGGGAAATAACTATGTGCATGCTACATCTTACAAACCTCAATTACGGACCACTACCCCGTAATATTAGATATCGAAACTGAAAAAAACAAAATGGAAACTAATCAAGAAACAACAAATCAATCTGATATATTCAAGATTAAACTAGATTACGATAAGCTGAAATTATTACTAGGTTTTGAAGACTGGAGCTCCGTCATTAATAAGCAGAATATAAATGAAGCTATGAATTGTTTTATTGACTCACTAAAGTTTTATACCGACTTAGCATCGACCAAAACCACTTTCAATAACACTCAAAAGAAGAAATACACTAAATTGAAACCATGGATGACTAATGGCCTAATTTCCTGCATAAAAAAACGTGACAAAATCCATCAAAAACTTTTAAAAGAACCATTCAATAAAAACTTAAAATTATTCTATAAATCATACAGGAACAAACTTAACAATTTAGTAAAACTGAGAAAACATAACTATTATAAAGAACAAATAGAACGAGCAAACAAAAATAGTAGAAAAATATGGAATATTATAAATGAATCTACATCTAGACTAAAAACAAGCCATCCTATTATGAAAATTATAAATAATGAAAAGAAAGAAGTCGATGCTATAAAAAACCCGGTTGAATGTGCAAATTGTTTCAATATGTATTTTTCACAAATTGGGAAAAAAATGGCTAAAATGATTACAAGGGACAATTCGCTCACTCAACCACAAACTACAAATCCTTTGTCAAACTCTATATACTTGGAACCAGTGAATGAAATGGAGCTAATACAAGTGGTTAAAAATCTAAATGATAGCTCCTCTGTTGGCCATGATGGTGTAAGCGCTAAATTGCTAAAAAAATACGTTAGACTTTATAATTATCCCTCTAAAATATTTAATTAATTTAAGTATAGATACTGGGATATATCCTGAATTATGTAAAGTAGCTACCATTAGTCCTATACACAAAACAGGAGACCGCACACACCTCACCAATTACAGACCAATATCCATCCTAAATCATGAATCAAAAATTATTGAAACTTGTATAAAAGATAGATTGGTAAACTTTTTAAAAAACATAGAATCATATCAGTGAATCAATTTGGTTTCCAGAAAGATTAATCTACTAGTGATGTTCTCTATTAATTAACAAAAACCATAACGACTGAACTAGATTGCGGAAAGAAGGTCCTGGCCGTATTTTTGGATCTGGCCAAGGCATTCGATACAATCTTACACGAAATATTACTAGTAAAACTTGATAACATTGGTGTTAGAGGCTGTGCGTTATCCTGGTTTAGGTCTTCCCTACAAAATAGAAAAACAATTGTAAAAATTAACCATAAACTAAGTAACACGGAGATTGTCAATTATGGTGTACCACAGGGTACAATATTAGGACCCATCCTATTTTTAATCTATATCAATCAGTTCTGTAATTCCAATATATCTGATGGACTTGTATCCTTTGCGGATGACACCGCTTTAATCTTTACCGGAGATAACTGGGAAAACGTCAATGAAAAAGCAAATTTAGGTCTCAAAAAAAGCTAAATTATTACTGGACCAAAATCTCTTGAGTTTAAATTTTAATAAAACAAAGTTTATAACCTTTACTCTAAGAAAAATAGACCAACCAAATACGCTAAATATACAAATACATAATTGCCAATTTCACGGATATAAAAGATGTAATTGCCCTAATAAAGAAAGAATTCAGTACATAAAATATCTTGGAATATACATAGACGCCCACCTAAAATGGGGTCAACACGTAAACTATCTAGTAAAAACACTACGATACATATCCTATAGTATATACTTAATTCCTCAATATGAGACTAATAGCGATTACCACTGACTGCTCGCGGAGCGCTCCCATGGAGCCATATAAATGGGAGAAGTAGTTCTCGGCTTCGTTAAAGACTGTTTTTGGTAAATCAGGGTCTCCTATATTTATTGCTCCATGGGAGCGCTCCGAGAGCAGTAAGTGGAATTCGCTATAATTCGAATTGTGTATCTTGCATTAGTAAAATCACTATTGACATATGGGATCAGCACATGGGGTAACACGTATCAATCAGTACTAAACTCTCTTAAAACACTACAAAATAGAATTATACGAGCATGTCTTCATAAACCGTATGGCTATTCAACAGAGCTATTATTTAAGGAATTTGAGGTATTATCTATAAAACAACTGTATGTTAGTAGCGTGCTAGTTGAAGGATATAAAAATAATATATTTGCGGATATAATTAGCCATGAAGTAACTACGCGATCAATATCGAGTAGAAATGTCCGCTTCCCAAAAATGAAAACCGATCTAGGCCAAAGACACGCTCTATACATTGGTCCTAGGCTAGGGTATATAATAATCTAGAGAATAATTTGAAAATCATAAATAATATCAATCTGTTTAATAAATTAGTGAAATATTGGATTCTTAAAACTAACATGGATGATTATATTAGGATTATTACTTATAAAGGAATCAACTTGTTCCCCTTATTTCCTGTATTATTTACCTTTTCTGGTGTATATATATTTCGAGACTACTCGGAAGCCTCAACCCATTGACATCTAATTCGTGCAACCACTCACGCACAAATTTTCTTATGTGGGTGGTTAAAGTTCTGGACTTTAAACTTGTCGTTTATTGTTAAATAATAATTTGTAAACACTGGGATTAAATCAAATAGTAGAAAGAAAAGACCAGATGATGGTGGTGTATAGAAGCCAGTTAGTACAGACTGGTGACCATGTTGGATGGACATAAGACTGGATGATGGTGGTGTTTAGAAGCCAATAAGTACAGACTGGTGTCCGTGTCGAACTTTAACATCCCAGGTCTTGACAATTCTGAACTTATTACTTGTAATCCATCAACGGTGTAAAGGAAACATAACGTTATTTGCCTTTTGAACCTTAAAAAAATTAGATTAACTCCCCTTGTATGTCTCGATAGGCTGAGTGCTGTCTGCCACCCTTTTTACATCGCAAAAGTTGAACAAATAATGGGTTTCAAAAAAAATGTTCATAAATAATACAATGTTTTATTTGGTTCCATCTATATATAAAAACAAATAAAGCAAAATAATTATCGCCGATAAGGGAATTTTAAATTTTAACTTAATTATTCACCATGAACCTATTCAAATAGCCCTGAAACATAATTCATAACCAATTACCGATAATTCTTTTTCCTTGTGGTTTCTGAATAAAAACCGTGCAGTGTGAGCCCTGGCTGAGAGGGTGGTGGCTGAGTGGAAGCTTGCTGTTGTATAGCTAATGAACATATATCAATGAATAAAAATATTATTAGTTTCCCCATATTACACTAACCTATCGCTAAGAAAATATATAAAAAACAACGGTCGTTACCTCTTAATAGGGGAGAGTTGGCAGCCTGATGGCCAAACTGCCTGCAAGCGTAGCAGACTCGTGTGCTTGACCTGCGATTTCCATCACCGCGATTTTTACCACCACGCCTGCGATTTCCACCACCGCGATTTTTACCACCACGCCTCCGATTTCCACCACCGCGATTTTTACCACCACGCCTCCGATTTCCACCACCGCGATTTTTACCACCACGCCTCCGATTTCCACCACCGCGATTTTTACCACCACGCCTGCGATTTCCACCACCGCGATTTCCACCACCTCGATTTCCACCACCTCGCCTTCCTCCTCCCCTCCCCCTCGACGGCCACGCGTTCCTTCAACGAAGTTGATATAAACTTTAACCATTTTCGAATGATACCAAATATCCCTCGCATTAAGCTTTATACGCTTTTATGGGTATGGTGTTAAAAAACGAGCCCTTTCAAGAACATTTTTACTATAAAGATTCATTGTTGTATAGATTAGAGTATCTGTAGACCGAGTAGCGTCAATAGGCCAAAAATGCTGTCAAAGTTATATTTTTTGGGAAAGGAAATGAGTAAACCATTTTTGGTTATGGTACCTCCAACTCAGATCCAGAACTCAATTCTCTACGGGATATCGTATTTTCCACGATATATGGTGGCCTAGAGGAAACACTTGTTCCTAATTTTTCACTAAAATTGACACACAGAATAAACCTGCAATATTGTGCTCAGACCATCCTTTAAATCACGATACAGAGAATGGTTTTATATTTATTAATATTCATATTTTCTTTTCGTATCAGTGTCCAAAACCACATTAACAAACTCATTAATAGCGCAGCAGCTCTTTAACCACGTAAAAAAGACATAAATTCCCAACATCAATAAGTAAATAACCTAGTCATAAACTCAGCAACATCAATAATTATATAACAAAGTCAAATTCAGCATCATCAATAATTATATTACAAAGTCATAAATTCAGCATCATCATGAATTTTATAACTAAGTCATAAATTCAGCATCATCATTAATTATACAACAAAGTCATAAATTCTCAACATCAATAATTATATAACAAAGTCACATATTCTGAACACTAATAATTATATAACAAAGTCATAAATTCTCAACATCAATAATTTAATAACAAGGCCACAAATATCCAACGTCAAAAATTTAACAAGTAAGAAAATGACTTTCTATAAGGATGAAATTTATCTGTAAGATGTTTAAAACTATCCTATAAGTTAAAAGTAAGTTTTTATACGGTTAATTTTACCGTTATTAAGGTTAAAATTGTTTCTTCTATAAGCTTGAAATATTTTCTTTCTCTTTGTTTGAAATATTTCTTTCTCTAACCTTGAAAACTTCTTTCACTAAGCTTGAAAACTTCTTTCTCTAAGCTTGAAAATTTCTTTCTCTAAGCTTGAAGATTTCTTTCTCTAAGCTTGAAAATTTCTTTCTCTAAGCTTGAAAATTTCTTTCTCTAAGCTTGAAAAGTTTCCTTCCCTAAGCTTGAAAAGTTTCCTTCCCTAAGCTTGAAAAATTCTATCCAACGATTCTCAAATTTTAAAAACCACAATCCACAAGCAGGAAAATGAGCCTTGCTGTAATGTTAACGCACATCAGATTCTCTGCGCGTTATAGCCCCTTTTTAAAAGTTTGGGGAAAAAGAGTCCAGAGTTAGACCACCTTGTTGCCTTCAGACGGAACACCCGGTGTGTGGTTCCAGTTCCAAGGACGTTAGATATGACTTCAAATAAAAGGAGTTTGGTGGACTGCAAAATTTGAAGCCCTATCTATAAGGTCTTTGCGTCCACATACCGCCCGGATGTTCTGTATCAACTCTAATTCAAGTAGATGATTTTGCGCCCCCTCCTTTTTAAAAGGGTCTATTGGAAATTTTAAAAATTCCAAGGTGCGTGAGCATAGACGAGTGAGCGAAGAATTAATGCATATCATCTCTACTTCCCCCCCCGGGCAACATTTTTTCGAATACAACTTCTTAAAGGGAGGGTGAATAGTAAAATGAAGTAGTTTTTTTAATCGATTCTTCTACTAATCATAAGGCCAATCTGCATAGTGAAACAACGAGGAAATATCTCGGAATAATTTTAAAATTCAAATTAGTTTGAAAATTGTAAATTTGCACCTCCGACCAACCGCGTAACGCTCTACCTTTTTGTTAACAAAATTCTCAGTGGCACAAGATATAGAGTGACTATATATCTCGTGCTAGTATTGTCACATGGCTCTCAATTTTTATCAAATCTCGCTAAATTTTATTCCATATAGAGCGTCTCGTACATTTTGTTAACAAGAAGGCAGGGCTTTACGCTTATGGTCGGATGTGCTGATTTGAAATAATTTTAAAAACATTTGGAGATATTTTCTGGATGTTATATTAGGAAGATTTCTGTTATAATTTGCAGAAGAATCGATAAAAAAATCACTTAATTTTTTTCCACCCTCCCTTTAATTGGTCATTCTTTAACGCACTCAATGATAGAGCATTTAAATATTAAGTGTAATCCCTTTTTTTACAGTCAAAGGTGGATTGTGCTTGGTGAGACTGGTTCCGTTATTTTAATAATTTAGTTTAATTTCAATTGACAATAACAATTTAAAATTTGCTACTACTGCTACCATAAGTCCATTACTTTATTCCATATGGTATTAGGTAATGGACTTTTGCTGCTACCCTGAAGAAATACGACTCTTATATTATTTTTCAGTTTAAAGGCTAACTGCCTTCTTTTAATACTTTTATACTATTTCCCCAATAACTGATTATGATAGAGGTACCCAACAGAATTCACTCCACTACCGTTCATACAAGTAGAGAATATTTCAACACTAAAATTATATTTTTCAAATAATTGATGTTTTATAATCATGTGTTCAAAAGTGAAAATTTAATATCTGTAACTTCAAGCATTTCATTTTCTACACTTATCTCTTACTTTTTCCCGTCTTTGTCTACAAAGACAATTTTTATTAATATCTGTTACTTCAGTCTTAATATTAATTAAAATAGTTTAGAAACCTTAGGAGAGAAAACGTTGCACTTACATTAGTTAAAGCTTTTGAACTGACCAAGCATCTATTACATAACTTCAAACCTCACTGTTTGACTTAACAATCAACGTCCAGTCAAACTAAAATTGCTTTCCCGTCATTTTCACAAAACAGTAGTTATACCACAAAAGATTAAGTAGACCTGAACCTTCCATAGATCTGAGCACCAACAGATATCAAAGAATTGTGCACCAACTCAAGTCATATGCTTATCGGCTGTCTAGCTTAATTACCAGCCATCGGTAATCTAGATTAATTACCCGCCATCGGTAATCTAGCTTAATTACCCGCCATCGGTAATCTAGCTTAATTACCCGCCATCGGTGATCTAGCTTAATTACCCGCCATCGGTAATCTAGCTTAATTACCCGCCATCGGTAATCTAGCTTAATTACCCGCCATCGGTAATCTAGCTTAATTACCCGCCATCGGTAATCTAGCTTAATTACCCGCCATCGGTAATCTAGCTTAATTACCCGCCAACGGTAATCTAGCTTAATTACCCGCCAACGGTAATCTAGCTTAATTACCAGCCATCGGTAATCTAGCTTAATTACCCGCCATCGGTAATCTAGCTTAATTACCCGCCACTGGTAATCTAGCTTAATTACCCGCCATCGGTAATCTAGCTTAATTACCCGCCACCGGTAATCTAGCTTAATTACCCGCCATCGGTAATCTAGCTTAATTACCCGCCATCGGTAATCTAGCTTAATTACCCGCCATCGGTAATCTAGCTTAATTACCCGCCACCGGTAATATAGCTTAATTACCCGCCACCGGTAATCTAGCTTAATTACCCGCCACCGGTAATCTAGCTTAATTACCCGCCACCGGTAATCTAGCTTAATTACCCGCCACCGGCAGTCTAGCTTAATTACCCGCCACCGGCAGTCTAGCTTAATTACCCGCCACCGGTAATCTAGCTTAATTACCCGCCACCGGTAATCTAGCTTAATTACCCGCCACCGGTAATCTAGATTAATTACCTGTAATCGTTAATGTAGCCTAATTACCTGTAATCGTTAATCTAGCTTAATTACCTGTAATAGTTAATCTAGCTTAATTACCTGTAATCGTTAGTCTAGCTTAATTACCTGTAATCGATAATGTAGCTTAATTACCTGTAATCGTTAATGTAGCTTAATTACCTGTAATCGTTAATCTAGCTTAATTACCTGTAATCGTTAGTCTAGCTTAATTACCTGTAATCGTTAATGTAGCTTAATAACCTGTAATCGTTAATCTAGCTTAATTACCTGTAATCGTTAGTCTAGCTTAATTACCTGTAATCGTTAATGTAGCTTAATTACCTGTAATCGTTAATCTAGCTTAATTACCTGTAATCGTTAATCTAGCTTAATTACCTGTAATCGTTAGTCTAGCTAAATTACCTAAAATCATTCCGTTTTTGCAACGAAAGAGAGTAAAATCATATAAAAGTCCGCGGTAAAACAGCGTATGTGCAAGAGTGGCTTTCTCCTACGCTTTATCCACGCTAAAACGCCGTAAGTCCAACAGTATGACATATAGGGTGCAACAAAATAAGTCAAAGCATGATTAAAAAACATGAAATTTAGCACTTAAACTTAATTTTTCGCAAAAACCTTAAAAATCGTCCTAGAAAAAGGTTTATATTTTGATATAAAACCGTTCCCAAACGTAACAAACGAATATTTCATTTCAAAAGGGTTGCGACAAAATAGGTAAATTTGAGAAAAACTCCATGTTATTTCTATGGGAAAATTTAACCTTTTCACCAAAAGGGCTGAATCATTTTATGGAAATGAAAACCACCCTTAGCAACTTTATTTTTTATAAAATTAACTAATGGGTGGATCTTTTTGAAATTTTAACCACATATTGAAGGCCCGAATTGTAGTTCTGTGGAATATTTTCAAAACAGTTGAAACAATACAAAAAAAGTTACATCCAAACAAAAAACCCTCCTTATACATTAAGAGCAGTATGAAGTCTTATCTAAGAGAGCTATCGCTCTCCTAGAATTGTCTTAATTGCCGTCATAATAAACGTTTCTGTTTACATTTTATACAGGCCGTTGTTCACGTACACATCCCACCTAGAAATTTATAACCGACCGAAGCAAAGCGAGTTCCTGATAATTAATTTTTGTTTCTTTTATGAATAAACTAAAGTTTATTTAGTTTAAATTTGAGACAAAGTGGCTGCGGAATTAAAATATTTCATAGTTAGCGTCTAGTATCGGAGACAAATAGATGTAATGGAAAGTGTAGGGTCGAAGTTTGCAGAAAAAACTCTTTTTATCATAGTAGGCCTATATAGAATATATAGTATTGTAGAGCGGCACTTATACATAAAAATACTAGGTAAAGGATTGAAATTCCAGTTAATGTATAATAAAATTCACTTTATTTAAAAATGACGACTAGTTTCGCCGACCCATTCGGGGGTTTCTTCAGGTCTGAGACTGACGGTTGGCAGTACATTCTACGAAGTCTCGTATTTTTTAAATTATACTAATATTTTAATCTAATGTTTTTAAAGGTAATTGTGATTTTTATATTTTAGGTTTTAGTGGTTCTAATTTTTTATGTTATTTTTTAGATTAGATTTAGTTCTTTTATTTACTCAGAATATCGGGCTGTCAAGCCATATTTGTGCTATAATGCTACCTGGGCCGTCGTCTCTATTAAGTATACAGTTTGGGTTTAGTTTTTAGCTTTTTAATATTTCAATGGATTCCCTTAAGTTTAATTTAAGGTAATTGTCTGTTTTGCTGAGAATTTTTGTAGTTTCAAAACCGGGTTTATGGTTGGTGTCGGCAATGTGTTCAGCTAAGGCAGATGTGGTTGTTATTCTGTTTCGGACATCGGCCTTATGTTCATTGAGTCTATTTTTTAAGTTACGTTTTTTCTGGCCAATATAAAATCTATCGCAGCTACAATTAATTTTATAAATACTGTAATTGTCTAAAGGGTTGACTTTTTCTTTAAGTGGTATGAGATTGTTATTTAATTTATTAAAGGGTTTATAAATGGGTTTTAACTTCATTTTACTGAACTGATTGCCGATTTTGTTTGAGATGGTGTCCAAGTGAAGGAGTATAATGTATTCAGCGGTTTTAAATTCGTTTTTGAAAGTAGTGTTTTTTCTATTAAGTTCCTGCGGGATATTCGGTCGATGCCTCAATTTAATATAGAATAGTCAAAACCCCGATTTTTTGCTATTTCTTTGATAAAATTAATTTCTTGGTTAAAATTTGCTTGGTTGGAGCAAATTTTTGTTGCCCGGTCAATAAAAAAATAGTAGGTTAGTTTTTGGCTAAGGGGGTGCTGAGAGTTTGCATGTGGTGGCATGGCTACTGAATAAGGTTTTCTGTATACTTGGGTGCTCAACTTTTTATTCAGTTCTTTATTAATTAGAATGTCTAAAAATGGCATTGATCTATTTTTTTTCTATTTCTAATGTGAATTGTATGGCTTGGTCTATTGAGTTGATAAATTCTAAAAATGTTTGTAAGTTATTCTGGCCATGCCGCCACAGTGCTAGTACATCATCTACATATCTCCACCAAAAATCAACTTTAAAAGGGGAATTTAACAGAGCAATTCTTTCTAATTGGTCCATATATATATATATCACACAGTAATGGGTTCAAGGATGATCTCATAGCTAAGCCCTCTATTTGAATGTATACCTTGCCATTTGCTTTAACACATAATTCTACTAATATGATAATTTCAGTTATTTCTAAATGGTTTAGCTTTATGTTAACCAGTGTTGTAAATTTGAGATAATACCGGTTGTTTTTTTCTATATTCCCAGTTATCTGTTCTCAGATATCAGTTGTCAGTAGCGTTCCCGGAAATTAACTTAAATGTTTTAATTAAATTAATAAAGAGTTTATAACCAGTTAAACGCAGAGTCATTCTTGCGTCAAACAACAACAGGTTATATAACGGGCCCAGCACGCTTCCACTGCGCAAAGGTTTAGAAGTCATACGAAGTTCAACGCCGGGAAGATTATCCTTTAAGGTGCAGAGTCAAACGGAGAATGGCCGGAAATCACCTGGGACGAATCGAGACGTTAACGAAAGATAATTATGATAACTGGAAAATGCAAGTGGAAGCCCTGCTTCAGAAGAACGACCTCTGGGAGTACGTAGATGGAACTTCATCGAGGCCAATTCTGGTGCGGGGAACGGAAGGCAACGCCCAGGCGGTCGCTACCTGGGACAGTAATGATCGAAAAGCAAGAGCGGACCTAATCTTGTCGATCAGTCCGTCTGAGTTGATGCAAGTAAAGAATTGCACGAGCTCACGGGAACTATGGCAGAAGCTCGAATCCATCTACCAGTCTAGTGGACCTGACTGGAAAGCCACGCTGCTGAAGAAACTGACCCTCAAGAAAATGAAGGAGGGAGAAGATGTCCGGGACCACGTCCGAGAATTCTTCGACGCAGTAGACAAGTTGGCTGACATGGGAGTAGCTGTAAACAACGACCTACTGGCCATTATGTTGTTATACAGTCTACCAGAATCGTACGACAACTTCCGGTGCGCAATAGAGTCCAGAGATACGTTACCTGATCCAGAAGCCTTAAAAATAAAGATACTGGAGGAATCGGACGCCAAGAACTCCAGGGAAGACGAACCCGTTCAAAATGCGATGATGGAACCACTTTTCCCGGACAACTGCAGAAAGGGGTAGAGGAAGAGGTTTACGTGGACGAGGAAGCACGACCTTCAGGTACAAGTGTCATGGATGCAGGAAACCCGGCCACAAGGTAGCCGATTGCCCCGACAGAAACAATGGTTCAGGCATAAGAACCAGAAAAAAAGAAAACGCCCATCATGTACTGGCAGAAAATTTGGCCGAGAAAGAATTCGCATTGCACCTGAAGGCTGATCAAGATTCCTGGTGCCTGGACAGCGGAGCCACCTCACATATGACATCTAACAGAGATTGCTTCAATCATTACGGAGAGACCACGAAATCTTTAAACCTGGCCACTACAGAGTCAACGAAGATACGAGGTAATGGCGAAGTAAAAGTACCCGCAACGAATGGCAGCCACAATCGAATTCTTCGCCTGGAACGAGCCCTTCATGTCCCGGATTTAAGAACAAATCTCCTATCAATTGCCAAGATGACAGACAAAGGACATGAGGTCACATTCAAGAAGTCGCAGGCCTCGATTAAAACGGCAACCGGAGAAGTGATTGCAGCCGCTGACAGAATTGGAGACCTTTATTTCCTGCGAAAGGCTGATGAAACGGTCCATGCAGTGTAAGCGCAAATAAAGCCTAGAAGCAACCTGGAGAACTGGCATTTCCTACTCGGTCACTTGAACGAGACAAGTTTAAAGGAAATGGCCCGGAAGAATTTGGCAACGGGACTCAACATTGAAAAAGATGGGAGCCTGGGAATCTGCAATCGAAGGAGCCGTTCCCGAAAACCGAAGATAGTCGAACCTCGCATGTCCTGGAAATTGTACACTCTGACGTATGCGGGCCGATGAGAGTAACGTCGATGAGCGGAGCCAAGTACATCGTCGTTTTCACTGATGATTATTCCCGGTGGAGTGAAGTCAGTTTTTTAAAACACAAGAGCGAAGTGTTGAAAGCCTTCAAAGAATTCAAGCATCGAGCTGAAGTGGAAACCGGGAGAAAAATCAAGAACTTGCAGTCCGACAACGGAACCGAATACTGCAACAATGAATTCGACAGATTCCTGAAAGACTCTGGGATAAAAAGAAGACTCACCGTACCATACACCCCGGAACAGAATGGCATTGCTGAAAGAAAGAACAGAACACTCCTGGATATGGCCCGATGTATGATGATACAAGCGCAACTTCCACCATCATTCTGGGCAGAAGCGATGGCCACGGCTAATTACTTACGAAACCGTTGTCCTTCCCGGAGCATAAATGGAGAAGTACCATTTACCAGATGGACCGGAAAGAAGCCATCCCTGCAACATTTGAAGATTTTCGGCGACAAAGCTTTGCTGTTGGACGAAAATAAAAGGAAGGGGAAGTTTGCAGCCAGGAGCAAAGAATGCGTTTTCATCGGCTATTCTGAAGTCTCGAAGGCCTATCGACTCTGGGTTCCGTCTGAGAAGAAAATTTACCGAAGTCGAAATGTCAAGTTCCTGGGAGAATTTAATAAACAAGGCGGATATGATGATTTCGTCACTCCAGAAGTCAACCTGAAATACGGAAGCAAAGCTAAAGGCGAAATCGAAGTCCCGGCCATTACACACGCTGCAAAACCGTCTGGCAGAGAAGAATTCAAAGAAATCAAAAAGGAGTTCAAAGATGAAATCCCGGAAGAATCTAATACCCAGGAAAACGAGGACGTCTTCGAAGAACCCTCAGAAACCCTCGTTCTGAAGAAAGGTCCTGGAAGACCGAAGAAAATAAGAACTGGAGTACCCGGACGACCGAAGAAAAAGTTCAACATGATTCCGAGCGTCTCAGAAGAGTCTACTGAAGAGGCTACTGACGAGCAAGAAACCCTGTCCGATGAGTCAGAAAACCTAGCCATCTTATCAGAACCTTTGTCCATGAAGCAAGCCCTTGCTTCTCCGAACGCAAACGATTGGAGGAAAGCAGTAACGGAAGAGTTCGTTTCGCTTATTAAGTGCGAAACCTGGGACTTCCTTGACTGTCCGGTAAACCAGAAGGTCCTTGGAAATCGTCTAGTCTTCCGAACGAAGTACTTACCCAGCGGAGAAGTAGAGAAAAGGAAAGCCAGGTTCGTAGCGAAAGGTTTTGCCCAGAGACCAGGGATCGACTACCAAGAGACGTTCGCACCCGTCATTAGATCCAGCTCCATAAGACTGCTTAGGGCCCTTGCTGTGGGAATCGGTTTGGAAGTCCACCAAATGGATGTCGTCACGGCCTATCTTAATGGCGAACTCGAGGAGGAAATATATATGGTCGTCCCGGAAGGATTAACAGAATCCCTCGAAGAAATCGTCAAGTCAACCCGGTTCGACAAGTCAATCATTGCCAGAGCAAAGAAATGGACCAGGGACCTGGAAGAAGAGGGACATAAAGTCTGTCGTATCAAGAAATCCCTCTACGGCCTAAAACAATCGGGCCGTCAATGGTACAAGAAGTTACATCAAAGACTTGCGGAGATTGGAATGACACCATTGAAGAGCGATCCCTGCTTATACGTTTTACGAGTCGCGGAAGATGTTACGATCATTGGAGTCTACGTAGACGATCTGATACTTGCAAGCAACAACCCGGATTGGATGACTGATGTAAAGCTTGAGAAAATTTGATATGAAGGACCTGGGGCCAATCCATCACTGTCTCGGAATGGAATTTCACCAAGATTTAAAACAAAATACCATCCGGATTTCTCAAGCGAAATATGCAAAAACGGTCCTGAAACGTTCCACATGCAAGACTCCAAAGCAATAGCGACTCCAATGGATGCCAACAACAAGTTGCAAAATCCGGAACACCCAGTAGCAGACGACATCAGTCGTATTCCGTATCAATCTCTGGTCGGCTCTCTCATGTACCTGGTAGTGTCATCACGACCGGATATGGCGTATTCAGTCAGCGCATTGAGCCAGTTCAACACATGTTATGACGAAACTCATTGGATTGCCGGGAAAAGAGTTCTAAGATACCTGAAGGGAACTCTTCATCATGGGTTGCTTTATCGGAAAACCGGATTGTCAATCCAGGGTTTCGTTGACGCAGACTATGGAGGCTGTCCGAAAGATAGGAAGTCATATACTGGATATGTCTTCAAACTAGCCGGCGCTGCAGTATCCTGGGAAGCCCGGAAACAGCGAACTGTTGCCTTGTCCAGTACAGAAGCAGAATATATGGCAATGTCCGACGCAACCAAAGAAGCCATATATCTCAAGGGACTTCTCAACGAACTTGGAGTATCAGTTCAGGCGATCGAGCTGTACAACGACAACCAGGGTGTCCAGAAACTCGTTCAGAATCCTGTTTTTCATGCCAGAACGAAGCACATTGATATCCGGCACCACTTCATTCGAGACACCTACGACCAGGGACATATAGCCTTGCGGTATCTACCAACAGAGGAAATGCCAGCTGACATCTGTACGAAGAGCCTGTTCCGTCCGAAGCATCTCCTCTGCGTCAAAGCCCTTGGACTGGAAATAATTAAATGACCACCCCTGGATAGAAGATTGAAACCGCCGATATTAAGAGGGACTGTTGTAAATTAGAGACAATAACGGTTGTTTTTTATCTATGTCCAGATTCTATTTTCTATACTTGTTTTTTTTATGGATCGCGGTCATTCTTGTAATCTTTATTTTTTATCGCGATGCCTTAACTATATAACCGGATAACATTCCGATAACGTTTGTCAGTTCCCAGTTATCTGTTCTCAGATATCAGTTGTCAGTAGCGTTCCCGGAAATTAACTTAAATATTTTAATTGAATTAATAAAGAGTTTATAACCAGTTAAACCCAGAGTCGTTCTTGCGTCAAACAACAACAACCAGCCGCTGTCGTAATGTTTCTATGGCGTTTTTAACCGGGACGCTTGTGAAGAGCGAAACCAAGTCGAGTAAATCGTCTTTATTTATTTCTAGTTTTTTGAGTTCTTGAATTAACTCTCTAGAGTTGTTGAGCGAATGTTCGTGCTTATTTGCTAGGAAACTGAGTTTTTTAACAATTAATTTTGCGATGGGTTGGGCTGAAGAGTTAATATTTTCGACAATCGGTCTAAATTTTAATGTTGGTTTGTGGATTTTTGAGAAATGAACATTCTAGGGGCTACATAATGGGTGGCGATAAGTTGTTTCTTTTCTATCGGTGTTAATGTAATGCAATCTTTTATCGTATTTTTTTTTTACTTTGGTGTGAAAAGAATTTGTTGGGTCCATTTTTACCTCTCCGAGTGACGTATGTCACGGAGAGGTATTACACTGGACGTTGTGTTTGTGTGTGTGTCTGTCTGTCACGCCCCACGTGACCGCGTTCGCAGTTTGCGTATCGGAGCAAACGTGTTCCCAATTTCCGGACTGCATTGACAGTTCACGGAAATTTGGGTTTGTCTCCTCTGGCTATTCTACTTGAATTCCAACACCACCAACTTTGGTTTTCGTCCACTTCACATGGACACTAGTCTGTACTTGCAAGCTTCCAAGCACAACCATCTTCTGTTCTTCGTCAATTTCACCTTGACACCAGCTTCTATGCACCACCATCTTCTGTTCTTCGTCAATTCCACATTGACACCAGCTTCTATGCACCACCATCTTCAGGTCTTTGTCCATTCCACATGGACGCCAGTCAGTCCATTCTGGCTTCTTTTCCTTCGTCATCGTTTGGTTTCAAGATATACGCGGCGATCGGCTAGGGTTACGAGAAACGTCTAGCCTCCCAATGGCAGGGCTTCCACCATCGGTTCACGCGAATGCGTTTTTATCTATTATTATAATGGAAACGAATCGTATATATACCCCAAAATTTGAAGAAAGCGGGCAAGAGGGGTACCCTTCACTTTAAACGTCAATATTAGCAAAGTTTCGAAAGATAATAGGAAGAACTTTATTTTAAACGATTTAACTATTTTTAAAGTTATTTACTGGCGATAAAAATAATTAATATCATATATATTTAATTAATTATTTAAGATAAACTTATTTCTTTGAAGTAACACAAGTGAGAGTTTATATAGAACGAGTTATGAAGATTGCATCTGAATCGAAACACTACACGCATATCAAAGTTAATATAAAGCGAGTAGGATGATAAGATCTCTTAAAAAACGATAACATTTCCTTTTTGCAGAATATTAAATGGAAATATTTTAAATAATTTTCGGCATTACGATTCTTTTAGTAGTTCTGTAGCTATAAAGCTCTGTTTCATCTCAATATTCCAAGAACATCTTCTGATATTAACATTTCAAATTTGGTGTTTACTTTTTAATTCAACTTTACTACATTTATATATAGTGTAAATGCAACTTTTAATTTCACTACACAATATGGATTTCAATACTTCGTCTCTCTGTAAGTGTTGAAGCAATTGAGTCAATGAAACAAGATACCCTAGATTTAAATTAGAATTGACCTTGTTTCGCGTCCTCTTACAAGAGGTGTTAACGGTTCAGAGTGAGCCGAAAGTTAAATACACACTTAAGTGATAGATATTAGGTCCTCATTAGACTTATGAGAATACACAGGGAAATGTTAAACGATTAAACCTTTACAAATGGCCTTCGCGATATCACGCCAATTTGAGCTACGTATTTCCGGTTTTCTCATTGGCTGGTGGACCCGTGGACGAAGTAATACTGAAGAACCAATGGCAGCCCATTACTGCCCCCATTACTAAGCGACAAAACAACCAATGTAAAGCTTTCAGCTCCAAAATGGAGGGGTTATGAAAATGCGGAGTCATATCCCGGAAAACGCTAGCGCCATCTAGACAAAATAAGACGTTAGCTGCTTCCCTCGTTAGAACGTTGATTGCCCACTATCCGGTTTGCTACTATCTGCCGCTACAAGGCGAATCAACAAGTATTTTTCAACTTTCTCCATCTGCCATCCGTCCTTCAGTATTAGTTCGTCCATGGTGGACCTGTGTTTGGAAAGTAAATTCGTCGCGACTCGGAGAGGTTTATTTTGGTTTCCTAACTTGTTTAAAATTCCCTTTATGTAGTCAGAACGTAAAAACTGCGAGTCCACAGGGTCACTTATTAAATGTTTGGAACTAGCTGACCTTAAGACCAAAACGGTCTAAGATTCTAGTTTTTTAAAATTCCCTTTATATGGTCAGAACGCAAAAACTGCGAGTTCACAGGGTCACTTATTAAGTGTTTGGAACTAGCAGAGCTTAAGACCGAAACGGCCTAAGATTCTAGTTTCTTAAAATCCCCTTTATGTGGTCAGAACGCAAAAACTGCGAGTCCACAGGGTCACTTATTAAATGTTTGGAACTAGCAGACCTTAAGACCAAAACGGTCTAAGATTCTAGTTTTTTAAAATTCCCTTTATATGGTCAGAACGCAAAAACTGCGAGTCCACAGGGTCACTTATTAAGTGTTTTTAACTAGCAGAGCTTAAGACCAAAACGGCCCAAGATTCTATAGTTTGTCAAACGAAAGAAGAGCCCTGAGAAATTTGTCCAAATTGGTGTCGCCACCATCGACCCCATAGTACTTTATCAACTTGTTTTGTTTTGTCAATAGTCGTCTGTACTATAGTCTGCTATAAACCGATAGGCTTAATCGCAATGTAACCAATAACTTAATATGTTTATGTTTCATGATTTTTTACGATCATCGAGTATTAAAGAATAAAAAACAAAATTAACGACAAGACACCAGTTTTATCTTTGTTGAACTAGCATTGCAATATATTTTAATGACATAAGTTAAAGTACTTGTCCATAAGTAGTTCGATGATGGGATCTTTTTTCCAATACTCATGCATTATATTCTCGACGTGCTCTATTGCCCTACGCCAATTCTCTGGTGTCACACGTTCAATGGCCCTCAATGTTGCATCTTTGACCGTCGAGAGTTTGAAACCAGAATTCTGCTTCGCAACGTCGTTCTTCACTTGTGCCCATATTAGTTCAATCGGGTTAAACTGGCAATGGTACGGTGGAAACCTCACTACCGTGTGACCTCTACTTTTAGCAACTCGTCAATTTCGTACTTCAGGGTTCTGGACTTGTGACGCTTTATTATTTCATAAAGTTCACGTCGAGAATGTAATGCATGAGTATTGGGAAAAATATTCCATCATCGAAACCACAATTGAGCCTCTTAAAATTAATATGCAAGAAGACAGCAAAGACTCTGATGAAGACGTGGACTAAAGACGCTTTGATGCTGAACTACTTAGACTTATGGACAAGTGCTTTAACTTATGTCTTGTCGATAATTTTGTTTTATATTCTTTAATACTCGATGATCGTAAAAAACCATGAAACATAAACATATTAAATATATATTGCGAAATGTATTGGTTCTATTACGATTAAGCCTATCTGTTTATAGCAGACTATATTACAGACGACTATTGACAAAACAAAACAAGTTGATAAAGTACTATGGGGTCGATGGTGGCGACACCAATTCGGACAAATTTCTCAGGGCTCTTCTTTCGTTTGACAGACTATAGTTTCTTGAACAAAAATAATATTAGGCATTCAATTGCCAAAGAATGCAGATATACCACCACCCATCCAGTAAAAAAGGGGTGAGAAAAACTTTCCCACATTCAATACGCGCAAAAATAAAAACGAATCTTCTCTAGCGAGACAAGATAGAACACGGAACCACAAAGCTCCAACCAACCTTGAACAAGGAAGATTCGCGTATGTCGCCGTCGCGGCGAGAGAATCGGATCGACCAACAAGCAAGAGGAAATGAATAGCAAATTTTGACATGGACTCTTAGCGCCATTTTACCTCTTGCCAAAGGGGTTGCAGTCCTATAAAGTTGTTTATCACTGTTTCGAAGAGAAATATCCTTGCCTCCGTGATTCTGTTAATCTCTGTGGTACATGGTGGTGCCAGAGGTACTCCCCCCGCAAAAGACACGGGTGTATATTTAATAGAAATTAATTTTTGAACGCGTTTATTTTAAACAATTTAAACAGCGTAATATTCTCAATAGAACTATTGAATTTAAACAAATTTGGCCCGTAATTAATTTCAATATAAGCATTTTCTGTAAAATAGTATATTTGGAGGCACCCATGAATCTGCAAAATAGTGTGTTGCAATCACCCTGAATTTAAGTGAGATAATACCAAGTTATTAACTATTTAAGTAGTGTATATTAAACCAAACAAGTTTTTGATTATGTATAGTGAATTTGATTTATTTGACCCGCAATTAACTTAAATAATCGCTTTTTCTGTAAAATAGTGCCTCCTGTAAGTCATCTTTTCCCGAGTACAAAATCTGTATGCAACCTTAAATTTAAGTATATTTGATAGAAATTCATTTTTAAATGCGTTTATATTATAGAGCGTATTATTCATAGTAGATGTAGGTAATTTTAATTAATTTGATCGGTAATTAACTTAAATATAAGCATTTTCTGTAAATTAGTAAGTTGTAGGCACCCTTAAATTTAAGTAAATTAGTTCGGAATTAAGTTTTAAAATGGTTTGTGACTTTTTTGTCACTTGTTTCACGATACATTAAATTGCACTGAACAAAGCTATCCATCTTAAAGTTCAAATAAATCTGGAACAATATGAAAAAACCACATCAGCACGGGGGGCAACCAGAAGAATTTTTTTGTTTGTTTATGTTCGTAGTTCGGTATATCACGGTATGGTGGCGCACAGTGAAATATTTTTATAGGTTCTCTGCCTCTCGTTTATAGGCTCATTTGAATATGTTGTGGTGAGAAGTGTTTTTTTAGGAGAGAGGGACGACTTGCACTAGCTAAAGGTATGCATACCTACTTCCCCTATTTACTTCGGAAATGACCCTAGAGGGCAGCCCAGCCCCTGTAAGTTGGTTTCTTCGCAAGTTTTTAATGGAACGGTCTTTAACAACCCGGAGTTTATTGATAGGAGTATCTGAAAGCAAATTCCTATAGTATAAAGCTTCAAAAAAGACTTATGTATAGTTAATATAAATACTACACCTAAGTGAACATGTCACTTTGAAAATTTTCAGACTTCAGAAATACTTTTAAAAGTTTCACACATAATAATGCACTTAAAAATTATGCAGCACACCAAACAAAAGTGTTGGCTACCATTCGTTATTGTCGAATTATTTTCACAAATGTTATTCTCATGATTTTTAATTACTTTAAAGAAGAGTGCGTTACAATTAATGCTTAGTAATTTTACAATAGTATAACCATTGGTTGTCTTAGTTCAACCCTAATCATTGGTGGATTGTTAATATTTGGGGTGAAACATGGCACTCAAATACGACAGAGTGGCAAAAATATTTGAGGAGGACCTATAGCCTCCATAATCATAAATACAGGTTGTTTCTGGTTGGCTCTCGAAGTTGGGGACGCAAGCTAGATGGGGTGTATCTTTTTCCCCCCCTTGCTTTGGCTTCCCGCTCGCGTTTTTAACTTCACACACGCTAGCTTGGGTCCTCATCGATGCGGAGTATCACACCTCCTCGGTGGTGAGAGCTGGTTAACCACTACGTTGTGTGGGCTAAGCGGATACGCGCCCTTCCCAAGCCAAGGTGTTGAGGCATCGTGCCGAGGGCTGCATGGTACTGGGGAAGTAAAACTACGGTATCGCTAACGATCCCCTCGGGGCACCGGGCGACACCCCGTTGTATCTAGCCTTCCACCCGGGTGGGGGACTACCGGGTGGTGACCTTTTACTTGCCCCCTTACTCGTGGGATTCCCATGGATAAATCAAATCAAAACAACTCCAATACTACTAAACCTACGGTGCAGGGGTCTGCTCAGGGCAGAACCCACACTGATACCACTACGCTAGGGCCTGTATCCAGCGATACTCGTGCCGATTTGTCGGTGCGTGTGACTGGTCAGGCTTCGAAACGCACCGTGCAACGTCGCCGTAAACGACAGATTGCTCGGGAAAAGGCCAAATCTGGGTCTGGAACGGTCTCCACCCCCGCTGGGGGTGCGGCGACACGTGACACCCATTTGAAGAGGCCTAGAACGGAGGATTCGACTCCCTCGCCCAGTACCTCGCAGGCGGCGGCTAAAAAGGCTAAGTCCTATAGTGCCGTTGCCAGCGCCGAGAAGATGGCCATTGTTAAAAAAGGCTATCCGAAGGCGGCCATCACGGAGGAGGACGTGGGCCCTATTCAGAAGGCGATACTAGGGGCGCTGGATGGGATACCTTCGGGGAGCCGTCTACCGCGCCTTGCGAATTTTAGCCTGACGGCCGGGGCCCTGGTATACTCCTGTGAGGATACGTTCACTGGTCAATGGTTGAAGGAAAACATAGCCGACTCGGTGGTGGGGGATGCGGTGCTCTCAGTAATGAGGGCTAGCGAACTCCCTAAGCCGTTTAAGGTAATGTTCCGCACCAGAGACCAGATCACTAAAGAGCCGGCGGTGCTGTTCCGGCGCCTAAAGGCCCTTAACGATGGCTTTGCTACCGAATACTGGAAGTGCATTCGGACATACGTGGACAGGGCAGTGCGATACTGGGTACTGTCCATTGATGGCTCCGCGCTGGACGCCATTAAGAATGCTGGCTTCGTGGGCTACACTGGAGTGGACAAGGGTTCCTTCAAACTCCTTCAGAACACGGAAGCCACTAAAACCACTGTAGCCGAGTCTGCGGCAGGGGGTGGGAATAGCGAGATGGGGGATCTCGCTGTGGAGCTCTCTGGCGTCGCTCTAGGCACAGAGGGGGAGGGGGGGCTCATTCGGAAGTTTGTTCTTCCATGGATGAGTCCACCCTACTGGAAGAATCGGATGGGACCCTTCGGGGTTCAGCCGATGAGCGTTCTAGTGGTCCTGGTGAGGGGGAGGATCTTGGGACTGGGAGCTTGCCTGTCAGGGGGGAGGTGCCACTGGCCCTCTCGGGACTGATGAGGTGTAGCTAGGTCCCTTCTGAACCCCTCTCTTAAGGACCATGGGGACGCTACGTGCGATTCAAATCAATCTGCACCATAGTAAGGCGGCCTCTGCGGTACTCTGCAGGAGGTTTGCTATAGAGGGTCTTGATCTGGCCCTCATACAAGAACCGTGGATATGCCATGGCAAAATCCTCGGTCTTGACGCGGCAGGGTCACTATTTTATGACCATACTGCTGCTAGACCTAGGGCGTGTATTCTGGTTCGGAGGGATCTTTGCTGTATCTCTCTACCGCTGTACACGTCCCAGGACACGGCGGCCGTGAAGCTAGTCCTGGCCACTGGGAATGCCAAGTTGACTATCACGGCGCCTCTGCTTACTTTGCCCACGACGCGGACTCTCTCCCGACAATTGAGGTGATCAATTTGGTCGATCAATGTGAAAGGAGAGGGGACAAACTAATCATTGGCTGCGACGCCAACTCTCATCACATCACGTGGGGCAGTTCTGACTGCAACAGGAGAGGTGATGATTTACTAGAATATTTAGTTGGTTGTAAACTCCATATTCTTAATCAAAACAATGAACCCACTTTTGTTACTTCTAATAGAAGGGAGGTCATTGACCTCACGCTAGCCACGGAAAACCTCGCGTCTTCCGTGTCTAACTGGCATGTGTCTACTGAGCCGTCTCTGTCGGATCATAGGCACATCTGCTTTACTGTCGCGACTACCTCTGTCCCGGCGGGGACGGAGGTACGGAATCCAAAACGGACCAATTGGACCGGCTATAAGGAAGACCTTATCCTACGCTACGGAGATGGTCACACCCCTAAACTCACTTCACCTTACGAACTTGATAGGGCTGCTGGTGACTTAGAGAGCTCTATCATTGAGTCGTTTCACCGGAACTGCCCACTCAAGACCGTTAACCGCTCGAGGCTTGTCCCTTGGTGGAATGCGGATCTCAGCCGGCTTCGGAAATACACGCGCAGGCTCTTCAACAAAGCCAAGCGCACGGGAGACTGGACTGGATACAGGCAGTCCCTTAATACCTACAACAGGGCCATTAGAGCTGCTAAGAAGGACTCTTGGCGGACCTTCTGTGAGCAAGTCTCCAATGTCCCTGCCACGGCTAGGGTCATGAAGATCCTAGCGCACGACAACACACATCGTCTTAACACTATTAAGTTGCAGGAGGGTGTGTACACTAAGTGTGGGGCTGAGACTCTCAAGCATATGCTGGAGGTCCACTTCCCTGACTCCACTCCAATCAATCCAACAAACCCTGACTCTCTATACCCTGTTCTGCACAGGGCGAAGAGAGAGGACTGGCTTGTAGCCAGGCAGGTTGTTACGATTCCCAAGCTTCGTTGGGCTGTCAACTGTTTTGAGCCCTACAAGTCTCCGGGACCCGATGGGGTCTTCCCTCGGCTTTTGCAGGAGGGCTTAGACCACATCGCCTCTCCGTTATGCAAAATCTATAGACTTTGCATTGCTCTCGGTCACATACCTTGTGATTGGAAGCGATCTAGGGTCATCTTTATTCCCAAGCCCGGGAAGGTTTCCTACCTCGTGGCGAAGGCATTTAGGCCCATATGCCTGACCTCCTTCTTCCTCAAAATCCTGGAGAAGCTGGTGGACAGGTACATTAGAGACGAGGTACTTTCGGTAACTCCTCTCTCTTCTTCACAATTTGCTTACCAAAAAGGTAAATCAACTGAGACGGCCCTTCACGGCCTCACGAATTGCCTGGACAGGGCATTCGAGTTTCAGGAAATTTCACTGGCCGTCTTCCTCGATATTGAGGGGGCCTTTGACAAGGTCTCCAGCTCGGTTATTACTGAAGCTGTTAAGAGATTTGGCATCAGCGACACTCTTGGCCGCTGGATCAAGTCCATGCTCACCGACCGCGAGGTGTCGGCGTCCCTCCTTGGGGACTCTCTAGGGGTGACTACCAGCCGGGGCTGCCCTCAGGGTGAAGTGCTCTCCCCCCTGTTGTGGTGCCTGGTAGTGGACGAACTCTTGGAGAGACTCGGGGGTGCTGGGGGCTGTAGCTGCTTCGGGTATGCGGACGATGTAGCAATAGTCTTTACCGGGAAGTTCCCGGATACTGTCACCACACTTATGAGATCTGCTCTCTCTAGCGTGGAGCAATGGTGTCAGGCGGTTAACCTTTCCGTTAATCCTGATAAAACTGTCCTTATTCCGTTTACGAGGAAGAATACTAAGGATCTGTTCAATGATATCTCCTTCTTTGGCCAGGTCCTGACAAAGTCCTCCGAGGTGAAATACCTGGGGGTGACCTTTGACTGCAGACTCACATGGAAGCCGCATCTTGATCGGTGTATCAAGAAGGCCAAGATGCTTTTCTGGAGGACCAGGAGCTCAGTCGGCCAGACTTGGGGCCTCAACCCCAAGGCTGTACACTGGCTCTATACTGGGATCATCAGACCCATACTATCTTACGGGGCACTTGTCTGGTGGACAAGGGTCCGGCTGAAGACGGTGCAGGCTGCCCTGCGCAAGCTTCAAAGGCTTGCCTGCATTGGTGTTACAGGGGCCATGAGATCGACCCCAACTGCTTCCCTGGAGGTGCTTCTTGACATGCTACCTCTTCATCTTTTCATTGAGGAGGAGGCTGTCATGGGGGCCTACAGGCTCCACATTAATGGCTGTTGGGTTCCAAGACTTTGGGATTACAGCCATACGAAGCTCTTTCGGGAGTACGCTGCACTTGAGCCGTCGTTAACGATGTGCTCTGACAAAACCGTTACCAGCTTTGATTTCACTAAGCCATTCAGCATCCACTTTCCCAGTCGGGCCGAGTGGACTAACCTGCTGCCTCTTGGCACTGGGGATGAAACTATTTGGTTCACCGATGGTTCCAAGACTGATTCCGGCGCTGGCGCCGGCTATTACTGCCAAACTACAAGGGTCGATTTTTCTGCTTGCCTGGGCACCTTTGCTAGTGTGTTCCAAGCGGAAATTGCCGCGATCTGTTATTGCGCAGACTACTGCATTAACAAAGGGTATAACGGACGGACTGTGAGGATCTATTCTGACAGTCAGGCCGCCCTGAATGCGCTGGACCAGTGTCAGATTACCTCTCAACTGGTGCGTAGCTGCCTTGATCTGCTAGCGCAACTGGCGTCCTGCAACAGGGTTCTGTTGTTCTGGGTGCCAGGGCATAGCGGTTATTATGGCAATGAGCAAGCCGATAGATTTGCGAAAAGGGGCGCGGAGGCCAAGCTCTTGGGGCCGGAGCCGGCCGTCCCCATCCCCTACGGGCATGTCAAACGGAGCCTGCATGACAGGATGACTGTCATACAAAACCAGCTCTGGCATGACATGGATGGCCAGAGACAGACAAAACAGTTAGTCAATGGTCCCTGCAGGTCTCGTGCTAGAGACCTAATTTCGCTCAGCAGATGGGATATTAGGCTGGCCACCGGTCTTCTGACCGGACACTGTCGGCTAAATAGGCACCTCCATCTGATGGGTCTTGCTGACGACCCCCTCTGCAGGTCGTGCCAGGAGAAGGAAGAAACATCCGCTCACGTACTTTGCGAGTGCGACTTCTTCGCCTCGCTTAGACTAGAACATTTTGATTCACACACTGTGGAGCCCTCGCGGGTCTCCTCTTTTACGGTGGAGCGAATTCTTCGCTACGCTGCGGCTACGGGCCTATTCAAGGCCTGATTATGAGGTTGCACAATATGCCTTTGGCATCGGTGCTAGGGCGTGAGCCCCGCCTCATCAACAATAATAATAATAATATTCTGGTAAGCATGTGATAATTAAAGGGTGTGTTCTTTGGGTCAAACTGAGTGAAAAGTGTCAAAGAACATGGGGTCTACAACGTTGCTTTCGGGGGTACGGGTCCCCAAACACTGACCCCAAAACGTGCAAAATGTCACAAATGTAGAGTAAGACATATCAGCTTGCTCATCTTGTTTAGACATATCCAATACCCTCCCATCTTAGAATTCTATTGAGCCATTTTCTAGCAGAAGCGTATTATTGAAGGTAGAAGTGTGCAAGGACTGGTCAATAAAACTTGGTTCAAAGTGACAAACAAAGAAGAGTTTCCAGTTAATGTATCATTTTTTCGTACATGTACAAAGTTAGCAGCAGTTTTAGAGGTATTGTTCAAAATGCCCATTAATGCAAACATGTGCCCGTCTAACGAACGATTCTTGGACATGTTGAAAATTGCCTGGTGTGTTTCGGATTGTTTCACACCCTTCAAGTATTCGTTGTCGCAAGTCGTCCACATCACGGAATTCACTCTTGCCCACAAAGTCCTTGAGATGACCCCAAAGGTAGAAATCACACGGATTCAAATCGGGAGATCTCGCCAGCCACGCAACTGGTCCTCCTCGTCCAATCCACCCCAAAGGAAATGTAGCGTCGAGATGTTCTCGAACCATACGGCTGATGTGTGGTGGCGCCCCGTCGTGTATAAACCACATGTCACGTAGCAATGCTAACGATATGAATGGCGTCAGATAAACCCACATGTAACAACTGTTAGGAGTCACCAAGTTCAATTTAGTTTAAATGTGTGGTGCGGAATTGTCGGCTCACATTTATTATTATTACCACCCAGACTAAATGGCGAGGCATATCTCGAGTTTGAGGAAATACCATTAGCATTGCTACGTGACATGTGTTTTAAGTACGACGGGGCACCACCACACTTCAGTCGTATGGTTCGAGAACATCTCGACGCAACATTTCCTGTAAGGTTATTGGGAAAAATACATAGGAGTTGAATAAAAAGTTGGATGTACAATAATTTTGAAATCAGTTGTTAGATTTAAGTGTTTTTTGAACTAGGGAGCGAGTTTTACTTGGAAAAAGGAGTGGTGTCGCGGGGGCTTTACGCGTCCGAAGGTCGGGAACTCGCGACCACCCTATCGGAGCTTCCCTAAAAGGGGGAAGAAGAAGAAAAGGAGAGAAAAAATAAACTAGTAGCCAAGATGTGTCCGCGATTTATAGACGTAGCATAAATTTGTTAAAATGTATTTTTCTGTTGTTCACGAAATAAAATCATAAGGTCATAATTTGCGTCTCCCACACATTTAATTGTGAGAGTTTATTTCATGGTGCCGAAATCCGGGACCTTTAGATAGTTTAGCGGAACTTGAACAACAATAATAGCGAATTAAAAAGTTAAAAGTTAGCGAAGTTAAGAGAAACCAAGGCCAGCGACACGGAACAACTTGCCCGAGCAACACTGAAGAGAAATCTTCTAAGAGTAGCGTTGGAGAAACTAGAAATTGCTACGGGGCGACTACTCAACCAAAACCCAGCGAATCTATCAGAATTGGAGACCACTTTAGCGATTGTCAAGCAAAAACATGGGAGCCTTAAAAGAATGAATGACGAAATCGAACCTTTAACACCAATAGCGGATCTGCAGGATGAGTTACAAAGCGTAGAGGATTTTGAAGAGAGAATAATTATCCTAACGACGTCGTTGGAGAGCGGAATTAAAGATGTAATAGCGAGTCAAAATCAGCATAGTCAAGCTTCCGTATCAAGCGGATCAAGTGGCAACCAGAACCAGAGCAAAATTCAAGTGACCCTACCCCAACTTCAAATTGAAAGATTCGATGGAGATAGCGCAAAATGGCTCCAATTTTGGACACAGTTTGAATCAGCAATTCACAAAAGGGAAAATTTATCTAAGTTAATTACCTTAAGAGTTACCTTGGAGGAAGCGCAGCGATAGACATATCTGGGTTCATCCCAACTCAGTCAAATTATGACTCCGCCATAAAAATGCTACAAGAAAATTATGGGGAGGAAGACGTTCTAATTAATTCGCATATTAACAAACTGTTCATGTTAAGAGAGGTGAAATCACCCCAAGATCTTGTTGGATTAAGAAAATTATATTCGTCATGCGAAGTGGAAGTCAGATGTTTAGAGAATATAGGCGTCAACCATAAAACCTTCCAGAATTTCTTATGCCCACTGCTACTTAGGCTTGTACCGAATGAAATCCGATTAGCGTATTCAAAGCTAAATAAATCAAGCAAGAATTATGATGTCCGATATGTCTTTGATTTCATAGGGGGAGAGCTTCGCAGCCGTGAAAGGTGCGCCGCGTTGTCGAAATTGCAATTTGAAGACTCAACATGTAAACAGAAAGAGCGCGAAAAAGAACGAGAAGGGTATCGAGGTGAAAGTTTCGAGCGTTCAAAGGACTACAGAAACAAGCCTTTTTCGGCTTCAGCGTTAACAACAGCGGTAGAAGAAAGACGGCCATCTTGTCTTTACTGCGAAAAGGAGGGCCATAAAATGGTAGATTGTTTGAAATTTAGCCTAGAGGAGAAAAAAGAAATTCTTAGAAAAAAACGTCGCTGCTTTCGTTGCCTGAAAGGAAATCATACGTCAAGAGATTGTTGGTCAAGAATAGTTTGCAGTGGGTGTAAAGGGAGGCACCACTCGTCAATATGCGAGAAGGAAAGCGATAAAGGCCCAGTATTAACCCTGAAAACGCTAACGAAACGCGACCTTCCGTTGAGAACCAAGAGGAACAAGTTAACATGGTGGCGGGAAAACGGAGGGAGAACAAGGGCATTCTCCTGCAAAAAGCTAGAGTTAGAGTTAAAGCGAAAAATGGGTGGGTACCGGCAACAGTTTCATTGGATGGTGGGAGTGAGGCTACCTTTGTTAGACAAGATCTGTCCCAAAGAAACGGGTAGGTAAAATTTAATAGTTAACACATTTGGCAGCAGCGACCCAACCGTTTTAAAATCGGAAAGGGTGAAACTTGAACTGACAAGCTTACACAATGGGAACAGTATTTTAGTAGAGGCCATCACCACACCCGTTATTAGCGTAGCAAAAATAAAAATTCCAAATTCAGCGATTAGAGAGAAATTAAATGAGAAAACTCTAAAATTAGCGAATGATGATAACGAGGACTTAGAAGATGACAAAATTACAATCATGATAGGCTCAGATTATTATTGGAAAATAATGTTCACTGAATCTGTGGTTGCAACGAATAGTTATTTTGGATGGGTAGTCCAAGGGCCGTCAAGTACCATCACAAATATGACAATAATTAATGAGGAAAAGGTTAGCCCTAAAGATTCAGTTCAGGTTATGAAAGTTACCTTGGTAGACTCAGAGGAGTCCTTAGATGCTCGTGTTAAGGCATTTTGGGAATTAGGGAACCTAGGTATTAAAGAACTAGGAAAAGAAAATGAGAATCCTCTTGAAGAGTTAGCGAAGAAGAAATTTGAAGATGGCATTCAATTTGTCGATGAAAGATACCAGGTCGAAGAAAACCCTGAACTAAATTCAAATTACCACATGGCAAGAAAACGATTAGGACCATCAAAGCGTTTTATCAAAGATCCCGAACTGTTTGCTTGATACAGAGATATACTAAAAGATTATGAACGGAAGCAAATGATTGAAAAGGTAGCGATAGGTGGAATAAACGATGATAGTAAAACAATCTTCTACGCTCCCCATCAGCCTGTTGTGAATGAAGAGAAATCTTCCATCAAAGTTCCACGTTTTGTTATCGGTCCCTTCGAAAACGGGGAGATTCTCTGCACTGTTATTGTGATGCCAGTGAAAGCGCGTATGGAGCGGTATTATATGTCAGAATCCTTGCGAAAAGCGGTAAATTTAAAAGTCAGATGTTGATCTCTAAAGTAAGGGCCGCGCCTGTAAACAAAAGATCGGTACCGGAATTAGAGTTAATGGCCGGCTTGTATTGTTGTATTGTATTGTATTGTTGAAGGGGGTGACGCGTCGCCGCGTCGAGCACCGATACCAAAGGTATATTGTGCGCCCCGAGCTGGTTAGACTGCGAAGAGTCCTGTCGCCTCGATGAATCGGAGAATCCGATTGGCCGAGACAGTAGAGAACTGGTTAGGTTCCATAGTATGCATGTCAAAATGCTCAAACCTCATGGCCGCGAGGTAGTCGCAGCTACAGAGGATATGGGAGGAGGTTTCCTCTACCTCCCGGCAGAACCTACAGAGTGGGTCATCGACGATGCCTAATAAGTGCAGGTGTCTATTCAGCCGGCAGTGTCCAGTGAGGAGACTGGTAACCAGCCTAATTTTACTTTTGGTAAGGGCAAGCAGTTCCTTTGTCCTAGTAATGGAGGGACCCAGGATAAATTCCTTGGCTTGTCTCTGACCATCCATGTCAAGCCAGAGCTGCAGTTGAAGTGCAGACATCCGGTAGTGAATCCTTTGGCGAATTATGCCATGGGGGATGGGAACCGCAGGCTCAGGTCCGAAGAACTTCGCCTCAGCCCCCCTTTTGGCATACATATCAGCCCTCTCATTGGCCAGGTATCCGCAGTGTCCTGGCACCCACAGCAATAGAACCTTGTTTCGGGCAGCCAAAGAACCCAGCTAATCCAGACAGCTGAGCACCAGTCTAGAATCGACAAGGCACTGATTTAGCGCCTTGATGGCGGCCTGACTATCCGAATAAATCTGAATCGTCCGTCCGCGGTAGTTTTTCTTGTTGCAGAAATCCGCGCATAAACAAATGGCCATGATTTCCGCTTGGAAAACCCTGGCAAAGTTGCCAAGGCTCTCGTAAAAACCAAACTTCTTGGTCAAGCAGTAGACCCCGGCACCAACTCCAGAGTCCGTCTTAGAGCCGTCCGTGAACCAGACGGACTCGGGTAGTCTCCCAAACAGCGCGACTGGGAAAGTGCACGCTGAAGGGCTTGTCGAAGTGTTATGATATAACAGACTTATCTGAGACCATCACAAGTGATGGCTCAGTACTGCTGTACTCACTGAAAAGCTTGGTGTGACTGAAGTCCCAGTGCTTGGGCTTCCACCAGCCGAGGTTGTTGACCCTACAGGCTCCCATAATAGCTTCTTCCTCAATAAAGAGGTGAAGCGGAAGCATACTGAGAAGGATTTCTAGAGAAGATGTGGGTGCTGTCCTCATGGACCCCGTGATACCGATGCACGCCAGCCTTTGAAGCTTGCGTAGTTCATCTTGGGCTGTCTTAAGGCGAACCCTGGGCCACCAGACAAGAGCTCCATAGGAGACCAGTGGCCTGATGATTCTAGTACAAATCCAGTTTACAGCGCTAAGGCTTAAACCCCAGGACTTGCTGACTGAACTCCTTAAACGCCAAAATAGAATTTTGGCCTTCTTGATGCTCAGATCAAGATGGGATTTCCAAGTAAGCTTGGCATCAAAAGTCACGCCAAGGTACTTGACCTCGGAGGACTTCTTTAAAACCTGTCCAAAGAAGGAAATATTGAGGGGCTATCCACTCCTGTAATCTGGTGTACAAAATATTTGGAGACCGAAATGAAATCCCAAAAAAGTCTCTAAAATCAGCTGAAGTCTTTTGAAATATGATTTTTTTTGGTGAAGTCTGAAAACTTAACGGATATTTATATTCTCATGTGAAGTCCGCAAAATTACCTTGAAGTCTGTTGAAGTCCGTGAAATTATTGAGAGACTTCTCTGAAATCCTTTTGAAATCTTATACATATAGAGCGAAGTCTTAATAATCTCGTGTAGTCTCCTGAAGTCCGCGTGAAGTCGCAACATTATCGGCCTGGCAGTCCCATACCACCCCTTATTTAAAGTCGACCCATCCAGTCGGCCGAAGGAAAAAGCAGCGAATTTTGAACTGATGACGTCAAAAAGGGATTTTTTTGGGGAACTATTGGAGCCACGTGTCCCACCCCCGAGAGCCCACTTCATAGACTAAAAGCAATCCCTCACCTTCTACCGTATTAAGCTTAACGGGGAAATAACATGGGGTGGCACTCTCTTTAGTTACCATTGAAAATATTAACTCTCTCGACATTGCTTATGTTTCCCAGTTTTTTTACACTGTCGCGCAGTGTGGGAAAAACCAAAAACAGGTGAAAGTGTAAGCTGTCTCGATTTTAGGCGCGAATCGAGAGCAAAACGCAGAATTAAACTCAGTTTAAACATGGTTTAAATATACGGTAACTGTTAGAGGAATTCTTACTGAGATTCTTACATCATGCCGACTGAAGAAGAAAGAAACGTAAGTGCTGTTAAACAGGTGAATTTATAAATACCACGTATGATATGTTACGCGAAGAGTGTCTGGTTCTATTAGCGATGCATTTGCGAGTGTATTCGCAACTAAAACGATTAAATAATAGCATTAAATCGTGATTATTATGATGGACCGATTCGATTAAATTTGGTTTATGTCAATTTCGAAACGTGTTCAAGAAGTTGGAAACGTGATTAGTAAGCGGAGCCTTATCATGATTAATAAGTTCGAATATAGAGCTTGGCATTATCCATCCGTTACCCGTAAATTAACTGATATTTACTGATAAAGGTTGTGGATAAAATGCGATTTAACATAAAACTTTGTGGATAATTCTCGAGTTTGGATAAAGATAAAATAACGCGGATAATGGATAGATGCCAAGCTCTAGATAAATAAGTCTTATCGTGATTAACAAGTTGGAAACGTGATTAATAAGCTTTATCGTGATTAACAAGTTGGAAACGTGATTAATAAGCTTTATCGTGATTAACATGTTCGAAACGTGATTAATAAGCCTTATCGTGATTAACATGTTCGAAACGTGATTAATAAGCCTTATCGTGATTAACAAGTTCAAAACGTGATAAATAAGCCTTTAAATATTACCAAATAACGATTTAAATTTCGTTATCGTAATTTATGAAATTCGTGGTAAAATTAAATCGTTATCAAATAATTATTTAATCGTTATAAAATAATTTTTTTGCCAAAAACTTCATCTGGGATTTGATCTGTTCTTTCGTTCTCATAAGAAAATTGACAAGAACTATTTATACATCCCGTACTGAATAAATATCATTAATTTCAGACTGGAATAAATCGGCAAAACATGGACGATAGGTTTTGGGAAATAATTAGGTGCGATATGGGTGTTGACGTTCCCATTTCTTTAAAAAATTTGATGAAGATGACGGGGTTCGACAACCCTTATTCGATAAGAAATATGTCGTCAAAAGATATAGAAGACATGGAAGCCTTAGGCCGGGACGAAATGAAGCATTTTTTAGGCCCGAATGCTAAGCTTGAAGATCATTATGGCATGTTTTCTGTAAGGCCTGAGAGTTTCAGGATCCAGCCAGGTCATAAGCGTCTTCTTGATCGCATAAAGAAATATGTCGAAGATAAACAAGAAAACTATTTTGGTAAATTCCATCTGTTAGGCCAAAAAGTAGCGCCCTTCGCAATCCTATGGGGAAATCCAAAAACACTATTGCACAGCTACGTCAAAAAAATGGGGTAGAGGTCAATTCAGAAGGAGATGAACCAAAGAACCAAAATGACATGTCTCATTCAAAATGCGAAGAAAAGGTTAAAACCTTACTGTGTAGTGCTGTAAAAAACTGTTTATTAACCGATCCTGGAAATGTTGCACTTTTTTCGCAATTTCATTTCTCAATAATGGAACTCACACCAAATAATGGAGTTGGAGCTGTTACTTGCCCTGTCTGCGACATTGGTATCAAAATTTCAACATCAACTAGCAAGAATGGATGTGTGAGGTGGATTACTTCGAATTACACAAGGCACATTAAATCTCACCTCAAGAAGGCAAATTTTAGTCAGGTCAACGACAACCAAACCCAGAAAAATACTATCTTTGCTCACTTTTCCTCATCTGATAAGAAGAAATTAGACAATAATTTATCCAATTCGAATGCAGAAGACACTTCAGAAAACTTCACAACAGACCAGAGCTCGTGCGACAGTTCCAGAATAAATACTCTTAAGAGACACAATGAAGGGATTTCCGAGCACAGTTCTGATTCGTGCAGCGAGAACAGTGCACATCCGGCCAAGAGAAGCAATGTAAAAGCTTCGGGGGAAGAATTAAATGGCATGGTGAAGGGATCGACCATGCCATTGACACCATCGGTAATTCGCCAAAGGTCCCAAAAGGAAAGTGGAAACAATTTAAATACAGCAGATCGGAACGAGCACGACGAAAACTAGAAATCCATGATCCTAATCAACCACCAATCACAGATTATTTTGATGTATTAAACGCCGTTCAAAACTTGATAAAGAAAAACCACGAACTGAACCACTGCTTCATGAAGCTCTTGAACCGCGACCAAGACGAATGTGAAACCCGGCCGGATAACTGTAGTTCAAAGTTAAATATTTTTTTGGCAGGTTTACTTAAAAATGCCGATGAAAATAGCAAAAGAAGTAAAGAAGGAAAACGGTACGATGAAACTATAAAACTATTCTGCGCGTATCTTTTCATGATTGGAGGACGACTGCTTTACGAGACCTTACAGGCTAACCTAGATTTGCCATCGGTTACTACAATTCAAAGGTGTCTTAATGAAAAAGGGCCCAATATCATCGAGGGTAAACTTCGAATGAGCGAGCTTAAAACCTTTCTAGTTCAAAAAAATCTTAAAAACAAAGTATGGTTAAGTGAGGACGCAACTCGCATTACGGGAAGAATAGAGTACGATGTTAAAACCAACCAAATAGTTGGTTTAGTCCAACCGACAAACAGCGTGACTGGATTTCCGGAGTTACTCTCTTTTCCAGCTGAATCAGCGAAACAAATCGAAACCCATATTAAAAATCGGAGCTCCGCATCTCTAGCATATGTTATTATGGCCCAACCGATAGAGGAAAAAGCACCCTCATTTTGCTTATGCCTTTTCGGCACTGACAACAAATTTACAGCCGCAGACGTCATTTCAAGATGGAGAACAATTTTAAACAGTGCCAAGGAACACGGCATAGAGGTGGTCGGTGTGTCTTCGGATGGTGATAGCCGCCTTCTTAAAGCAATGAGATTTGCGACTAAGCTGCCAGTGCCAGTATCACGCTGCCCTAAAAAAAGGCAATGGTTTCAAGAAAACTGTGACCCAGAAATCGTTTGCGTTCAAGATACTATCCACGTTGGAACAAAATTCAGAACCAAACTGCTGAAAAGCTTCAACATTTTGCCATGTGGCGAAAAATTAGTCTCACTAACACATCTCAACGTCCTCATGGAAACATTTCCGAAAGATCAACAAGGGCTCTCTAAGAGTGATATTGAACCTAAGGATAAAATGAACTTTCGAGCAGTAGAGAAAATAAGCTCCCAAAGAGTTCTGGATAGTCTAAGAAGTCTGCCAGGTACCGAAGGCACCGCGCAATACATATTGTTAATGCAAAGATCTCTCAATCCTTTCTTGAGTAAAGACATGTTACCAAGTGAAAGAATATTTGAAATTTGGTACGTGGTTTTCTTTCTGCGCATTTGGAGGTCCTGGATTTTGCAACACTCCAAATATACGCTCAAGGACAACTTTATTACTTACAACACCTATGCTTGTTTAGAACTGAACGCCCATGCCTTGGTTATTTTAATGAAAAAGTTTAGGGAAGACGAAGACTTTTTCTTACCTTGGTTGTTCAGCAGTCAAACCTGCGAAAGCTTCTTCCGAGCCACTCGTTCCATGACAAGCACTTTTTCAACCGTCGTGAACTTCAGTTTACTGGACATTTTACATAGACTGAAGAGAATACAGTTTCAAGCAGATATAATAAGCCAGTGTAGCGAACAAAACTTTAGTTTTTCTCGTAGTAAAGTAAACAACCGACTTTTAACCAGGAATAACGCATTACCTACCAAGAAAGAAATTGACAGGCTAGTCCTTAGAGCTCAGTCGTCTGCCATTGCAGATGCCGCTGCATTGGGTATGTTTCTCCCCAGAAAATTATTTGCCTACTACCAGCTGTGCCATTAATTAGGGATGAAAGCAGAGAAGTTAATGAAGATGAAGATGGTGACGATCAGTGCATAAATATCGTTTTAGAAAATGGCGATTGTAGTGTTGGCGAAGATTTAAGTTTAATCTTAACATCAGGCGGCTCTAATTTAAAGGATTACTCTAACGAGATCGATGTTGTTAATCTTCCCAAGGATAGTAGATTTGTTTCCTTGAAAACTAATAACGGAAGGATAATTGCTGTCCGTAAGACGTCACTTTGTTGGCTCTTAAGAGCTACAGAAAATCAGTTAAGTAGCGATCGGCTACAACGTGTGTCACAAGCGGTATGTCAAACGAATGCTGGCACTGTTGTTCAAAATTCCAATGTTAATGCCGCAGTTAAAAAAAACGATGTCTTTATTGGAGAATGGGTTGCTTTTCGCAAGAAAGATGAAAATAGTTTGCTAATTGGTTTAACTCTGGGGTTTAGCTATCTGAAAGGAAGTGGTAAGGACCGAGAGTATTCGAAAAGCAGTGCCCCTGTAAAGGGACCCGCTAAAAACTAAAAAGGCATGGGAGTACTATGCAACTGGTACGACTACGACAAAAATGGGCTTTTGCAACCTATGGATATGATTTCACATGGATATTATAGCATCGAGTATTACGTTTTTACAATTCAACAACCCAAGTTCGCTAATGGCCGACTGTGGATATCCCAAATTAGTTTGAACGCTTTAACTAATGAAACGAGAAATACGAATAGCAAATTAAAATCGGGACGTAGAAGGAAACCATGTAAATAAAATACCTCAATAAAATAAATTTTTGTCCTGGTTACTCGTCATTATCTACTTTGAAAGGCTTAAACAAAGGCACGTAAATAAGGTGTGCTCTCCTCCAACAACTAAACCAAACGTTACCTTTAATTGAAACTCCACACAGAATTTAAATAAAATTCCATATCTTAGTAAAATCCAGAGAGTCTTTGTGAAATTCAGAGTCTAGCGAAATCCAGAGAGTCTTAGCGAAATCCAGAGAGTCTTAGCGAAATCCAGAGAGTCTTGGTGAAATCCATAGAGTCTTAGCGAAATCCATAGAGAGTCTTATTGAAATCAAGAGAGAGTCTTAGTGAAATCCAGAGAGTCTTAGTAAAGTCCCGAGTCTTATTGAAATCCAGAGAGAGTCTTAGTGAAATTCAGAGAGTCTTAGTAAAGTCCTGAGTCTTAGTGAAGTCCCGAGAGTCTTAGTAAAGTCCCGAGAGTCTTAGTAAAGTCCCGAGAGTCTCAGTGAAGTCTGTAATCTGGTGTACAGGTTTTAGCTAAGTGGTCTGCCCTTCAGATTTAACTGTTTCCATCAAGTGGTTTCTCTTTTGATGGATTTACTCTGTTTAATTATTGTTGAGCACATATAGTCGTCAGCGAATGGGATTTAAGCACATATAGTCGTCAGCGAATGAGATTTAAGCACATGTGCCTTTTAGCTACCTTCAAAAAAGCATTAGGCTATGTGCGTTTAAAGATGTTTGCACATTGAAGAAATCATATTAACTTCTCGTTCTACTTAAATCTTTGGGGCTGATTCCGGCATGTGGTTTCATGTGCCTAAGTATCACTCTCCGACTTCATAAATATACAGCGAAGAAGACGATATTTTTCATCAAAAACCTGATATGAAATGCTATAAAATTTCTTGCAATAATCCCTTGTGCATGGGTAAAAGCTAAAAACTCTGATTCTCTACTGTATATGGTCAACTCTCTCAAATAGTAGGCACGTACTAAGGATAAGGAAGATATTTTCCAGTCTGCGACCATCTTGGAAAATCGCGGCCAAAAAAGAAATAGAAACCTTCTTTATGGCAAACTGTCCGCGTTTCATCCGAATTCAGAAAGTTTTAGTATTATAAAGCCAGACTAGAATGTAGTCTGGCTTTTATTACTTTTGGGGTTGATGAAATCATTTAAAATTGTGGCTCAAAAAGATATAAAATATATTTCGACGGACTGATGGGTGACGCCGGGTGCCCTTGTTCCTACTTTTGAAATAAAAGTGTTCCTAAAGAACAGGCTTAGTTTATATAAGCAAATTTTGAAGTTGGAATTTGAAGTGCATCTCTCTTATCGATTTGAAGCTTTTAGCCGTTAGATAAATCGGTGGGGTGAAAGAGTGTGAGAATATATGCAGCCTGCACTTCCATTTGCACACACCATAAGTAACATAACCGGAAGAAGTAAGCTCCCCTAAACTTCTTCGTTTCACTCATCAATCCATCTTTTCATCCAAAATTTACAAAGAAAAATCTTTCGAACTTTTAACATACAAAATTGAAGTGTGGTTCACCTGGATCTCGGATGCTGTCTGACAATGATCCCCTCCCAAAAAAGGCGTAACAACTGTCTTTTTCGCCACGGCCCCCTTCTTTTCTCTAGACACCCTTGATCGTTTTACGAGCATTTGCTTTTTCCATTTTCCCATATCCAATAATTTTAACGTTAAGAACAGAAATCGGATATCAATGGTTATGGTTTCCGCGTTTACGAATGAAACGTTACACACTTAACAAGTTGGGAAACCAAAATGGACCTCTCCGAGCCGAAACGAATTTACTTTCTAAACACACGTCCACCAGCCAATAAGAAAAACCGAAACTACATAGTTCAATATGGCGAAATATTGGCAAAGTCTTTAGCAAAGGCTTAGCATTAAACTATTTCCTTTGTATCCTCAATAATTCTAATGAGGACCTAAAATGTATCACTGAAAGGTGTATTTAACTTTAGGCTCACTCTGAACCGTTAACACCTCGTATAAGAGGAGGGGAAACAAGATCATTTCTAGTTTAAATCTAGAGTATCTTATTTCACAAACCCAAACGTTTCAACACTTGTGGATAGATGAAAAAATGCGTTTACACTATATATAAATGTAGTAAAGCTGAATTAAAAAGTAAACACCAAATTTGAAATATTAATATCAAAAGATGCTCTTGGAATATTAAGATGAAACAGAGCTTTATAGCTACACAACTACTTAAAGAATCGTAATGCCGAAAAATATTTAAAATATTTCCATTTAATATTCTGCAAAAAGGAAATGTTATCGTTTTGTAAGAGATCTTATCATCCTACTCGATTTATATTAACTTTGATGTGCGTGTAGTGTTTCGATTCGGATGCAATCTTCATTACTCGTTCTATATAAACTCTCACTTGTGTCATTACATAGAAATAAGTTTATCTTAAATAATTAATTAAATATAAATGATGTTAATTATTTTAATCGCCAGTAAATAACTTTAAAAATAGTTAAATCGTTTAAAATAAAGTTGTTCCTATTATCTTTCGAAACTTTGCTAATATTGACGTTTAAAGTAAAGGGTACCCCTCTTGCCCGCTTTCTTCAAATTTTGGGATATATATACGATTCGTTCCCATTATAATAATAGATAAAAAACGCATTCGCGTGAACCGATGGTGGAAACCCTGCCATTGGGAGGCTAGACGTTTCTCGTAACCCTAGCCGATCGCCGCGTATATCTTGAAACCAAACGATGACGAAGGAAAAGAAGCCAGAATGTACTGACTGGCGTACATGTGGAATGGACAAAGACCTGAAGATGGTGGTGCATAGAAGCTGGTGTCAAGGTGAAATTGACGAAGAACAGAAGATGGTGGTGCTTGGAAGCCAGCAAGTACAGACTAGTGTCCGTGTGAAGTGGACGGAAACAAAAACTGGTGGTGTGGGAGCTCAAGTAGAATAGCCAGCGGAGAAAAACATAAATTTCCAAATTTCCGTGAACTATCAATGCAGTCCGGAAATTGGGAACACGTTTGCTCCGATACGCAAACTGCGAACGCGGACACGTAAGGTATGACAGACAGACAGACACACAGACAGATACGGCCGGTGTAATACCTCTCCGGGACTACGTCACTCGGAGAGGTAAAAATGATTCATAAAAAAGAAAGTCCCCTGATAAGCCAAATGAAGATGAACTCCCAAAGAAGAAACAAAAGACAGTCTGGATAGTAAATTTGAGAAAATGTTTGATTTTTCTCAAAAAACTCCCATTACTCTACTGGCCACTAGTCAAAAAGCCGGTGCGAAAGATGAAATATTCCAGTATTTTAATAGCTTAATGGGAAGGTTCAGAAGTATGTCAAAAAAACCAACGAGAAGCAAGGCACAAAATAGAAAATATATTTTATGAAATTGAAAGTCAAGATTGAATTATCCATTAAAATAAAAGGTTCCTAAAAAGAATTAAAAGGGGTTCGGATATCATTATCCACTTTTATTTAATTTTCAAATGTTCCTTAACAAATGTTAAGAATTTAAATTTGCTTTCATTTACAAAATAAAATGCAATTATTCATTGAACATTAAAAAACGTTTTCAAAATATTATGATTGAATATTAATAAACTATTTGGCTCTCGATGTTGGGGACGCAAGCTAGATTGGGTGTTCTCTCTTTCCCCCCTTGCTTTGGCTTCCCGCTCGCGTTCTTAACTCTACACACGCTAGCTTGGGTCCTCATCATTGCGAAGTATCACACCTCCTCGGTGGTGAGAGCTGGTAACCACTACGTTGTGTGGGCTAAGCGGATACGCGTCCTTCTCAAGCCAAGGTGTTGAGGCATCGTGCCGAGGGCTGCTTGGTACTGGGGAAGTAAAACTACGGTATCGCTTACGATCCCTTCGGGGCACCAGGCGACACCCCGTTGTATCTAGCCTTCCACCCGGGTGGGGGACTACCGGGTGGTGACCTCCTACTTACCCCTTACTCGCGGGATTCTCATTGATAACACATGAAAAAACAACTCTTAAACTACAACACCTACGGTGCAGGGGTCTTCTCAGGGCAGAACCCACACTGATACCACTACGCTAGGGCCTGTATCCAGCGATACTCATGCCGATCTATCGGTGCGTGTGACTGGTAAGGCTTCGAAACGTACCGTGCGACGTCGCCGTAAACGACAGATTGCTCGGGAAAAGGCCAAATCGGGGTCTGAAACGGCCTCCACCCCCGCTGGGGGTGCGGTGGCACGTGGCACCCAATTGAAGAGGCCTAGAACGGAGAACTCGACTCCCTCGCCCAGCACCTCGCAGGCGGCGGCAAAAAAGGCTAAGTCCTATAGTGACGCCGCCAGCGCAGAAAAGATGGCCATTGTTAAAAAAGGCTATCCGAAGGCGGTCATCACGGAGGAAGACGTGGGCCCAATTCAGAAGGCGATTCTAGGGGCGCTGGATGGGATACCTTCGGGGAGCCCTCTACCGCGCCTTGCGAACTTTAGCCTGACGACCGGGGCCCTAGTATACTCTTGTGAGGATTCGTTCACTGGGCAATGGTTGAAGGACAACTTAGCCTACTCGGTGGTGGGGGATGCGGTGCTCTCAGTAATGAGAGCTAGCGAACTCCCTAAGCCGTTTAAGGTAATGTTTCGCACCAAGGACCAGATCACAAAAGAGACGGCGGTGCTATTTCGGCGCCTAAAGGCTCTTAATGCAGGTTTTGCCACTGAACGTTGGAAATGTATCCGGACGTACGGTACTGGGTACTGCTCATTGATTTCTCCTCATTGGAAGCCATTAAGAATGCTGGTTTCGAGGGCTTTACTGGAGTGGACAAGGGTTCCTTCAACTCCTTCAGAACACGGAAGCCACTAAACCCACTTAAGCCGAGTCTGCGACAGGGGGTGGGACTAGCGAGATGGGGGATCTCGCTGTGGAGCTCTCTGGCGTCGCTCTAGGCACAGAGGGGGAGGGGGGCTCATTCGGAAGTCTGTTCTTCCATGGATGAGTTCACCCTTCTGGAAGAATGGGATGGGACCCTTCGGGGTTCAGCCGATGAGCGTTCTAGTGGTCCTGGTGAGGGGGAGGATCTTGGGACTGGGAGCTTGCCTGTCAGGGGGGAGGTGCCACTAGCCCTCTCGGGACTGATGACGTGTAGCTAGGTCCCTTCCGAACCCCTCTCTTAGGGACCATGGGGACGCGACGTGCGATTCAAATCAATCTGCACCACAGTAAGGCGGCCTCTGCGGTACTCTGCAGGAGGTTTGCTATAGTGGGTCTTGATCTGGCCCTCATACAAGAACCGTGGATTTGCCATGGCAAAATCCTCGGTCTTGACGCGGCGGGGTCACTATTTTATGACCAAACTGCTGCTAGACCTAGGGCGTGTATTCTGGTTCGGAGGGATCTTTGCTGTATCTTTCTACCGCTGTACACGTCCCTGGATACGCCGACCCATTCGGGGGCTTCTTCAGGTCTGAGACTGACGGTTAGCAGTACATTCTACGAAATCTCGTATTTTTTAAATTACACTAATATTTTAAGCTAATGTTTTAAAGGTACACGTGATTTTTTATATTTTAGATTTAAGTGGTTCTAATTTTTTATGTTATTTTTTTTATTTAGATTATTGGTAAATTACTCAGAATATTGGGCTGTCAAGCCATATTTGTGCTATAATGCTACCTGGGCCGTCGTCTCTCTTAGGCATACAGTTTGGGTTTAGTGTTTTACTTTTTAATATTTCAATGGATTCCCTTATGTTTAATTTTAGGTAATTGTCTGTTTTGCTGATAATTTTTGTAGTTTCAAAACCGGGTTTATGGTTGGTGTCGGCAATGTGTTCAGCTAAGGCAGATGTGGCTGTTCTTCTGTTTCAGACATCGGCCTTATGTTCGTTGAGTCTATATTTTAAGTTACGTTTTGTCTGGCCAATATAAAATCTACCGCAGCTACAATTAATTTTATAAATACCGTAATTGTCTAAAGGGTTGACTTTTTCTTTAAGTGGTATGAGATTGTTATTTAATTTATTAATTGGTTTATAAATGGGTTTTTACTTCATTTTACTGAACTCATTGCCGATTTTGTTTGAGATGTTGTCCAAGTAAGGGAGTATAATGTATTCAGCGGATTTAAATTCGTTTTTGAAAGTGGTGTTTTTTCTATGAAGTTGCTGTGGGTTATTCGGTCGATACCTCTTTTTAATATTAATCAAAACGCGTCTTGGATTTAACCAAGACCTACAAAGTATCGATAAGAACAAGGTTAATCACTTGACTGAATGCGCAGATATTGAAACTTTTTTTTAATTAAAACTTACATGCTTAAGAAAGTATGTTCCATCACCCTATTCCATTGAATAAACTTACTTTACTGGTAGTAAATTTTTTCCCTCTCAATAATTTGAAAAATTTACTTATCTCGGGTTTTCGAGCACAATTCCATTCCCCGAAAACATTTTATAACTACATTTATTATCACTTTTAAGAGAGTACGTGTATGACATTGTGTCGTTAATAGGTTGCTAACATATCCCCGTTTATGCCCTGAACGCTCCATAGTGAAACCTTTTGTTAATTTTAGTGCAAATTTCAACAATGGCAGCACATTCAACATGGACGTTATGATTTTTACTCTTGGTTAAACTGACTTATGTTAATAGACCACTTCGACATGGGAAGACACGGGGGTAAAACTTTGCCTTCCATCTCGCTCGAGTGAGTCGAGTCGATGGAAAGATCATAAATAGAGCAGAGACGGCGAGGGGTCAAACCCCCCCCCTCCCATATGTCCCGATACTAAGGATTGACATCTCTTTTTTACGTAAAAAGGGTCTATAGCAACGGTACGACAGACAATGTTCAAACGGTTCTGCCATGGCGTTTCTATGGTTCGCAAGCAGTAGGGGCGTGCATGATATTCGTAATTTTTTGATTTTCTTTGTTGTAATTGTTAACTTAAGCGTGGTCGTAGCCTGAAATTTATGACTTGGTTATTTTGAAAAATAGCCCGCGTTCACCAAGTCGCGTGATCTACGACGCTGTGGCTCGACTCTGCTACTTAGTCTGTATATCTTCAGGAACAAGGATAATGCATTAACGGTTTTTAAAGGAATATGGGATTTTTAAACTTGTCGCTGCGAATCTTCCTATAGTAAATGTTGTATTTCTAGTAGCCCCAGAGACTTCTGGTAGCACTCTTTATGCATTTGGTAGAACAGTTTTATAGAAATTGAAATGGTAGAAGATATTTATAAAATAAGATTTGTTCGAATATTTAAACTTCAATTTGGTCGAATTATTTCGTAGTTGTCCTATTTCAAGGCGAGGAATGCTCTCAAAAACAATTACTATTTGCTGACGAATACCTTAAAAAGTGATTCACACAGAATTCTCGAGCAGCTTAACGCGTAATTGAGTGGGCTATTGCCTTGGTGACGAGGCCAGCGAAAGACAAGGCATGAGAATGGCACAAGGCGTACTTCTATCAAGGGGGGTATACAACTATATATCCTCCTTGTTCGTATCGGGCGCAGCACAAGCTAAAGCAGACTACCCTAAATCGTTTTGTCATTGTTACGTGTAGTTACTAGTTATAAGGTATTTTTCCACACGAAAACTCTTAAAAGTGATAATAAATGTAGTTATAAAATGTTTTCGGGGAATGGAATTGTGCTCGAAAACCCGAGATAAGTAAATTTTTCAAATTATTGAGAGGGAAAAAATTTACTACCAGTAAAGTAAGTTTATTCAATGGAATAGGGTGATGGAACATACTTTCTTAAGCATGTAAGTTTTAATTAAAAAAAAAGTTTCAATATCTGCGCATTCAGTCAAGTGATTAACCTTGTTCTTATCGATACTTTGTAGGTCTTGGTTAAATCCAAGACGCGTTTTGATTAATATCTGTTACTTCGGTCTTAATTTTTATTAATTTTGCGTACATGCGGTGGTGATTAATTTATTTCAGTGCTCATTCCCGCTAGCTGCAGAAAAGGAAATAGTTTGTCATTCAATAGACTGAGAGTTATTAGCTAAGGGGACGTCACATCAATATTTTTAGTCTTAATTTAAGCTGATGAAATTCGTAGATATACGAGGGTGTGATGTCATGACAAAGATTTTAGTTCGACTATTTCTGATGAACCCAGACCAGAATATACCAGTTGCTTTCACGTTAATTTTGAACCCCATTTCCAATGTCATTGTGTCAACAAGATCTTATTCAGAACGGATATTTCTCTTAACCTTTACACGAGATTCAACATATAGATTACCATCTTTTGTGATTAACTTTAACCTAATTTAAGAAACTAAAATAGTAATTTTTTTTGTTAAAAGTGGCATTAAATAAGACAACTAGCAATAATTTGGCAATATTTCAGGGGAAAAGAAATACAATTTTGTAGTGTTTTGGAAAAGCTGGCAATATCATAATAATTATAATATAATATAAATATAACGCGTCTTAAAAAGATTTTCTCTTCCGTATAGTGTGGTAGTTTGGCATATTTTATTTTTCGCTCTGTCCTTAAGTACAATTTTAATTGGATTTAGCCATTGGGATAGATGATAAATGATTAGCCAGCGTACTACGGGAGTCTGGCAATGGAACTGTGCTTAGATTTATCATTGAATATAGGAAATAATAGGATCAACAAATTATTTAGTAGTATTTATGAAACTAATGGTAACTATTTTACCTTTGATAAATAAAGTGAAATGAGAGTTACAGTAGTTTATTGATGACAAAAGTTAGGGTTAATAGTATTATTTATTTTATATAATAGTTAAAATATAAATTGTAATTTTTTAAAGTTATGGCTGTTCAGTAATTACTTAAAAGTCATTAAAACAATAAATTGCTTTAAGAATATTTTTGTTAAACTTTTTTTTCAAAGTTAAAACACGTATGATTATTATTTTATTGGCATGTGCTAAAGATTTATTTTAAAAACACATTTGGTTTGATAATTGCTACATTTATTTATAGGACGCAATTTGGAATTGAATTTCCCTGGTTGTTATTTGTATTCATTATAATTATTTTCCAGTAAATAAAAATTTTATTTTTCACGTTTAAAGCTAATAGTTGCGTATTTTTTAAAGGGTTTCATTCGTAACTTTATAAGGAAAATTATTTTGGACACCAGAAAGGCTTTTGAGAATAATTAGTGATAGCGTCCTAACTGTCAAAAAATAGACCTTAACAGGGAAAAGCTAGGAATAACTATAATTAATTTTAACTGAATCTAAAATGTAAGTTTCACTATGAATACATGAGAGGGATTAAAAAAATGTTCAAAGAGAGTCATACGTGAAGGTTGGATTTAAAAAGTGTGAAAAGTTCAACATTAACGTTAGAGCACCAATAATCATTTTGTTAATCTCTCAAGTGAATAATTCAATGATGAAAAAATATTTATACACATGTAATCCTAGGACTGTAAAATTGAGAATATATAATAGCCAGAAAAATAGTAAGCATGGGTTTTAATGTTAAATTATTTTAGGTATAAAAAAGGGAAGGGGGAGTTTGTTAAAATACTGCTAATATACTTAAAGATGCTTTTTAAAAAGGGTAGTGATTTGTTGGTGTAGAATCTGCAGTTTAGCTCAGAGAGTTAATGAAGCGCCTTGTATTTCGTTAGTGACATCTTCAATCCAGTTGATTTATTTTTTTTCTATATTTAATACTATTGAACTAAGATGGCGTTAGTGGTTAATGTCATTAATTGGTAGCTTTTTTTACTGGTTCCATCGCGCTTGGTTTTGTTTTATTGATGTAGAGTCTGCAGTTTAGTTCACAGTTAATGAGGAGCCTTGTGTTTCACTATTGAACTAAGATGGCGTTAGTGGTTAATTTCATTAATCGGTAGCTTTTTTACTAGCTCCATCGCGCGTGATTTTGTTATGTTAATGTAGAATCTGCAATTTAGTTCAGAGAGTTAATGATGTGCCTTGTGTTTGGTAGCGACATCTCCAGTCCATTTTATTTTGTTTTGATATTTATTACTTTTAAACTCAAATAGCATTACTGCTTAACGTCATTAATTGGCAGTTACGTTGGCGAGAAATATGTGGATATCTTCTGTAGAAAGCGTGGTTTTTCATAAAGCCTTACCTAATTTAAGATTTTAATCATTTGGGTAGAATTATTATTTCAAAATATTCCTAAAGCCAATTACAGTCAAAGCTTCCTGACATTTAAAATGTAGTTTGGTCTAAAAGCTATAAGGAGCTAACAACTGGCTAGGGGGAACAGATAGTCTGACGTCACACAGCCCCTCTCTGGTTGGAATTTTTGCGAGTAGAATACTGTTTCCAACCGTTAGGGGGGATGAAACTCCAGTAAGAGATAGAAGGGTGTGACGTTTCAGGGTCAGAACTGTTAGCTCCCTATTGTCTCCGTCATGAGTTCCCATATCAGAAGGGGAAAAGAAGTATTATATTCTTCCCCATAATATTTATCAAATTATTATTAATTTATTAATTTCTTTATCAACTTGCGTTAATCATTTCCTTCCTAACATAACTAATTAAAAGATTATTAATTTCTTTATCAACTTGCGTTAATCATTTCCTTCCTAACATAACTAATTAAAAGATTATTAATTTCTTTATCAACTTGCGTTAATCATTTCCTTCCTAACATAACTAATTAAAAGATTATTAATTTCTTTATCAACTTGCGTTAATCATTTCCTTCCTAACATAACTAATTAAAAGATTATTAATTTCTTTATCAACTTGCGTTAATCATTTCCTTCCTAACATAACTAATTAAAAGATTATTAATTTCTTTATCAACTTGCGTTAATCATTTCCTTCCTAACATAACTAATTAAAAGATTATTAATTTCTTTATCAACTTGCGTTTATCATTTCCTTCCTAACATAATTAATCAAAAGATTACTAATTTCTTTATCAACTTGCGTTTATCATTTCCTTCCTAACATAACTAATTAAAAGATTATTAATTTCTTTATCAACTTGCGTAAATCATTTCCTTCCTAACATAATTAATCAAAAGATTATTAATTTCTTTATCAACTTGCGTTTATCATTTCCTTCCTAACATAATTAATCAAAAGATTATTAATTTCTTTATCAACTTGCGTAAATCATTTCCTTCCTAACATAATTAATCAAAAGATTATTAATTTCTTTATCAACTTGCGTAAATCATTTCCTTTCTAACATAATTAATCAAAAGATTATTAATTTCTTTATCAACTTGCGTTAATCATTTCCATCTATTATTATTATTATTAGTTCCAAACCATTGTTTGTTGGATGGCTCACTAATAGTGGTTTTGTTCGAAACTGAGCTTCATTCATGAAATATTACATATAACCACAATTAATATAACTTGTTAAAAGTGTGTTTGAGTTAAATTATAAATATGTAAACTATTAATTAAGAAAATAAGGTTTGCTGTCAATACTTTCCAGAAAATCACCGTTAATGGCAATAGTATTTATTGTATTTAATAGTTTACAAGGTAAACAAACGTGTTACGTTGGTGAGGAATATGTGTATAAATCTTCTGTAGTGAGCGTTGTTTTTCATAAAGCATTACCAAATGAAACATTTTAATCATTTAGGTAGAATACAAGGTTTTAATTAATACAATGGAACCCTGATTTGAGTAAATAAATAACGGCATTTTTAACTATCACTACTGTTACCTATGCTTACGAAATAAATAAAGCATAAATTCATAGCATAATACAAAGCAGACTTCGAAGACAGAGCATATATGAGGAAACCAGGATGGGAAATAAGATTGACGGGCCTGGTGCACTATGGATATTGTTTTGACCAAGGCTTAGAGAAATTAATTCACCATGGCTGCGCACCACGATTAGAAGCATTAAAGGGGCTGAAGCGACCAAGGCTTAGCGCAATTTCACGGGTTTCACCGCCTTAAAAAAAGTGGCAAGTTTAGAAACAGATTGTGGGACAATAGAAAGGTGGAAAATTATGAAATTAGGCTTATATTAAAACTTGAAACCTACTTTATATTATATTTAAAATCTATCCATCAGCAAATCCTCAAAAAATATGAAAATGACAACGATAAAGGACCCACTCTCAAATTTTTTCCCCTTAAAAAAATGGCGACCACAAACGGGGTATTTGTCACGGCGGCAATATTAAAGCAGTCTTATCTCACTACCGATAGGGCATTTCAACCAAAAGGCATTAAGAAAAAACAATCGGATTAATATGACGCAACTAAACGCAAAAAAAGGCCAATTTTGGTCGCGCTGCAATTTTCTAGTAAATCAGTCTATCCATGCTTAAATAACGCAGATTGGGGTAATTTTGAAAATTTAAAATTAAACATACTAAAACTTAAAATTAATCAATGAAAGCTGGAAAGCACAAATACTAAATATGAGGCTTTCATTTGAAACCGTTTTCAAATCAAACAAACGTATAGTTATTTCATGACGGCTTCCACAAAAAGGCTATCTGTTAAATTTTTCCCATGTTATTTCTATGGAAAATTTCATGATTTTCATCAAAATATCGTAAAATTTTTATGGAAATGAAAACCACCCTTAGCAACTTTATTTTTTATAAGAAAAACTAATGGATGGATCTTTTTGAAATTTTAACCACATATTTAGGTCCCGAATTGTAGTTCTGTGGAATTTTTTCAAAGCAGTTAATACGATACAAAAAAAGTTATAACCAATCAAAAAACCATCCTTATACATTAAAGTCGGTATGAGGTCTTATCTAAGAGAGCTATCGCTCTCCTAGAATAGAACTGTCAAAACCCCGATTTTTTGCTATTTCTTTGATAAAATTAATTTCTTGGTTAAAATTTGCTTGGTTGGAGCAAATTTTTGTTGCCCGGTCAATAAAAAAATAGGAGGTTAGTTTTTGGCTAAGGGGGTGCTGAGAGTTTGCATGTGGTGGAATGGCTACTGAATAAGGTTTTCTGTATACTTGGGTGCTCAACATGTTGTTCAGTTGATTAGAATGTCTAAAAATGGCATTGATCTATTTTTTTTCTATTTCTAGTGTGAATTGTATGGCTTGGTCTATTGAGTTGATAAATTCTAAAAATGTTTGTAAGTTATTCTGGCCATGCCGCCACAGTGCTAGTACATCATCTACATATCTCCACCAAAAATCAACTTTAAAAGGGGAATTTAACAGAGCAATTCTTTCTAATTGGTCCATATATATATATATCACACAGTAATGGGTTCAAGGATGATCTCATAGCTAAGCCCTCTATTTGAATGTATACCTTGCCATTTGCTTTAAAAAATGGGTTTTTAACACATAATTCTACTAATATGATAATTTCAGTTATTTCTAAATGGTTTAGCTTTGTGTTGACCAGCCGCTGTCGTAATGTTTCTAAGGCGTTTTTAACCGGGACGCTTGTGAAGAGCGAAACTACGTCGAAGGATACGAGTAAATCGTCTTTATTTATTTCTAGTTTTTTAAGTTCTTGAATTAACTCTCTAGAATTGTTGAGCGAATGTTCGTGCTTATTTGCTAGGAAACCGAGTTTTTAACAATTAATTTTGCCATGGGTTGGGCTGAAGAGTTAATATTTTCGACAATCGGTCTAAACCTTAATGTTGGTTTGTGGATTTTTGGCGAAATGTACATTCTAGGGGCTACATAATGGATGGCGATAAGTTGTTTCTTTTCTATCGGTGTTAATGTAATTCAATCTTTTATCGTATTTTTTACTTTGGTGTGGAAAGAATTGGTTGGGTCCCTTTTTATTCCTTTATATGTTTTGGTGTCACTGAGTAGTTCGTTTAAGTCTGGTGTGTATTCTTCTTTATCTAATAGGACAATGCATCCGCCTTTATCTGCGCGTGTTATAATTAGGTCACGGTTGTTCTTCAGTTCTTTAAGGGCTGAGAATTGTTCTCTTGGAAGGTTGAGTTTAGGTTTGTTATTAGTTTTTATTATTTTAATTCAGTTTGTGCTAAGCAGGGTTTATCCATAGTATTAAGTTTATAAGTCCGGTTTCAATTTCCGTAATGAGGTCTTCTTTATTTAATGTTTTAGGGGCTATAGCGAAATTTAACCCTAGTTCTAAGATTGCATTTTGGTTTTTTGTTAACACATGGGACGATTTGTTAATTATTTTTTGTGTAAATACGAACACATAATAACTCCGATGTTGAAGTTGAAAATTGAACGCATCGGAAAGCCTTGTCATACACACGGCTCGGGGTTTTTATCGACATGTTGACTTTTGGCAACTAGGTCGGTGAGGAAATAGACAACGCGGTAGATTATCTTATCAGTTCAAATAAAGACGTCATTATCAGTTCGAATCCTTGCAGAGTCCCTTAATAATTTGATAAGTGTAAAGTGTAACGGAGTGAAATTTGAAAATGTCAATCGCGAACAATGGATGAAACGATTTTTCTTAGTTGAGAAATACAATTTGACTGTCAAATGATGTTGTATTTAAAAATATTGGAACACAGGCGGGTCAAATTTGCTGATGTTACATACTTTGGTTTAGAATGAAAATACGAGCCTATAATTCAACCAATACTGAAACTTAAACAAGAATTGATACACCACTATCGTCGGGTCACATGAACTCAAAACAATATGGAAAATTTTAAAATGCGTGTTACAAATGAATAAGTTTCAATAAAAAGTGACGTAAAATGATTAACAATGCAAATACAAGTTACGCATTTCGCGTAAAATACACTTGAATGAGAAAAATTAGAATGAAAGTCGTGCTATTCTACTTAAATGCAGTTGAAAACGATGTAAAACGAATAAAAATGTGAGACATATTGATGTTATTCAGCTAAATGTAGCTTAAGTTTAATTAATTAACTAAATCCCAATCAAACGTTCCGTCAAAAGACTAAAAAGTCGTTGAAAGTGCTGTTAAAAGACTAATTTTCAAGTGATGTGAAAGGGCAAAACATGTAATTAAAAGTTAGGTTTCTTATGGGCCGTTTATTTACCATCCGAGTTTCTCTATTCCCGTTCACCGACCTCGTTATTTACATTTCCTATCCTTGGAAATGCGAAATAGGCCTATCAATAAAGAGAACTATTTAATTCGGATATTAAGTTGAAATAACTCCTAAAATTTGGAATATGCCTATATATTCAGTTAAATAGTATTAAATTTGAATATAAATAACTCCTAAAATTTGAAATATTTTGAAATTGGCATAGGCCGTTTATTAACCATGAAAGTGTCTCTATTCCCCTTCACCGGACACGTTATTTACACTTCACTCTCCTTGAAATTACGAAATATGTCTATATTTTCAATAAAGAGAAATTGGTGAATATTTAGTTGAAATAATTTCTAAAGTTTAAAATATAATTAGAAGTATTAAGTTGAAGTATATTGGCTTGAATTTCTTGAATATGACGGCGGCACCGTTTTCTTAAATAGTTCCGCAACACCTGCTTCAAATTCCGTATCATTAACGTAAGTCGAAACAGAGGTGTTGGAATACACTGTTAGGCTTAAAATATATTATTGGAATGCACAATGTTAAGCTTAACATTATTACTTACGTCATTCGACTTAAATATATCTGACATTGTTAATATATAACTATTATAAAACAGATAATGAAAATAAATGATGAAAAAGTGGTCGGAAGTGTTGTTAATCTACTAAAATACGGATCAAGCTGACGTGAAATGAAATAATTCGATTGAAAGCGAACTAATATGACTAAGACAGTAGATCAAAGTGTTGTTAAATTACTAAAATGTGTATTAAATCGCATTCAAAGGAACTAAAAGCAGTAAGACGTTCATGAAATGACTTAAGTACAATTCTAAGTATTGGCAAAACACCAAAAATAGGTTTAAGTTCTGTTTAAAGTCTAATAAAAGTCCCGCTATTCGACTTAAATGTGTTTGATATTGTAATTATATTACTGAAATAAAACTGATAATGAAGTTGAATGTTCAAAAAGTGGCCGAAAGTGTTGTTAATTTACTAGAATGCGTTTGAAAACGCTGTGAAACGAAATTATTCAATTGAAAGCAAACTAATATGACTAAGAAAGCGGATAAAAGTGTCGTTAGTCCAATCAAAGCTTTTTGAAAACGTTGTCAAATGAATAAATATCAATAAAAATTACTGTGAAATGACTTACATAACGAATAACAGTTACATCATATCTCTAAAATGTACATGAAAGCGATGGTAAATAACTTAAATGTGATTGAAGTGGTTCCTAAGTGACTGAAGCTGAAAATCCTTTCACCATGCTGTTAACTGGATCCCTAGTTTTAGGAAATGTGACCAGACTGGTTTATATTCCCCGGTGTGATGTTTGAAACATGTGCTTCGCGGAATAGGGACAGAGCACCTAAATTTACATAGAATTTAACAAAGTTTCGCATATTCTCCCAACCCAAATGGAATATCAAACCATCCGCAAGATTGATGACAAACAATCCATGCAGAGAACGGTGAAAATCCCAGAGTTCTTAGACCTGAGGGGGCGCTTTTTTAAATAGGCGGGTGGTGACCCCAGTAAACTCACGACACTTGGATAAATTGTCCTGGGCCGATCAAATGTTTTTACATCTCCAAGTGACGATATCGTGACGGAGAGGTATTACACTGGACGTGTCAGGGTGTGTGTGTCTGTCACCGCTTTCGCAGTTCCCAAATCGGAGTTCACAGAAAGCAATTTTTCGCTTCCCATTACCATCGTTAGGATTAAGAAATACGAGGTGATCGGCTAGGGTTACAAGAAACGCCTAGCCTCCCAATGGCAGTGCTTCCACTGCAAACAAAACCTAGGGATTTTTTTCGTTTAAAGCATTCCAAAGTAACTCCTGATGCGTGAGCTGAACTAAATTGAATTCGAATTTAAATACTTTCCCTTCATATTCAAAGGGATATAATAGAAGTATTTACCCCATCGCTAAATATAATGATGGCAATATAAAGCTTCACGTAATTGCGGGTTTCCTACTAATTTATTGAGAATCAATCGCCTTATATACACTAAATTTTTAAAAATTGTAATAGAGGTATACGCTTGAATTCAAACGTCAACATTAGCTGTGTTTAAAATGATTTAGGGAATAAAATTTGTCAAAACGATTTAACTAGATATAAAATAACGAATATCAATTATATGTTTTTAATTATTTAAGAAAATTACCTTAATTGCGTCTCGACTTGGAGAGGTTTATTTTGGTTTCCCAACTTGTTCTAGTCGCGTCGATCGAATATGTATCAACGCTAATTGTCTTGTATTTTGTTGAACTATGCGTGTCATTCGACGGGAAATGAAGTCAGATAGCGTGCCAGTATCCTTTTACTTAGATTGCTAAATTAGAGCCTTTATAGCGCATAGAGGATATAAAGAAGAGGAGTAGTCACTTTAGCCTTTACCAATATAAAAGGGAATATCTCGCCAAATATTTACTATTCAGTTCCGATTTTTCTATTTGGGTACAATACCTTCTCTGTACAATACATATCATTAGTGGTTGAAAATGTCACCTTCTTAACTGTATATATTTGGAGGCGGAGAGTGATATTTAGACAAAGCAAGGTAACCACCAAGAAACCAAGTACCTTAAGTTGCTCCAAAAACTTTTACGATAACTGAATACAACAACTGTCCATTCCTCTTCTTTATATCCTCTATGATAGCAGTCCACATTCTCACGTATTCGTGCGCGCTTGATAATGGTCATTATAATTCTAATGCTTTTTGACATTGTGCCTCAATACGCTACAGCATACTGTAGAGTATACACTTGGCCAAAAGTTTGCAAATGTAGACACACCTTAAAATCAAGTAACGATCGACATCGTCATTTCGCGAAACAAACAGACTCCCATGACATTAAATTTTCAGATCGCGTCTCCGTGGAAAATGACAACTGGCACATTTTTGCCAAATTTCGAAGCTAAATAACAAATTGCCTGGGAACATCAAATAACGTAATATAATATATCAATATTGCTCAAATAATTTGGCGTTATCGGGTAACGTAATCAACTATATTCAATATGTTATTTTCCAATGTAACCTTGAGAATGGCCCTGGATAAGGTAAGGTTTCAAAATTATCATTTGCAAAAATTGATCGCTTCCAAGACACTAGAGAAAGCTATTTATATAACGACATTTATATTCCAAGGATAAAATTTCTTTTTTCAGGCATTCGTCATGGAAAATACGGGCGAATTCAATTTCAAAGCTGTTTCTAAATATTATTCTGTTGTAGCGGAATTTTTAACCAATTTCAAAACGTAAATGCATGCAGTAATTAAATAAGCTTCCTGACTTTAATTTCGATTAATTACAGTAATAAGCTTCAATTAATTCCTGACGCTGGAAATCTCGTAAGTAAAATTCGAATTTTAATTTCATTTCTTTGTAAGAAAAGAGTTTACGAGTTTTTCACGAAGTATGGACAAAAAAATATTATTTTTGAATATTGAATAATCTTCGGCACATTTCCGACCGATTAATATCTAGGCGTTTACTTTTTTTCAGAATACCGACTTGAGATATGATTCAACTAACTATTGGTGGGATATATATATAATATATATTATATATATATAATAAAGCATACATTACTGGTTATCAACTGGGACCACCCATCCAATTCACATATTACACGTTTTTGGTCAAATACTTTCGACCGGAAGATGTTAAAGTCACCAGAATGTTTAACAGTACCGCTTATGGGGTATAAAATTTTGATAATGAACCTGACCCTTAAAATTAAACCTGAAAATAATTATCAGGCTTTGCTCATTTTACCTACTTGTCAAAATTTTGTATTGGAAACTAGCACAATTGAGAACAACCCTTGGAAAAAAGCAAATAGGCAAGAGTTTGCATTTTACCTAAACGTTTTTGAATAATGTTAGGCTTGAATATATTTTTATTAATACGAAAGTCATTTCACATTGAAACACGTAGGTTCTCTGAGGATCGCAATCGTGTTATTTGTGTCAATAACAAAAGCCAATGTGTATTCTTACCACGTTTACCAATCATCCCCAAAAATCTATACTCTCGACGACTTAATGAAGGAGCCCAACATGAAGGTCTTCGTCCAAGATGATTTTCACATTAAACGCTACATGAAAGTATGTCACTATGTCTTTGAAGAAATATTAATTCCGCTGTTAAAACACAATATTATAGCATCTCTCTACTATTATGTTTTCCCTTTCTACATGATCTCTTCTTTTCAGACGTTTTATTCCCACTAAAAATTCTTAAGACAGGCAAATAATGATAATAATAATAATAATAATAATTACGATGCAGATCACCGATCACTTTTGATACTTTCCTTTAGAAAAGGTCGAATCATAAATATTATGCATTTCCAGAAATATTTCCATGATTTTTACGACGATTATCTGGAAAGGGTTATGAAACTGAAAGAGTCTGGGTTTAATGAAAAGGAAGTATTCAAAGCGAACGAAAATATAGCGTTTATAGCCTATTCTACGGTAATGTGACGTCACTGTTTCTGGTATAAACACCTAGAGGGAGTCAACTACGGGGAGATTTTCATGGAACAACCCTTCTATCTATTTTCGCAAAACGCATCCTTGGAAGGCAGAGAAATATTCGTTCAAAGGTACCAAAACAAGACCCTTATGGTTACATAAAATATAATTAAGACATACCCTAATTGATGAAAATCTAATTAACTCATTAGCTCTTAAAATAGTTAATTAATTACTGACAGACTGCAAACTTTTCTGGAAACTGGTCATGATATTCGTAGCGAATTCGTATGGTTGACCAATTTTTGCCTTGAGAATGAAAGCAACAAAGATCAAATCATCGAGAATTTGACCTCTAACCTGAAAACTTTGGCTCCGGCTTTCGCCAGTCTAATTGTTCTGTACATGTTGAGTGTGATTGCTCTCTTGGTGGAACGTGACGTAAAGAAGATGAATCCAACTACAGGCCCGGATTATACATACAAACAGAAATACAAACTCAGACCTAGGGATTTTTTTCGTTTAAAGCATTCCAAAGTAACTCCTGATGCGTGAGCTGAACTAAATGGAATTCGAATTTATATACTTTCCCTTCATATCCAAAGGGATATAATAGAAGTATTTACCCCATCGCTAAATATAATGATGACAATATAAAGCTTTAAACAGTTGCTAAAATATCTACGAGTTTGCGTTGACATGACTTAAAATTAATTAATCGCGGAAGTCCATTAAATTATCGTAGGAAATAACAATTACAATAGCTGGTATAGCGTACGTCTCTGCTGGGGTAAGAACTTCTTTAAACTCCATGGATGGGGGGTTAGTTTTTCCCCCTTTTCCCAAGGTAACTATGTTACCGTGGTGTTCCCTTAGTTTTGGAACTCGGAGAAGGTAACTATAAAGTAACTATGTTACCGTGGTGTTCCCTTAGTTTTGGAACTCGGAGAAGGTAACTACAAAGTAACTATGTTACCGTGGTGTTCCCTTAAGTGAGAGACAACTATAAGGTAATTACAAAGTAACTATGCTACCGTGTTGTTCCCTTAAGTGAGAGACTACGATTGGGTAACTACAAAGCAACTATGTTACAGTGGTGGTCCCTTAGTTTTGAAACTCGGATAAGGTAAATAAAAAAGTAAGTATGTTACCGTTAAATTAATTATAATTTCAAGTATATCGGCGTGTAATACTTTTCCATAGTACATTTAACTTTAGCTAAGTTAACGGTATTATTCGCTTCAATTAGAATTCCGTTATAGTCAAAATATCCTAAACATTTCAAATTTATTTTAGCCATATACACGCATAGCTTTTTTAAATTCTGATTGTTAAATTTTCGATCTATAAGTACAACAGCCTTACTACATAAAGAAATGGTTCCTTCCAAACGTTCCTTACATCCGACAGCCGTAACAACGTAAATTATATCGGGTTCTAATAGGAATAACAATCAAATCTCTTGCTTGTAAAGTTCCGTTTCAATAGTTGTGCCTAGTTTTAGAGATAATCGGTATTTTTTCGAAGGACTAAGATATTGTAAAACAAATTTACGTAGCCAAATAACACCGGGAACGTGAGTGAAAAACGAACTGTCCAATGAGAAAAAAGGTGACCAAATGCGAAAGAATTTACAATAACATAATTGGGAAACTTTGTTAAAACGACGGCTGTTTTCGATAATCGTGGCAAGCCCCTAATATAATTCCCGAAAGTCACTATTACGCAGTGACGAAGTGTTTCTAGTATGTAGAGGCACAGGGATGTGCTACTATGGTTGTTATTTATGTCGGCGGTAAGTTGAAATAGTTTCGAAATCCCTTTGAATCCATGTGTTGCGAATAATCGAACTTACACAAGTAAACTAGTTTATTGCCATAGTCGACCCGAAAGTTTTTGCGAATATCCGGAAAAGTATTTTTGTGGAACGTGCGCAAGGTAAGCCCCAATTCTTTGCATAATAAATAGTCGTGACCTGATGGCCGAGCGTCCGTATGGAAAATGAGCCAAAAGAGCTTCTCCCGCTTCAACGGTCATCATTTCATCTGAAATTTGAAACTATCATTCACTGTATGCTTAAGTTTATGTCGATGATAGTTAACATTACTGGCTGTGGTATTTTAAAAGTCTGTGTTGTTACAATTGAGCATGTGCGATAGTCTTTCCAAATGAGATGTGACCAAATTAATGTACGGTTTGAATATGGCTTCGCACCGGAGCTTTAACGTAGCACCTGTTATGACGTAAAGTGGGTTTGACGTGATTAGATTAATATTCCTTAACTTCATTTGGCATCTTCTATCTACGTCTGTAACATTTTCAAATTCTTTCGCCACGTAGATTGCTTCTAATCGAGCGACGCCCGTACACTCTACAGGAAAGTCGGACAAAATACGATTTAGCAAATCTGTTTCCTTGAAAACTGTTCAACCTCCTTTTCCATTTTCTCGGATGATTTTCGTTTTCTTCTGAAAACCCATGGTGGCGCCTTTAAGAAATAGATGCGAGGCGTATGGTTCCTGAAAAGGGGTCTCTGGATTTGCATGAACATACGAATGACATTTTGAGTACAATTTTAAAAACGTTACCACCGAATTTTGTTCGATGAAAGGAATGTTAACGTCGTAATAGAAGTTTCCAAAATTTCCCAACCAATTTGGGAAATATTCTTAGTATGGTTTCCCTATACCCAAAGCTTTTAATCCATTCAACGACCACAAAAGGTTAAGTTTCCTCTTCCGTCGGATAATTATCAATTGCTACGTGATAGCGTCTAAAATTCTAAAAAGGATAAACCTAAATATACTGAAGCCTCTAACTTATTTAATAAACTAAACGTTTACAAGTGGATGCTATCCGAAAATTCTTAAAAAAGCGATAATTACAAGCATTTTTAAAAACGGAGATCCCACCAGCCCCAACAACTACCGACCCATATCTTCGTTATCAGTAATGGCCAAAGTACTCGACCAATGCTTTAATCAACGCCTCTTAATCTTCTGTGATAAATACGGTATTCTTAATTCAAAGCAATTCGGCTTTCGTAAGAATCTAGGAGTAGACTCAGCAGTAGCCCGAGTATATAAACAAATTATAGAAGGGTTAGATAAGGGTAATTATGTGGTAGCACTCTTGATCCCAGAAAGGCCTTCGATATGATTGATCACAAAGTTTTGCTAGCTAAACTGTATAGGGTTGGAATTAGGGGCCCCGCATATGATTGGCTTAGCTCCTATATCACAAATCGATGCAACCAAACGAGGGTTAACAACAATTATTCTGACGCAAGTTGCGTAACGTGTGGGGTCCCTCAAGGCTCAATACTGTCTCCTCTTCTGTTTAACATCTTTATTAATGACTTAACAAGTACTGTTGATAATGATATCTAAGCACTCCAAATGAGGAGTAAAGTTTTCTAAGCCAATGTCTTGGAATAGAATCTTACAGTCCGTAAGGGACGAGAGTAAATAAAGCGCGACACCACCGTAAGCACTCGAAGTGCGATCTTGACGGTAAAGAGTTAAACCCGAAAGGGGTTACTCACTGTCTAGGGCCTCTGGGGACCACCAGGTTTCGGAAATAGCGACCAGGGAGAGGCCATGTTGCGACACTAACAAGGCAAGTTCGGAGAGCTTGTAGCGAGTATTTAGACTATGGACGTTGGTGAGTAAGACCGAGGTGAAGCCCAGGTTGAAACGGGTAGCGGTAGGGGAAGAGAGGGAACTACAACGCGAACACAACCGATGAGACCCGAAATGCCGGAAGAGGATGCTGGAAAGTCAGCAGGTGTGCGCGGATGTGGAACGCCAACCCGACGAGCATTCGGGCTTGAAAGCGGGGCAAAATGCAGGGTGACCACAACAAAGCCTTGAAAAAAATATAGGAAAATAGGAAATTAACAATTGATTTATAGGAAATTATAGGAGATGTTTCATTAAAAAAATAGGAAAATATAGGATACTTGATATTGAATAAATAGGAAAATATGGGATATTTGCCCTTGAAAAAATAGGAAAATATAGGTTTCAAATGATTTGGAATGAATAAGACATGATTTTCAACACATACTGAAACAGTATTAAACAATTCAATTTAAAAAGATTAAAAAAAATTCGTTAGCCAGATACCTCATGAAACTGACGGAATACTAAAATCAGGGCCCGATTAAGCAATTTTTCACTCGGGGGCCGGGATAATCTGCGCCCCCTTAAGTCGGAAAAAAGTAACAGCAAATGTTTCTTAGGGGAATAGTTTAACTCAATGCGCCCCCAACAAGCCTTGCGCCCGGGGGCCAGCACCCCTCGCCCTCACCCCTTTAATCCGGCCCTGATTATAACATACTCAAAGGGCATCTCCCTATCTCTGGAACAACCAGAGTTACGAGCCTCCAAAGTTGGGTGTAACCATGCTATTTCTATGGAGGGGGTATGTTAGTGAACACTTTCCTCAAAAACTTTGCCCCTGTTTACTCGATGCCCAAGTTTTTAGTTTGGTTGGATGGGGGGGGGGCTATATAGGACTATAACATAATCAAAGGCCATCCTCGTATCTCTCTTAGAACCAGAGTTATGAGCATCCAAAGTTGGGTGTAATGCTATTCCTATGGAGTGTATGTTTTTGAACATTTTTCTCAATTACTCGGCTCCTTTTTACTCGATCCCCAAGTTTTTAGTATGGTTGGATGGTGAACTCAATGCGCCCCCAACAAGCCTTGTGCCCCATCGGCCTCCCTTTTATTCCGGCCCTGACAAAACTAAAACTAAAAACACGATCTGAAGCAGACGACAAGTTTTTTAACTCTATTTTTGCCGCTTCCCCATAACATTTTCCTTGGTGTAATATTATCGGAGTGAGAATTGTTTCCTTAAAAGTGCCCTACATTGCAGCTAAGTTTCCTAAATAATAGTTCCATGGTGGCAGGCTGGCAGCATGGATTTATAATGCAAGCAAAACGTTAGCTTGCATTATTAATCCTTGGTGGCAGAAATGTAAAACTGCATTCATGTCTGTCACACTTCAAATTTTTGAGTGACATCTACTAAAAACATCAGTGAGAGCGCGCAAAATGTGAAAAAATTTCGAAAAATAGGCAAATATAGGAAAATTGTCTAAATTTTAGGAACTAATAGGAAGGTATCGAAAAAATAGGAAAAATTATAAAATATAGGAATTGTGGTGACCCTGGGACCTGAATTTTAAAAGAAGGAACCAAAAAGGCGCCAATGGTAAAATAAAATGATATCTTTATTATGTGAAAATAGCACATTTCCTCTGGTCAAACTGCTTGGACTAGTTTTTTTTATTTCTAGAAGTGAGTGGGGTTACTGGTCCTTGGGACCAGTTTATTAACTGCAAATCTACAGGAGAACAAAGGCTGGGACTAGTCAGTAGTCCAGTTTATTTCGGACACTAGGGGGTAAAGTTAGGTTGTTAAAAAAGTGTACCCCGTGAAAATAATTATTTTAAAGACGATAAAGTAAAATAACAATTTACGTTTACTACTAAGGAAAAACGGTAAATATAATGAAAACGGAATAAAATTAAAAAACATTGACTTTAATTGATGGTAAAATCTTAAGTTAAGTAAAAGTAGTTTTATCAGTTCCCTTAAGAATTGTATCTGTTCTGTGCACTTAGACAAATTCCATTACAGATTTGTTCCCATTAACATCAGATTCACGCTAAAAAACCAAAAGAAACAACAAAATTCACGAAAGTAAACAATTCAAATCAATTAGAAATAATATAAATAGTAATTACGGGCTTTTCTTTTGGGGAATCCATCATAGACTGATCACTGGCAAGATGAGATGTAAAATGAAGAGCTTTACTGGGACCTAAAGAAAAATAATTACAATAATAAATTAGCTTAGCTTAATTACTTTGTAATTAGTTTGCCTTTATAGTCAGTAAATGTAAATAAAGATGAAAAAAATAACCTTTATGCCGAATAACTTGAGAAATGCTGCTGCTGAAACTAGAGACTCCAACGTGTTTCAAAGTGTTGCTGCCAGATTTGTTTAAAACTTTTAATTGGTATTCCGCAGGAGGTAAAGAAAAAACTGTGGGAGATTTTTCGGTTGTTGCAATTGGAGTCTTCGAGATTGGGACTTGAAACTTTCGACCAGACTAAAAAATAAAAACAGAAAATTCATTTTCTGCTTTTGTTCTTTTTTTCTTCAAACTTCATTCGTTACATTAGGAGTTTTGCGAATTGGTATTTCTTTTAATTGTTTTACAGTCTTAAAACGGGAAGGAAGCGGCTGATTTCTAATGTACTGCAATATAAAATATGATGAATAATAACTTTAAAAATGAGTGGAATAGCAGATTACTTCGCCAACTGGGCTAGTAACATCCCATTTCTTCAATCCACTCGGTGTTTAAAATTTTCGTTTCTTCTCCTTTAGAGTCGAACCCCCTTTATTTGACAATGAGGGTATTTGACTCCTTTTCGCGTTTGAATTTGGTCTGGGACTCCAAAAAAGTCCAGGAGGACGTTTAAGAGTTGGTTTACTGATAGGAATGTCTTCTGCAGATAAACGTTTCTTCTTTGGGTCCGGAGTAGTGTTTTCTTTCATTCCTTCTTCAGTCAATAGACTTATTCCACCGATGAATGTTTGAGCATCCAAATATTTATGGGAAGATTTTGCTGTTGTTTTTTCGGTAAAGGAGTTTCATGAAAGATCCAGCGCATCAATTATGTTTAGTTGAGGTTTATTTTCAAATGATAAACGCGTGGTTTTGATGGAATCCAAATCCATATCAAAAAAATCAGCTTCAGGACTGCTTTCAATTATTGAAATGGGAGATTGATTGTACAAAACCGGGGGCGAATTAAATTCCATTTCTTTCATTGTTATAGGAGAATCAGGGGATTTGTTCATTTGATTTTCCTTAAAACTAAGACTCTTCTCCAAGAGCAGAGACAAATCTTTAACATTGTCTGTAGATTTAACTACTTCATCAAAGACATCAGTTTTGCGTCTGGATAGTATAGACTTAAGTTTTTCTTCTTTTTCCCCAACTTTTCCAAAAAATATCTCATCATCGCTTGAAATATCATAAAGTTTCGGCAATGATGTATCCATTTTCACTTTAAATTAGTCAGTTATCATAACAGTCACAACAATTTTGACAGTTGGACCAAGTTTTAGCCAATTCAACTAGCTTAGTTATTAAAAAATGTTTTAACTTACCTTTATTATGTTGAAAATGCGTATTAGGTTTAATTTCAATTAGTTTCGACTCAACGTCTAGTAATACCACCACTAAAACTTCCCAAACGGCCAGTACAAATTGTATAACCGTCGAAAACACGCGCCAAAACCCTTTGAATAACGTCTGCTTAAATTTTTGTAGAATCGCAACCAACCAATCAGAGTTTAGCGTTCTATACAAGAACCAATGAAAACAGGGTATCGATTTTTGAACCCATTTTGAAATAAAATTAGGTCATGTTTGTTTTGGTTGTTGTTGTTGCTAGCAGGGGATTTTCTAAAAAAATTAATTTGTTTAAAAATGACAAGTTACTTGTAAAATTTTGGTAACTGGTTCGAAGGTAATTGGTTCGAAATACACTTATTTCACGTTTGAACACTTATTTTAGCACTATATTAGTGTAGAAAAGATTTCACTGGCTGGGTGTGATCTCTCAATGCAAATGCAAATAAATTTCACCATGAATTCATGATTTCACGCTTTAAACTTTATACTTCCACTACGCACAAATTAAACACTACGATGCGGAGAAATACACATTTACAGATATGGCTCACTCGAGAAAAGGGAAAAGAATGCTCGAAGAGTAGAGCAATTACGTCTACCGTTATTGGCACGCTATCGAAAACACAAATCGAGCAATTTACGGAACCAACATCATTACATTTGGAAAGAAGGGTATTTTCGTCTAGAGAATTTTCAACAAAAACTCTATACTCAGTTTTTGCGCCTAACGAATGATTTCCCTAGTTGTAAACAACTAAACGATTTCCTATGTTACGGAAATAAACTGGAACTTGACATGTACAGATACGAAACTGAAGTGGTTTACAGTAACTGGGAATTGAGGTTGGAATCACGCGTATTACAGGGCTCCCACCAAAATCTCAAAAATAAATAGGAGAAAAAGGGACTTTTCACGATAAAAATAGGGTAAAATAGGGACCAATCTTCCCGTTACACCCCTCTACAAATCCCGAGATAAGCCTAACTTCCGGCGATAGGGAATAAAGGGTTAGCGCAAATTAAAATTAAAATACGCCCATCTGTTTTTTTTTTAAACTTGCGTTAAGCTTTACACGTTAACTTTGGAAATTTTTACCTCTCCGAGTGACGTATGTCACGGAGAGGTTCTAAAATCGACAGGCATGTCTGTGTGTATGTGTGTCTGTCTGTTGTTATTGACTTACACCCCAGGGGAGCGCGTTCGCAGTTTCCGAATCGAAGCAAATGTGTTCGCTATTTCCGGACCGCATTCACAGTTTCCGGAAAATTCAAAACTTGAGGCTATCCACAATTCAACTGGCCACTATTACTTCATCTGACTAGTCAATTGTGCATTCCACATGAACACCAATCTGTATTCATTGGCTTCTTACACCACCATCTTCTGGGCGTTGTTTTTGTCTATCCCACATAGACACCAGTCTGTACTTACTTGCTTCTAACACCACCATCTTCTCGTCATTGTCCATCCCACATGGACAGCAGTCTGTACACACTGGCTTCTAACACCGCCATCTTCTGGTCTTTGTTTTTGTCCATCCCACACGGACACCAGTCTGTACTTACTGGCTTCTAACACCAACATCTTCTGGTCATTGTCCATCCCACATGGACACCAGTCTGTACACACTGGCTTCTAACACCACCATCTTCTGGTCTTTGTTTTAGTCCATCCCACATGGACACCAGTCTGTACACCTGGCTTCTACACCACCATCTTTTGGTCTTTGTTTTTGTCCATCTCACATGGACACCTGGCTTCTACTCCAACATCATCCTTAAGGTTAAGACATACGCGGCGATCAGCTAGGGTTACGAGAAACGTCTAGCCTCCCTAAGGTGGGGTGTCCACCAAAGGTTTTCGCAATTGCGGTTGTTCTTGCTTTTAACTGTAGTTCGACACCCTTATATACTACCTATTTTAGTAAGGCGAAGCAACCGGCGTATGCTTCATTTCAAACGCCAATATTAGTCAAGTCTCTCAAGAATGTTTAATTGTTCTTTTTTAAAACGATGTAACGTTCAATAAGGCGAATAACTAACGAAGAAAATATTAAATATTAATTATATTTATTTTAATATTTAAGATAATCTTGTTTCTCAATTCAAAATTAATACGAAAAGAGTTAAAAAGCAGTCTATGTTTTTGTCTGTGTATGTCCGTCCGTTGTTACAGTAGTGCGCTGCGTTAGAAGTTCGTTTTGTTTTGATGTGTGAAGAAATCCTACAGAACCATAATATTCCCTTTATCCTTAATATAAAGTGAATATTTTTCGTAATTATGATGCATTTAGTACTTTTGTAGCTTTGAAGCTCTATTTCATTTTGATATTCCAAAGATTTTTTTAAATATTATTATTTAAAATGGATGTTTATATATTACTTAAGCTATACTAGATCTGTTTATAGCATAATCCTTTCTAAACTGAATACAAGCACAACGTTACTATGTTGGTCAAATGAACTTTTATTTGTCAATAGGCCTAGTGAACCAAAAAGTAAACGCTTGGTTTTCGTTTCTGTAATGCAGAGACATTAACGGTTCAGAGTGAGCCGAATGTTAAACACACTTTTAAATAATTAGGCTTAAATTTTTTAATTATGGTGGAAATATGGGCCGCGTTCAACAGAGCCCAGCGCTGAGAACAGTGTCCTACATAACGGGATTTTGTTTATGAATTTTGACGTCATGGTGCTCAGCGCTGAGCTAGCGCGGTCTTCAAAGAAAATAGTCGGCTTTTTGGATAACGTGACGTAAAACGCGTAGTTCTCAGCTTGGCGTAAAAACCATGGAGGAATTAATACAAATAGCTTGATGATTCTGATGGGACTATAGCTATTTAATTGGCGTGAAATCAGTTGATCACGCGAGAATTTTAAGAGATATGTTAGTTTCTAATTTTTACCACTCCGAGTGATGTATGTCACGGAGAGGTTCTAAAATCGACAGGCATGTCGGGGTGTGTGTGCGTTTACATTACTATACTTATGAGGACCGCGACGAGAAAACACACCAATCCTGTGGGGACCGTAGTCACTTATGGGGACGCACACCCCGGTCTCCATTAAACCCAAAAAAAACATATGCTCAAATTAATTATTTTTTGATTTTAATTGCTTAAAATTAGTTTTTAAAGTGGTCCCCACAAAGGCGGTAAATTACACATTGCCGATTTTGTGTCACACACGGACTGATAATAGCGCCCCTTATCGGTCCTCGCAAGAACTAAAAAGCACACACTACTACTTCCGGTATGAGTGAAGGCCCCATAAAAGCGGTATTTTAACAATGATCATAAAAATTAAACACAAACGCACCGTTTTCTTTATTTTGAGAAGATAAGCACATGAATACTTGCTATCTTAACTAGCTCTTATATAAAACGACTAAACAATATTAGATACGACAACTTACGAAGTTTACTATTATTCATTTATATGAAAAATAGTAATTCAAGGTTAAGAAAAGGGTCCCCATAGCGGATGTAGTAATTCAAATTTAAACACAAAATGTGATTTATTTCAAATTTCAATTTAACAGAAAGACATCAAAAACACGAAGATATTTCTACTTCGTTATACGATATCTAGATAAATCGAATTATTTTCACCAAAAGCAAAAAACATGAAAAACCGTTGGCTCAAAGGTCCCCGTAAAGGGTTTAAAAGTCCAAAATTAGACACAGAATGGTGTAAATTATAAATTTCAAGAAAAAGGGTTTTTTTTGAATAATAATATACACGACAACCTTCGAAGCTAACTTGAATTTTATTCATCCATATGATAGATAATAAAACAACATTGGGAATGGGGTCCCAATAGCGGATGTAGTAATTCAAATTTAAACACAAAATGTGCTTTATTATAAATTTCAATTTAAAAGAAAACATCAAAAACACGAAGATTTTTCTATTTGGTTAATCGCATTATTTTCACCAAAAGCAAAAAACATGAAAAACCGTTGCCTCAAAGGTCCACGTAAAGGATTTAAAAATACAAAATTAGACGGAAAATGGTGTGAGTTATAAATTTCAATTACAAAGGTTTTTTAAATAATTTCAGACACGACAACCTTCGAAGTTTACTATTATTCATCCATATGAAAGATTATAAAAAAACGTCGGAAAATGGATCCTCATAGCAGATGTGGTTATTGAAATTTAAACACTAACTGGAAATTATTACGAATCGGCAATCTAGCTTAATTACCCGCCATCGGTAATGTAGCTTAATTTTCTGCAATAGGTAATCTAGCTTAACTTCCTTTAATCGGTATTCTAGTTTAATGATAATAATAATAATAATAGGCTTTTATTTAGGATATACCTTTAAGGATTTTCTTATTTACAAAAGTTTCTTGCGATTAAGTTAAGATTTTAAAATTAAAAATTAAAAAGAGAAAAGCTCTAATTTTTCTGCTATTACTCAAGACTAGTAAGATTGTTCAAATAATAGTTTATCTTATCAATAACAAGTTTATAAGATTGTTTTTGTTTGATGTCCATTGGGAGTCTGTTCCCGAGCTCTATACCCTTATGCTTCAAGCTTTTATTTCTGTATCTGGAGAAGTTTTCCGTATAGAAGTTATTTGTTGTGCCACGAGTTTTTACGTTATTATTTGTTGTTTGAAACCATCCTTCAATAAAGTCAGGGTAATAACTAATTTTTATTCTGTACATGTATTTCAGCACTTCTAGGTGCTAATTATGTTGCAGAGATGTAATATTAGCTTTTGGGCTGGCAGCTGTAAGTGAGTCCAATTTTTGCGCTTTAGCTATCATCTTGATACACTCTTCATGTTTAGCAGTTCCCCTGCTATGTTCACAAAGCATTCGTTAAGCATGTTTGCTACAGTTTCTGGATCTTTGTTTTTATTGGCCTTGTATTCCATCTCCGTTATAAGTTTGGTATTCTTTTGCTTGAGGTATGGCTTAATGGTTTTCCAAATATTGGTCGTTTCATTACTGCCGATTCCAATATTAATTTTGAAGTATCTTGTCTTCTCTTTATGGATAAGAGCGTTGACCAAGTTTGTCAGTTTCCTGTACATATTTTGGTACTTTTCCTTATGAGCATGGTTTACTGTTCTTGTCTTTGTCTTGAATTTGTCTCTTATGTGAATTTGATGTTTTATATTTGAGGTTAGCCACGGGGCGCTTTTAGTAGATACATGTTTTTCTCTTAGCGGAGCATGCTTGTCCAGGTGGTCAATTATTTCATTTTGTAACATCTGTAGGCCCCTTTCTGGGCTGTCAATGGATTCCTTAGCCTTGTTTAATTTTGTATGGAGTTCTTGAACGAATTTCGAGGTAATTTTCTTATGCAGTTTTATACTCATTTTCTTCCTTATGATCCATGTTAGGTCATGGTCAGATGCTCCACATGCCTTTACTATGACCTCTGTGATTCGTTCCGGGTGATTTACATAAATATGATCAATCAAACTTGTTGAGTTTAGGGTAATTCTGATCGGAGACGTTATCATTTGTATGAAATTCCCCAGTGTCTTGAGAGGTAGTCTTGCCTCTGCCGATAGCGCGGTGGCTTTGATGTTACAGTTCGTGTCCCCTACGATCAGAATTTCGTTGTTTGTCTTAAACAGTAAGAAATCAATGTTACTCTTTAGTTTAATGCCATAGACTTGTGCAGAGCTGTATTCTTAAAGAAACTTAATTAGATTTCAACCGAGGTTATCGACTCGCGAACAGACAGCGCTTGGATTCAAGCTTACTTAACTTTCTATAGAGTATTTCATCCATAAAACTTTAAATAGAATTACTCAAATTTGTTTTCAGCCACTAAACGCTAAAAATGCGAGTTTCGAATGTGCTGTCAATTTCTAATAAAACAAGGCATCATTGAAAAAATCGTAAATCGAGGTATTTTTGAAAAATTAAAATTGAATATACTTAACATAAAAGTTTCTGAATGGAAAGTAGAAAAGGACCTAATAGATAGTTTTCACACATGGAGGATTCATACCATTTACACCAGGAGACCGGGCTATCTGGCGGACAAAAACCCGTCTGCTTTTGTCCTCCAGATAGCCCTGGTTCCTGGTGTAAATGGTATGAATCCTCCACGTGTGAAAACTATCTATATAAAGATCTTATGTTCATTTAAAAACGTTTTGAATCCTAAGCAATTTATAATTTTTGGAATATACGGTCCAGAATTTGGCTTTTTTTTAATAAAAAATCCAATGTTATTTCAATGGGAAGTTTCGAGTTTTTTTCCAAAAAGGCTAATTAATTTTATGTTAATGAAAACCACCCTTGGCAAATTGACTTTTTATAAAATAAACTATTAGATGGATCTCTTCGAAATTTTTACCACATATTGTGAGTCCGGGTTGTTGTTCTATAGATTTTTTCAAAACAGTAAAAATAATACGAAAAAGGTTAAAACCAATCAAAAAACACCTCATTAATCATTAAAGGCTGTATGAAAACTTATGTAAGAGAGGTACCACTCTACTAGAATTATAATAAGTTTCAGATAATTTAATGACAATCAAAAACTGCATAAAGCCAATGCTACGGTACTTAACAATTATAGACCGATATCAAAAGGGGCATCAAACGGGCCGCTATCCTCAGTAGACTGATAGAGAGATAGATCCGGTGAGAAAGGGGGTACTACTTCAGCGGGAACGAGTACGCTCTGCCTGCTCAACCCCCCTTTTTAAATCGGTCTGCGGAAGATATTTTTAAAACGTCGCGCTTGCGCCGAGAGAAACTTAAACGAGCTTCAGTCTCAACTCAGAAGGTCGGGACGAGGGGGGAGGCGAAAGGGCTATAAACTCGTCTTGTTTGCTCACCGTAACGCGCGCTGGAGAAAAAATGAATTGTGGTAGCTAAAAATTGGGAACTTTTCTCATCCAAAGAGAAATATCACTCCAGCCTGAATCCCTTTTCATTCCCGCATTAATATTTTGAATTTTTTTTATAGCCAAAAATGTCCAAATTAGGCAACTCACAGCATTTTTCTGGATATTATATAATATAGCTTAATGGGTTGAGAGGAAATAATTCGGTTCGATATTTTAATCAAGAATTAAATCTTTCCAGAACAATTATTTAAAAGAAAGGTTTTTTCAATAAAATAGGTTCTAGCACGTAGTAAAAGTATTTGAATATTTTCTATTTATACTGAATTCGAAATCGTTATGTTAATCTCTATGGAGCTTAACATTACGAGGTGGATAATTGTTTGCGAGTTAGACGTTTTTGTTGCAAAATTTCGAATCATAGCAACCGTTTGAACTCCCCAATTAAAACCAAATTTCTCGTATTGATAAAACTGAAATTCAAATTGTAATTCATGTAATAGTTTCCAATTTCTGGGCCTTTGTGAGTTTAAAAAACTGTGGCCAATGATTGTCTATATGTGAAGTTTTTTAAGCACTGCGAAGAAAAACTCGTTTTTGTATAATATACTGTATTTCAATCTTTTTAGTCTAATACACTCTATAGAATGACAAAGGTTAAAAGGATATTTTTACGAATGGCATCGTCAATTAAACTTAGAATAGGGTTTTTAATAACTTCCTCTTTTATCAAAATATTTTTAATAACTTCCTCTTTTATCAAAATATTTTCAATGCTCATTTTTTACTGCAAAGTGTTCCAATGGTTTTTCATTTTTTTATTTTTGCACTTAAAAAATAATCATAAATTTTATAAATACCTGTTTAGTTGATATTCTATTTTGTGTTTGATTTGACTTATTACATCTATAATACTTTTATACCAACAATTTCTCACTTTCTTTGCTTTAAAGGAAAATTTGAAGAATTTATGATTCATCTTGAGTTTAACTGTGAAATTTTCATACCCGAGATGGCGATTTTTCGTCTTTTTTCTTTTAATGAATATTAGAAAACTTCCTCAACCAAACGCACGAAAAATGATTACAATTTTTGATGTAAACCTGTTTAAATGAAATGTTAATAAAATCCCGTATTGTGTCTAATTGTGACTATTTACACCTGTTATATGGACCCTTCTTCCAATCGGTTTTTGTGTTTTTGCTTTAGATAAAAACTGGATAGTTTCCGAAGGTATCGTATAACACATTAAAAGAGCCTCGAATATTTGATATCTACCTGTCCTGTTTCATTGAAATGCATAATACATCTCATTTTTGTTCAATTTTGAACTCATATCCACTATGGGCAGCCTTTTTCAAGCGGTATTTCATTATGTTTCTAGTTAGTAGTCTTTGTAAGTAAATAAATTCAATTTTCGATATATTCCCGTTGAATTGTAATTTTAATATCACCCATTTTACACTATTTTTCAGGTGAATAGTAAATTTCGTAAGGTGTCGTATCTAAAATTTTTAATATATACTTATTCAATTGAAATTTATAATTTACACCATTTTGTGTCTAATTTTGGATTTTCACACCCTTTGTGGGGACCCTTGACCCAACGGTTTTTCATGTTTTAACTTTAGATGGAAATAATACCATTCCTTAAGGTTTCGTATAACGCAGTAGCAAGAGCTTTGTATTTTTGATATCTACCTGTTTAATTTAAATTTGTGATAAATAAAATTTGAGTTTAAAATTGACTTACTACATCCCTTTTTCCAACGGTTCTTTGCTATTTTCCTTGTGGATGAATAATAGTAAACTTCGCAAGGTATGATGTCTAAAAGTTTTGATATATACCTTTTTAATTGAATATTATAATTTACACCATTTTGTGTCTAATATTGGATTTTAAGCCCTTTACGGGGACCTTTGACCCAACGGTTTTTCATGTTTTTAGCTTTAGGTGAAAATAATGCGATTTTTTAAGATATCGTATAACGAAGTTGAAATAGCTTCGTATTTTTGATATCTTTCCGTTTAACTGATATTTGTGATAAATAAAATTTTCTGTTTAAATTTGACTTACTACATCCGCTATGAGGACCTTTTTTAACGCTTTTTCATTATTTTTCTTTTGGTTGAATAATAGTAAACTTGGTTAGGTGTCGTAACTAAGATTTTTGATAAATAATGTACTATATATAAGAGCTGTGCGAGTCTTGATTTTTTGGTTTCGAGTCGAGCCTCCCGCCTCTCTATTTTCGGTTTTCGAGCTTCGAGCCGAGTCTCGAGTTTCTTATCCAGCATCGAGCCTTTAGCTGCATGTTGAAAATCTGGTTTCGGGCTTTTATCGCGCCTTAAATTTATATGGCGAGCCTTAACTACTTTCAATTTTAGATCTTGGTTTTCAATGCTACGGTTTTATACATTTAATTACTTTTCTTAGGAAAGAACACTATTAAGTCTTAAATATAACAGATATACTTTTTGACTATAAATACACTTGAATCCTATTATCACTTTTGTAATTCCCTATAAACAGAGAAAAAAACCACATGAAAATTGTTAATGAATTTTCCCATATTGGATGTAAAAGTGACAAATTAAACTTAAAATTGGATTTATTAATAATAATAATAATAATAATAATAATAATTTTAGAATACCACAAAAAATCGAGCGGTTTTAAGTGTAATAGGAGATAGCTCGTGAAATTTTCGACGAAAAAATGTATAACCGTTATAACAAGGGTCCTCATAACGCGTATAAACAGTCAAAATTAAACACAAAAAGGGATTAATTCTCAATTTGAAAAATAGAGGTATATATCAAAAATTTTAGCCTATTTTAAGTACACCATTGGGCATCTATTTAGATATTCTAAAAACATATGAAAACCCTTGGAACAACGATCAGCATAACGGACGTAAACAGTTAGAGACGAGATGGGACATTTCTGGCGCTATTAAATGTTTTATACCTTTGAAACAAAATTTCAAATTTCTGTGCATAGCATTATGAAAAAACTAAAAACCGTTGATTCTGGAGGTAAAAAGTCAATGTTAGAAACAGGTCCAGATTTATTCTAGATTTCAATTAAACATTATATCTAAATTATGATTCAAATTTACTGCATGATTCAGAATCTTAAGAAATTATCTAGTTTCATCCAAATTTTAAAATAGATTTCATATGGAATTATTTTAAATTTCAATTTAATATGTTTATATATGAAATTTGAGGCTATTTTCAGTGCGTTGTACCTTGGGAGATTTAATAATTTTCAACCAAAAAAATTTAAAAATCATGAAGAAAAGGGTCCCAAAATCGAATGTAAAACCTCAACAACAAAAACATTTTCGATTGATTTTGAAGTCTACTGAATTTGGAAGATAGAAGAAATACCTGGCGTGATTAAGTGTGATATTCATCTAAAGCAAGACCACGAACACCTGTAGGAAAAAAGGTCCCCACATCAAATGTAAAAACTAAAATAAAACACAAAGTGTGATTTATTCTCAATTTAGAAAAACAGATGTATATCTGGATTACGATTCTTACGTAGTTTATTACTTGATAACTCAAGAAATTATCTAGATTTTTAGAAACTGAAAAAACATGAAAAATCTTTGGAACTAGGGTTGCCACTGCGGATTTAAAATACCAAAATTGGATTTTCTATTTATTTCAAAGAAAATTGCATATATAAAAATATAAGGTAAATTTTAGTGCGCTGTACGACACCTTAATAAGAAATATAATGAAAAACCGTTAGAAATGAGGTCCTAATACCGGATTAAGAAAGTCAAAATGAAACAAATAATTGTATGTATTGTAACTTTTAATTAAATAGGTAGATACCAAAAATTCAACGTACTTGCAATACCCTAAACCTTACGAAGCTCACGTATTTTAATCGAAAAAATTATGGAAAAACGTTAGAACGAGGGGCCCCATAGCGGATGTAAAAATTGAAAATTACATATATTATGGGATGAATTATACACTTCAATTATAAAGGTATATATCAAAAACTCGAGTCTATAGATAATTCTTTTAAATCGAACTTATTGTTTAGGTCTAAGTTGAACCTGGACCTTGGTCACCCTCAAAACATCCCTCATTTCAATAATGGGCACCATAGTGTCAGCCTATTGTCCAATTCTGAGATTGCCTATACCTTTGATGGCTCGTTTGACGTGCGTTCGTAAGTTTCGATAGAAATGTATCCCTTAACATCTTCGGGTGGGACTACACTCTTAATTTGAAGCGGTTCCTCGGAATCCACATAAGCAATAAACTTCCTCATTAATAGTAATATTGTCAATTTTTCTTTCCCAATTTTGCATAATTTCGATCATTGACTCCAGAAAGTAATGTTTGTTGAGTAATTTCATCAGAGAGCTCAACATCTCCATTTGGAATTTTAAGAATTTTCATCAAACGCAAAAAAAACTTCCAAAGTCATTAAGAAAAAGGGTCCCAAAATCGAATTTAAAAACTCACACCAAAAACATGTTGGATTGATTTTTTAAAAACTCACACCAAAAACATGTTGGATTGATTTTTAAGTCTAATGAAATAGGAAGATGCGAAAAAATACGTATTTTGTATGTATATGTATTATTATGTATAATTTTCATCTAAAGCAAAGACCACAAAAAGCTGTAGGAAGTGAAATCCCCACATCGAACGTAAAAATTCAAATAAAACACAAAACGAGATATATTCTCTATTACAAATAAATGAATCTCTGATAACGATTATAATTTATAATTATTTAATACGTTTATAATTATTTAATACGTTAAGAAATTATCAAGACTCATCGAAACTACAAAACGTGAAAAACCAGGTATACAGGGTGTATCTGAAATGGACGTAGGAGCGGAAGTATTTGGGTTTCTGGGGCCAATATAAGGCAAAACTGTGGTATGACATTTTGTCGTACGCCAACCCATTTGGAAGTTACTTGAACCTAAAACTTGCTAGTTTGCATAAATCACAGCATGTTGACTTCGTCTAAAACAGTAGGAATTAAGTTCAAGATAAGGATGATTATTGCAAATTAGTCGTTTCCGGCTAAAACAAAAAACCCTCATAGCCATAGAGTAAATTTTTAAGGAGTTGAAAGTTCATCCGTTCCGTTCCGAGGTTAAGAACGAAAATTTCTTCTTAAAATTTTTCTCTGCTATTACTTTTGGTAGTACCTCGTGATCAGTGTAGGCCAATCACTAGCCTTTCAACCCTTTCTTGAACAAGTTAGTAGTGTGTGACCTTGAGAAGGAATGCTAGGTTTCATGAAGCCCACTCCTAAGTACGCTATTCAACATAGCGTACATAATTTGTTACGGGTGAAGTTTCGGGTGAGGCCCGAAGAAAAATGCCATTACTCCCTCACTGTAATTTTTTGGAGAAAGGAATGTTCCCTTTTTTGGTCACTTTGAACCGTAACATATTTTATTTCATTTTCAACATTTGGGTTTCTTCATTATTTGTTCATTTTTATAAGGATTAAATTTTACAAATTATGCATTTTACTGCTCAGTTTTAACAGGCGTTGCCCAACATCCCATCCCAAACATTCGCCCACTAACATTTATTCACGAATACCGATTTCGATAAGTTACAACATTAACCTAATCTTTAAACTAAATGCAACCTTTCGATTGTTTAAAGACTGAAGCAAAATGTCGATGTTCCTTATTAGTTTGCGCTACTTATCGCTGTAAGTTTACCGTTAGTATCGGCAAAGAGTAGAGTAGCTCCTCTAAAGGACGAAAGGCTCGAAATACCAAAATTGGAGCTCATGGGCTGCTTGCTTGGAGCACGTTTAGCCAGAAACGTTGCAAAGATATTTAAAAACCTGGAAATTCCCATAAAAATGTGGTCGGATTCAGAAGCATGCTTGGCTTGGATAAGAAGCCCAGCCAAAAACTGGAAACCTTTCGTTCAAAACAGGGCAGCCGAGATACAAGGGTTAGTGGATCCACAAAATTGGTCCCACTGCCCTGGAAAACAAAATCCGGCCGATTTGCCAACTCGTGGTATCAAAGGAAAGGATTTAAAGGAAAATACCCTTTGGTGGCACGGACCCTCTTGGCTTAGGGAAGACGAGTCCAAGTGGCCCGTAGAAAACAAAAAAGTCGCGGAAATAGAAGGCGTGGAGAAGGAAAGGAGAAAAGTCGTAATGACAGTCGGAGTGAGACAAAGAACAGGAATTCTGGAAATCATAGACTTGAACAGGCATAATTCATTAGACAAAATTATCAGAATTATAGCCTATCTGTACCGATTCAAAGAAGGAAAGAAAAACGCCGGCCCAATAACAGCGGATGAAATTTCAAGAGCGGAAATAAAATTAATCAAGGATGTCCAAATGTCGTCTTATGAAGAAGAAATAAAAGCGCTTCAAGAAAATAAACCGCTACCCAAAACTTCAAATATCTTGTCACTTAATCCAAGATTAAACGACCAAGGGTTATTGTGTCTCGGCGGGAGAATAGAAGAGGCTGAATTCAGCTATGCCATAAAACATCCGGTTATTCTCCACAAAAAAGAAAGATTGGCCCACCTGCTCATGTTACGAAGCCATGAGCAAGTAAATCACGAAGGCATCCAAGCCACTGTGACGCAATCACGTGAAAAATATTGGATAATTGCTGGAAGGCAATTAGCAAAACATATAGTAACAAGCTGTTACAAATGTAAAAAGTTCAACGCTAAGCCTTGCGACACGGATATGGGATTGTTACCTAAGGATAGGATAACGGAAGCACCCCCCTTTTCGGTAATCGGCATTGACTTTGGCGGTCCCTTGATGGTCAAACTCGGGGGAAAAATAGAAAAATCGTACATCTGTTTATTTACGTGCAGTGTAACGCGCGCGGTACACCTAGAGCTCGTACCGTCACAAAGTACCTACGAGTTTCTCATGGCTCTGAGAAGAATGATTTCCCGTCGCGGTATCCCAACGACCATTTATTCAGACAACGCGAAAACATTTAAAAAGGCCGAAAGTGATTTAAAATCTATGTGGGAAAATTTAAAAAGCGACGCGGTTAAACAATTCTTTGGAAAAAAAGGAATCCACTGGAAATTTATCGTGGAACGCGCACCCTGGTGGGGAGGACACTATGAAAGGCTAATAAAGTCAACAAAGGTTATCCTTAGAAAAACTTTAGGAAAGGCGTCTTTGACCTACCAGGAAGTCGAGACAATACTACACGAAACAGAGGCGGTCGTGAACTCGCGACCGATAACATACGTTTTCAACAACGCTAGCGAACCCGAACCATTATCGCCAGCGCATTTGATAATTGGAAAACGATTAACATGTTTGCCACCCCAAAATTCAAAACCTCTAAAAAACCCTAGCACCCAAACTGAATTTGCCAAAAGGCTAAGATATAGGGTAGCTCTCCAAGAAAGACTCTGGAAACGTTGGAGGCAAGAGTACCTCTTAGAGTTAAGAAGTGCCCACCACGTTAAATTAGCTAAAACCCATAGTCAAGTTAAAGTGGGTGACGTCATGATTGTCCACGAGGACCACGTACCTAAAGACATGTGGAAGCTAGGGGTAATAAAAGAAGTAATGGTGGGAAGAGATTCAAAAATAAGATCATGTTTGGTTAAAATGGGTAATGGTAGTGAGATCAAGCGACCAATCCAATTATTGTACGCGCTAGAGCTTGATGAAAATGAAAATGTATAAATGGTTTAAAATTGTAAAATTAATAAGCAAAAAAAAAGAAAAAAAATCCTAGTAATACTGTGTATTACTCGCGGGAGTGTGAAATATTCAAATATTTCTTTGTATTTTTTATTTTTTTATTTTTTATTTCTTAACTATCGAACTCTTAAAATCTTAAAAAAAAACACCTGTATAAATAAAACTACTTAACTCTTTTTTTCTCAATACTGTATCTAATCCTATTTTTTATTTTTTGTAAACTTCAAAAAATACCTTTGTGAAGCAAGAGAGTTGGGGTCCAGGGATTTACCAGTGACGCACGTGTAAGATAAACATCTTCGACGTCACGAAAAAAATGGGTGGTCACTCGGTATTCCCCTGGGCCACGCTCTCTAGCTATAAAAAAAAGAACCCTTTTGTACGGTCCCAGGATCGAGATTGTAGAATGCTTTTTAAAAATAAAATCAGAAAGCTTGCAAGAGTCAACGAAAAAGGATAGGCTCTCGAGTTTTTCTCAACCCTCTCCCAAATGGAGAAAAATACTTAGAAAAATTTTAAAATAATTAAACAAAACAAATTAAACGTATTTTTCAGTCGGTACGTTTATTAAATAATTAAGTCTCTCCCAAGAGCATAAAAATTACCCTAGAAATCCCAACCAAAACTATAAGGATTTTCTATATGGGCTGAAGAGATTTTAACGCAGCTAATGTGACACCAGTTTAGACAGGCCTCACATTGAAATGAGGGGTGGGTATCTTTCACAAATTGTGAGCAAACTGGGCAGGGAGAAAAGACATCTGTGGTGAGTTTCGGAGGTTTAGCTTTAGTTTTTGTTTTTTGCGCCTGAGAGATAGAAGTAGAAAGGTCAACTTTCTGAGGACCTCTTTTATTGCGGGAGCCTTTAGGACGACCACGTGGCGCACGTGGGGGGTTGACCTCATTATCACATGTAGAGTTACTGACTTGAGCTTTTTGGGCATCGGAACTTGGAGGAGGTAAACTAAGTATGTCACAGGTAGCATCATTGGAGATATCACTGGAGAGAGTACTCGCATTGTCATTCACAGAAGAACGCGAGATATCACAGGTAGCATCGTTGATGATATCACTTAGTAAAGTACGGGCAATATCATAGGCAAAAGCACCTGACAATTCAGTTGCCGGAGAGGAATTGTCACATATCAAAGAGTCAGACAAGGAACTATTAGTATCAGTATCACAGGATAAGGTATTTGCATGACTTTGATCATTAGGTGAGAGGTCACTTGAAGGTGTAGCAAGAGGAACCATTGTTCACATATAAATGTAGTACAGACTAAAGCCGAGGCTTAGGGGAGATCGCAGAAAGACTATTAGGCCTTGGCCAGGCCATCCTTTGAAACCGTTCAGAGATATTATAATGAACACATTAACGACTCCAATGGTTTTAGTCAAGCCTTGGTCGATCTTTCTTGTTTCTATGACTTCAACGTTAAACTTTAATTTTATGTATTATGTGAGAGCTTTTCTTTTAATTATGACTAAATTTCCGAATCCCGCGAACGTAAGTTATACAATTTTAATGTTGCCGTATCGCAATGCACACTTTGGTAACATCCTTGAACGTTCAATTAAATGCTACGTTTCGAAATTAGTAAACTTATAGCCAACTTAGGCCAATTAATTAATTATAGTTGGATTTCAGTAATAATCTAGTGAGTTGAACTACGCCTTTATTCAAGGCCAATATAATATGACTCTTGCTTTGATTTAAAATGACTTAAAACAACAACTTGCACATTGCTACCCATATCAACGATCCACGTCTGTCTAAAGGTATGAATTAAAAAGTGGCTAACAAAAATGCAAAACGCCATTGGATTTTGTAGAAAGTTGGAGTTTGAGAAATATTGTTGAAATTATTAACAGCCAAATTCACAACTAGGCCTATGACCAGGATATAAATTTGAGTTTTGATTCAAACATTAAACGTGCGTCTAAATAGTGTGGAAGAAAACTCGCGTGAAATGTTCAATCTGAAGAATTGGTAAAATTCAGGTAGAGTTGAGCTTTACATTTGGTGACATATTTCCTGTTTCAGTACTTCCTTCGTTGCAGGGGGCATGACTGTATGCAAAAGGGAGTTTAGTGAAGAAATACTGAAACCGGCAAGTATCACGTTGCAATTGGAATTCAAACTATATTAAATCAAAGAGGGTAAAAAGAACGGGAGCGGAATTAGCAGCTTTGGCAAAGCATTTTAGGACCACATAGGAAGTTCAGAGAGAATATTTCAAAGCCAGAACACTTCAGTCAAGCCTTCTACTACTCGTTTTTTACCTTCTTTGATTAAATCAGAAGATGAAAATTACTGTTTGTTCCTTTAAATAGATAAACATATTTCTTAAACTACACCGTTTCCTAAAGTCGTCACTTGAAACATCACAAACTTGTTATACAGGGTGTATCTGAAATGGACGTAGGAGCGGAAGTATTTGGGTTCCTGGGGCCAATATAAGGCGAAACTGTTCTATGACATTTTGTAGTACGCCAACTCATTTGGAAGTTACTTGAACCTAACACTTGCTAGTTTGCATAAATCACAGCATGTTGACTTCGTCTAAAACAGTGGGAATTAAGTTCAAGATAGGATGATTATTGCAAATTAGTGGTTGCCAGCTAAAAGAAAAAAAGCCTCATAGCCATAGAGTTTATAGTAAATTTTTAAGGAGTAGAAAGTTGTACAGTTGGTGACTCATAAAAGAACATCAATGTAAAACAACATGTTACGATTTAGTGTGTTGTAACAACTGACCGATACTAACGGTAAACTGACAGCGATAAGTAGCGCAGTCTAATAAGGAACACCGACATTTTGCTACATTCTTCAAACAATCGAAAGGTTGCATTTAGTTTAAAGATTAGGTTAATGTTGCAACTTATCGAAATCGGTATTCGTGAATAAATGTGGTGGGCGAATGTTTGGGATGGGATGTTGGGCAACGCCTGTTAAAACTGAGCAGTAAAATACATAATTTGTAAAATTTAATCCTTATAAAAATCAACAAATAATGATGAAACCTAAATGTTGAAAATGAATTAAAATTTTTTATGGTTCAAAGTGACCAATAAAGGGAACATTCCTTTCTCCAAAAAATTACAGTGAGGGAGTAATGGCGTTTTTCTTGGGGCCTCACCCGAAACTTCACCCGTAACAAATTCGGTACGCTATGTTGAATAGCGTACTTAGGAGTGGGCTTCATGAAACCTAGCATTCCTTTTCAAGGTCACACACTACTAACTTGTTCAAGAAAGGGTTGAAAGGCTCGTGATTGGCCTACACTGATTACGAGGTACCACCAAAAGTAATAGCAGAGAAAATTTTAAAGAAGAAATTTTCGTTCTTAACCTCGGAACCGAACGGATGACCGCTAATAAAACTAAAGAAAATTTGAGAAAAAACAAAAAGTGGAGGGTTTACTTAAAACTAAGAAAAAACTTCGCAAATAAATTAATAAACGATTAAACCTTAGTAAAATCCTAAAACTTTAGACCAATGACGTTTACTAACTGGCAGCAATATGCCAGCGTTGAGAACGACAGGAGACCTACGTGCAATGCCAGATGCAATGTAATGTACCCATAAGGAAATGTACACTCTTACTCCTTAGAATTATTCTGTGAAAATTGCCAATAAAAACGGTAAAAAAGGTTCTTTTAAAGGTTCAAAGTGTTTTAAAGCATGTAAAAAATTTGCTAATTTAATGGAAACAAGACGTCGCCGGTATGTAGTCTTGTACACAAACTAAAATGAACGCTTTTTCAACCTTTCTTGTTTGAAGAATGAAGCAAAATGTCGGTGTTCCTTATTAGTTTCGGCTACTACGGTCAGTTGTTTCAACAAACTAATCGTAACGTGTTGTTTTACAATGATGTTCGTTACTCCTTAAAAATTGACTCTATGGCTATGAGGCTTTTTTGTTTTAGCTGGCAACCACTAATTTGCAATAATCATCCTATCTTGAACTTAATTCCTACTGTTTTAGACGAAGTCAACATGCTGTGATTTATGCAAACTAGCAAGTGTGAGGTTCAAGTAACTTCCAAATGGGTTGGCGTACGACAAAATGTCGTACCACAGTTTCGCCTTATATTTGCCCCAGGAACCCAAATACTTCCGCTCCTACGTCCATTTCAGATACACCCTGTATATCAAAAGTATGAGGTTAATTTTTGTGCGTTATGCGATACCTTAGGAATATGACTAATTTGAATCAAAAACAAAGGTTATGGAAAACCGTTCCCAAACATAAATTTGGGGCTGTTAATAAGGTGTAAACTATAGCTGTTTTTAGAATAGTTGGCTGAACCTTCTCTGAACCTAGACTACATTTGACTGCAGACTCATCCTGCAAATTATTTAGCTAAAAAATCGATCTGCATTTTTCTGCTAAAGTTGATAAAGAGCTGCACTACAGCTGATAGTTCAGCTTAACTGACTTAAATCTAGCTGCAAAAGTTTTAAGTAGCCATATAGCTGCATGTATTAAAATACTGTAAATTGAATGTTTCTTTGGACAATTTTCAAGTTATCCCTGTTAGATGGTTGGAAAAGGTTTGCAAATGAGTCAAATTGATGATACTACAAAGAGACTGAAATCAAACTGTAATGGTAGCCCATGTGATATGCCTTAATATAGATGCACTCAAGCTTAGTAGGAAGGAGTTTGCAAATCTCATTGACTGGAATATAACATCAAATACATCTGTAAGCAGCCCTTAACATAAGATGCTGTATCTTAAAAACAGACTTTATGAAGCTGTGCTAAATTTCTGAACGTAATATCTGTCAGCCAATTAAAATGATAGCTATTGGGGCTAAAATAGGTGAAATTACATAAAGTTTTATAATTAAAGCTTATCACTATAAACACACTTCTATGTGATCTTGCGTCTTTTCGTTTACATGAGGGCCCTGAAAGGGATATAACAACTATAACGGTGCTTCCAATGGGGCTTCAGTGATTAGCTGTAAGTGAGTTGCAAAAGGGCTGTAAGTAGACTGCAGTTTGGGTGGAGATACCTGTCAGTGGTCTTTAGCCGCTTGGTTTATTGCATGTTTAAGTGCACTTGTACCAACGTGTATTACTTAATGTAATTCATTGTTACATATAATACTGCAGTGCCCTAAGAATCCTGCAGAACAGACAAGTTTTAATTACATTCATTCATCCCATCTTAACCGGGCACTGGGTTTATAGTAAGGAGTATTCTCCTTAAGGGAACTGGCAGTAGGAACAAAGAGAAGGGAAATAGGGAGAGATAATCGCTAGGGCAGCCGTGATCCATCTAGAGGGGAAAATTTGTGATACGCGGCGGCTCTTAACGCGCAACTTATTCGCGCACAGTTGATGTTATTGGTTCTCCTCTCTCTGGCTACTACGTCACCAAAATTGCTCGGAAAGGTTTAAAGGTTGTTAAAACGTACGCTTTAAAAATAAAAAGCCGAGGCTTAAGTGAAATGTTCAGTCAAGTTTATTTATCAGAGGTAATTTAAAATGGTTTACCACAAAAAATGCTGCTACTTGAATTGTAGTAGCAATACGCGATATTCAAGTAATCCAAAAATGAACGGGATAACTTTTAAACCATTTCCAAAACCTATAACCAAACATCAACAATGTGTGAAATGGATAAATAACTGTGGCAGGTCAGACCTTACTCCGGATTTAATTAAAAAACATCATTTCGTATGCTCAAGCCATTTTTCTAATGGTGATAATGATCCATTAGCAGGATTTGGTGTTATATGTTTACAAGTAAGATATTTTGAATATTTTCCTAAAACATTACACGGCTCTAATCTTATACTATCTATCGTTAGGATTATACTGAAAAATTAAAAGTGCCAACTCCTCTGATAAATAAATAACTCTTTGCTTAAAAAAGCCCACTTGGCTCTAAGTTGGCTGATCATTTCACTTAAGCCTCGGCTTTTTATTTTTAAAGCGTACGTTTTAACAACCTTTAAACCTTTCCGAGCAATTTTGGTGACGTAGTAGCCAGAGAGAGGAGAACCAATAATATCAACTGTGCGCGAATAAGTTGCGCGTTAAGAGCCGCCGCGTATCACAAATTTTCCCCTCTCCTCAATACGGATGGATCACGGCTGCCCTAGCGATTATCTCTCCCTATTTCCCTTCTCTTTGGTAGGAAGAGCTTCGGGGTGTTACACCTTATTAGAAAGCTATCATAGGTGCTGTTTGAACGTTTAAATTTTAATTCTGATATCAGAACAGTAAATGTTTCATTCTCATTCTAGAACATTTAAACATTACCTCTATTATTAGAACATTAACATAATATGGTTTACGGAAAATTAACGAGATATAGTTTAAAATCGGTACATTTCTGAATCATATTCTGAAAGCAGAACATTAGTTAAAGGGTCTGATATTAGAACATAACGGTTCCATGTCTAATTCCAGAACATTGTTGGTTTAATCTAGCTTTATGGACAAACCATTTATGGTTAATTTTGACTAAATCGATTTTCAAACCATAATACACCTAAATTTTAACTATTACTGGTATGATGTTTTAGTTTAAACCATGAAGAGACCATTTTTAGACCTCTAGTTTCTACAGTGTGTAGCGAACTGAAAGTGGGCTGGAGCGATCATTAAGTAGAAGAGTAAATCATATTATAAATTTATGTTAAGAAACTGTATAAATTGTACAATATATACATTGCATAGACTTTCCATTAAGGTATTGTAGAAAACAGTAGAATCACAATTCAAACGCCTTTACAAGATTTTCTGAAAACTTTAATAGGTAATTAGCAAAAATCGTATAGAAAGTTGTGGAAAATAAGTTAAAATAATTTATAAAATTTCTATAAAATATGCTTATAGAATATAAACATAACACTTACAGAAAAACGCAAGGTTTCTGTTTTATATAAAGTCTATAAAATGAAGATATAGAAAGTTTAAAGATAAGTCTATAGAAATATCAATTGGAATAGAGCCCCTTACGCACTACACTCTATTGAATTTTTATGGAAATTTCATAGAACATTTTCGTACGGGCAATAGTCAGTGAGAGGGCTTCAACTGGACTACAATTAGCAGAGGCAGCGCTGACCCCGATTCTACTATATTTTAGCCAGCTGGTTACCGAGTTGCAGTTTTTTTATATATTGGATTCATTGCTGCACTATTACTGCCTGATAGCCTAAGCGCAGCGAAGAAGAAAATTATTCAGGTTTTTTTTGGTAAGGCTCGTATCCTTTTTGCAAGCCCACATTTGACTGGTGTAAATATTAGTTCCACTTTTGGGCATAGAAAAAAGTATAAAATATTTGGAGTTTTATTTTTACTTTTACTTTTGGCCCGTTTTGGGTATAGAAAAATACGATTGAATTGAATTATCAAAGCGATTGTCAGTTCACGTAAGTACTTTTAATAAGTGATAAAAGGATTCAAGTGTATTTATAGTCTAAAAAGTCTATCTGTTATATTTACGACTTAATAGTGTTCTTTCCTAAGGAGAGTAATTGAATGTATAAAACGATAGCATTGAAAATTAAGAGCTAAAATTGAAAGTCGTTAAGGCTCGCCATAGAAATTTAAGGCGCGATAAAAGCCTGAAACCATATTTTGAACATGTAGCTCGAAAACCAAAAAATCAAGGCTCGCACTGCCCTTATATATAGTGCATTATATATCAAAAATCTTAGTTACGACACCTAACCATGTTTAACCAAAAGAAAAATAATGAAAAAGCGTTAAAAAAGGTCCTCATAGCGGATGTAGTAAGTCAAATTTAAACAGAAAATTTTAATTATCACAAATATCAATTAAACGGGAAGATACCAAAAATACGAAGCTATTTCAACTTTGTTATATGTTATCTCGAAAAATCGCATTATTTTCACCTAAAACATGAAAAACCGTTGGGTCAAAGGTCCCCGTAAAGGGCTTAAAATCCAAAATTAGACACAAAATGGTGTAAATTATAATATTCAATTAAAAAGGTATATATCAAATCTTTTAGACACCATACCTTAAAAAGTTTACTATTATTCATCCACAAGGAAAATTATAAAGAACCGTTGGAAAAAGGGACCCCACAGCGGATGTAGTAACTCAAATTTAAACTCAAATTTTATTTATCACAAATTTCAATTAAACGAAAACTTAAGGAATGGTATTATTTCCAACTAATGCAAAAAACATGAAAAACCGTTGGATGTTAAAATCCAAAATTAGACACAAAATGGTGTAAATTATAATTTTCAATTAAAATAGTATATATTAAAAATTTTAGATACGACACCTTACGAAGTTTACTATTCACCTGAAAAATAGTGTAAAATGGGTGATATTAAAATTACAATTCAACAGGGATATATCGAAAATTGATTTTATTTACTTACAATGACTACTAAAAGGGCCGGATTAAGCAATTTTGCACCCGGGGCCGAGATAGTGTGCGCGGTATAAACGGAACAGCAAATGTCCCTAAGGGGGAATAGTTAAACTCAATGCGCCCCCAACAAGCCTTGCAACCGGGGGCCAGTGCCCCCTTGCACCCCTTTAATCTGGCCCTGACTACTGATATTCATCATTAAGAAAAATAATGAAAAACCGTTTGAAAACTGAAATAAAAGAGATAGATAATAATAATAGTAATCTAAGCTTTGTCTACGAAGGGATTTCCACACTAAGCCTGTGACTTATTTACAGGTGGGTCCCTTTACAACGCATAGAGGAGTGGTGGCTAGCCCTTTTCCCACAGCTAACCTACAGCGCCCTATACTAACTATTACCGTTAACCTCAGCAAGTTTTGATATCCGAGGCTCTTTTAAATTGTTGTACGATACCTTCGGAAATTATCCAATTTTTATCTAAATCAAAACAAAAATCTTTTGGAAGAAGGGTCTGTAAAAAAGGTGTAAATAGTCACAATTGGACAAAATATGGGATTTTATTAAACAGGTTTATATCAAAAATTCTAATCATTTTTTTGCGTTTAGTTGCGGAAGGTTTTTAACATTCATTAAAGGAAAAAAGACGAACAATGTCCATCTCGGGTATGAAAATTTGGACTTATTTTTAATTCTAATAAATTAAGGAGACGCAAAAAGTGTTAGTCAAGATAAGTCAAAAATTGTTGGAATTAAAATATTATAGATGTAATAAATCAAAGAAACACAAAATAGAATTTACTCTAAATATCAATTAAACAGGTATTTATCAAATTTATGATTTTTTAAGTGCAATATATAATATCTAGCTACATCCTAAATAAAAAATATGAAAAACAAACCATTGGAACACTTTGCACTTTCTTAAGGAAGTAAGAAATTAGCATTGAAATGGGCTCTTTGAATAATTTAATATAAGAGGAAGTTGTTAAAAAGCCTATTTTAAGTTTAATTAACGATGCCTTTCGTAAATATATCCTTCTAACCTTTGTCAATCTTTAGAGTGTATTAGATTATAAATATTGAAATATATTATACAAAAACGAGTTTTTCTTCGTAGTCCTTAAAAAAAACTGTACATATAGAAAATCCTTGCCGTCACTTGGCGTCACTTTTTCAAACCCACAAAGGCGCAGAATATAGAAATTATTACTGTATTAAAATTTGAATATAAGTTTAATCAATACGAGAAATTTGGTTTTAATTGCGTAGTTCAAGCATTCACTGTGATTCGAAATTTTACAACAAAGACGTCTAACTCGCAAAAAACTATCCACCTCGTAATGTTGGCCAAATGGTAGTATAGGGACCCCACGGATTTTTATTAAAAGTTTGTACTCATTTCTGATAGTAAATGGGATGACCAACACGATGCCGTTAAAATTTTCTACTGCAAATGATTTTTTTTTTTAAAAAGGTAGCACATATTACTTATGGTTGTTTTTATATTTGATATTTGGGGCGCATACACTTTTTTAGATTATGTTTGGGATATTTTAGGTTCAGGTTAGGTTAGGTTAGGGTTCAAGCTAGGTTCAGGTTCAGTTCCTATGGGATTTGTCCTTTTCCAAAATATTGCAATTTTCAAATAGTATATTGGCATATTTTGAAAGAAATAAAAAAAAAACTTTAAAATCATTTGCGGTGGAAAATTTTAACGGCATCGTGTTCCTCACCTCATTTACTATCAGAAATGAGTACAAACTTTTAAAAATCCGTGGGGTCCCTATACTACTATTTTACCGTAATGTTAAGCTTCAAAGTGATCAAAATTACGATTTCGGATTCAGCATAAATAGAAAACCCCTGTGCCTTAACCTTTTTTATTATGGAAATTCATAAAAAAAACCTTACTTTTAAAAAATAGTTCTGTACAAATTTAATTCTTGATTCGAATATTGAACCGAAATTTTTCCTCTCAATCCATTAACCTATATTATATAATATACAGAAAAATTATATTTTTGGCTATAAAAAAATTTTAAATATTAATGCGGGAGTGAAATGGGATTCAAGCTGGATTAATATTTCTCTTTGCATGAGAAAACTCCCAATTTTTAGCTTCCACAATTCGTTTTTTCTCTGGCGCGCGTTACGGTGAGCAAACGAGACGAGTTTATAGCCCTTTCGCCCCCCCGTCCCGACCTTCTGAGTTGAGACTGAAGCTCGTTTATGTTTCTCTCTGCGCAAGCGCGACGTTTTAAACTTATCTTCCACAGACCGATTTAAAAGGGGGTTTAAGCAGACAGAGTGTACCCCTTTCCGCTGACGTATTACCCCCTTTCTCACTGGATCTATCTCTCTATCATTCTACTGAGGACTGTGGCCCCCTTTGACGCCCCTTTTGATATCGGTCTATATTCGTTAAGTACCGTAGCATTGGCTTTATGCAGTTTTCGATTGTCATTAAATTATCTGAAACTTATTATAATATATACTGATCTTCACCATAAAATAGTGGGTGTCTGCTATTTGTCCCGCATTTTTCCGTTAAGCAAAATCCAGCACAGTGAATCTGGAGCTTTGTTTTTAGTATATCTATAATGGAAAACGGCATAACTGTGTTCTGAAATATTTCCCACGATGTGTAGTACGTAGTTTCCAGCCAAAGAAGTTAAAAGAAAGGAATGGAGTCGGTAGGTCAGGGTTTGGTTTGGATAACAACTTCCAGTATGAAAACGTGGCGCTAACAAGGCAGTAGGAATGTAGCAACCACAGTTTACTGGAAGGCAGTTTCCAAAAATCCTTAATTCTTGAATCCTTTTGGGTCTTCAGGTGTTTTTGTTATACTGCGGAAGGCAGGGATCAGGAAAAGTTTCCATTCCTTACTTTTATATTATTTATTCCAACGGACCTTAAGCATAAGCATGAGCATAGCCCACGAGCTTGCTTTTATAGCGGCAGCAGCTTGCGTCGTGATGCGCGTGATCGAGTGGGCTATGACATGAGACCTTTGAGCCAACGGTTTTTCATGTTTTTTGCTTCTAGTGAAAATAATGCGATTTATCTAGATATCGTATAACGAAGTAGAAATATCTTCGTGTTTTTTATGTCTTTCTGTTAAATTGAAATTTGTAATAAATAACATTTTGTGTTTAAATTTGAATTACTACATCCGCTGTGGGGACCCCATCCCAACGGTTTTTTATTATCTATCATATGGATGAATAATATTTGGGAAGCCCTCAGATGAGCGGATTCCATAATAGCGGTCCTCATACAAGCAGTTCCCTAAATAGCGGTTTCCCGAAATGGCAGTTACCGATACAGCGGTTCTCGTAAACGCGGCGTACCATTACAGCGGTTCTCGTAAACGCGGCGTACCATTACAGCGGTTCTCTAAAGAGCAGAAAACAAGAAAGCGAAAAACGACTGTTGTTTGTTATAGTGTACGCTGTGTTATATGAACTTAAATAGAACTAGGTCAGATATGATTAGCTTCAAGTTGATTATTTGAACCCGCGATAATGTTAGGCTAGGTTTGGTTAGGTTTGGTTTGGTTTGGTTAGGTCTGGTTAGGTTAGGTTAGGTTTGGATGGGTTGGGTTGGGTTAGGTCAGGTCAGGTTTGGTTAGGTTAGGTTGGGTTGGGTTGGGTTTGGTTTGGTTAAAGTTGATTATTTTAATTAAATAGTATTAGGTCGGGTCAGGTTAGGTTAGGTTAGGTTGGGTTGGGTTGGGTTTGGTTAGGTTAAAGTAGATTGTTTCAATTGAATAGTATTAGGTCTCGTCAGGTTAGTTTAGGTTAGGTTAGGTTGGGTTGGGTTGGGTTCGGTTGGGTATTTTAGGTTTTGTTTTGATTGTTTAGACTTAGGTTAGTAATATTTTGGAAATGGTGTAACGATGTTACGCCTTTTCCAAAATATTGTTGTTTATCTTCATTCAATTCTCAAATAATAATATGCCTTTTCCAAAAAGTTACTGTTTACAATTATCTACTTCCGAAATAAAATATGCTTTCTTGAAATAATTTCTATCCTGGTATTAGAATTGTAAACTGATACATCCTGAAGAATAGTGCAATATTTAAGTGTACTTTAAAAACACGATCCGTTAGTAGGTCACATTACGGATTAAATGATCACAGAAAAAGGTAGTTTTCGAAAACAACGAATATAACTGTATTGTTAAGAAATACTCGAAACTGAAGACAAACACTGCTATTTCCCAAAATAGCAGCCGCTATTTCTAAAAGAGCAGTTTTGAACAACGCCGCTGTTTTTTTGGAATCGCGGCTGCTTTTTCGAGAACCGCTCTACCGGGAACTGCTCATACGAGGTACACCCTAAAAGTTAACATCGAAGGTTGTCGTGTATATTATTATTCCAAAAAAACCTTTTACTTGAAATTTATAATTTACACCATTTTGTGTCTAATTTTGAATTTTTAAACCCTTTACGGGGACCTTTGAGCCAACGGTTTTTCATGTTTTTTGCTTCTATTGTAAATAATGCGATTTATCTAGATATCGTATAACGAAGTAGAAATATCTTCGTGTTTTTGATTTCCTTATGTTAAATTGAAATCTGTAGTAAATCACATTTTGTGTTTAAGTTTGAATTAATACATCCGCTATGGGGACCCCATTCCCAACATTTTTTTATTATCTTTCATATGGATTAATAAAAGTTAGCTTTGAAGGTTGTCGTGTATAGTATTATTCCAAAAAAACCCTTTTACTTGAAATTTAAAATTTACACCATTTTGTGTCTAATTTTGGATTTTTAAACCCTTTACGGGGACCTTTGAGCCAACGGTTTTTCATGTTTTTTGCTTCTAGTGAAAATAATGCGATTCATCTAGATATCGTATAACGAAGTAGAAATATCTTCCTGTTTTTGATTTCCTTCTGTTAAATTTAAATCTTTAGTAAATCATATTTTGTGTTTAAGTTTGAATTAATACATCCGCTATGGGGACCCCATTCCCAACATTTTTTTATTATCTTTCATATGGATGAATAAAAGTTAACTTCGAAGGTTGTCGTGTTCAAAAAAACCTTTTACTTGAAATTAAAATTTACACCATTTTGTGTCTAATTTTCGATTTTTAAACCCTTTACAGGGACCTTTGGGCCAACGGTTTTTCATGTTTTTTGCTTCTAGTGAAAATAATGCGACTTATCTAGACATCGTATAACGAAGTAGAAATATCTTCGTGTTTTTTATGTCTTTCTGTTAAATTGAAATTTGTAATAAATAACTTTTTCTGTTTAAATTTGAATTACTACGTCCGCTATGGGGACCCCATTCCCAAATTTTTTTTATTATCTTTCATATGGATGAATAAAAGTTAACTTCGAAGGTTGTCGTGTATAGTATTATTCAATAAAACCTTTTAATTGAAATTTAAAATTTACCCCATTTTGTGTCTAATTTTGGATTTTTAAACCCCTTACGGGGACCATTGAGCCAACGGTTTTTCATGTTTTTTCTTTTAGTGAAAATAATGCGATTTTTCAAGACATCGTATAACGAAGTAGAAAAAGCTTCGTATTTTTGATGTCTTTCTATTAAATTTAAATTTGTAATAAATAACATTTTGTGTTTAAATTTGAATTACTACATTCGCTGTGGGGACCCCATTCCCAACGTTGTTTTATTATCTTTCATATGGATGAATAAAAGTTAACTTCGAAGGTTGTCGTGTTCAAAAAAAACCTTTTACTTGAAATTTAAAATTTACACCATTTTGTGTTTAAATTTGGATTTTTAAACACTTTACGGGGACCTTTGAGCCAACGGTTTTTCATGTTTTTTGCTTCTAGTGAAAATAATGCGATTTATCTAGACATCGTATGACGAAGTAGAAATATCTTCGTGTTTTTGATGTCTTTCTGTTAAATTGAAATTTGTAATAAATAAAATTTTGTGTTTAAATTTGAATTACTACATCCGCTGTGGGGACCCCATTCCCAACGTTGATTTATTATCTATCATATGGATGAATAAAAGTTAAGTTAACTTCGAAGGTTGTCGTGTATATTATTATTCCAAAAAAAACTTTTACTTGAAATTTAAAATTTACTCCATTTTGTGTCTAATTTTGGATTTTTAAACCCTTTACGGGGACCTTTGAGCCAAGGATTTTTCATGTTTTTTGCTTTTAGTGAAAATAATGCGATTTAACTAGATATCGTATAACGAAGTAGAAATATCTTCGTGTTTTTGATGTCTTTCTGTTAAATTGAAATTTGTAATAAATAACATTTTGTGTTTAATTTTGAATTAATACATCCGCTATGGGGACCCCATTCCCATCAATTTTTTATTATCTTTCATATAGATGAATAAAAGTTAACGTCGAAGGTTGTTGTGTTCAAAAAATTTGTCGTGTATAAAATTATTTAAAAAAAACCTTTTACTTGAAATTTTTAATTTACCCCATTTTGTGTCTAATTTTTGATTTGTAAATTTGAATTAGTAAAGTTCTTAAGATATAAGCTGCTTGACTACGCCTTATGCTTATCGTATTAACGTATTAAATTCCGTTTCCATTTGAATTTAGACATTTTGTTACCCATAACTCAAGCTTAGAGAATATTAGTGTATTGCTATTCTTACGGGGACAAAGTTAACCGGAAATACGTCATAGATTTTGGTCCCCATAAAGAATGTAAAGAAAATTATGTAAAAGTTTCCTTTAAAATCATTTGGAATTCATTTTAAGATGCAATTTGAAACAAGTCATAAAAGTGAAATATATTTTCGATTTTACGATAAAAGCGGAGGAGATATTGCGTTTTCTAAATGTCCCCGTAAGTGACTTTTTAAACTCGGTCCTCATAAGCAATGTAGGACATGTATCTGTGTTCTTGTTAAAGTTGTGTTTTTGGTCTGCAAAAATAGGATCAAGCTATTACGGAATAATCAAATTCATTTTCTGAAAAGTTTTAATATTTAAACTCGTCCTTGATATTTAGGAAATAATCTGCTATTTGATTTAATAATCGAAAGTCTAAATAGCCCAAAAATAGATTAGTCAACAACATTTTTTATCATTTGTTTCCTTAGCTTAGCCACGGAAACTTTGAAAGCTGAAAGAGAGTATGTTACGCGATTTATCCGAGGTGTATCTTTTAACTTATTTTTAAAATCTGAATCCAATTTGATTTCACCCTATCTTTATATCACATGACGCACTGAGTAATTAAAATACATAAATCAGGTATATAGCGATCGAATTAGTTGGATCACATAAATCAAGAAGGTTGAAGTCAAAGGCATCCAATCAGATATATCAAGCTCAAAATAACTGAATCACGTAAATGAAGGTCAAAGAATTAATCACATAATTAAAGGTCAAAGAATTAATCACATAATTAAAGGTCAAAGAATTCATCACATCATTAAAGATCAAAGAATTGATCACATAATTAAAGGTCAAAGAATTCATCACATCATTAAAGATCAAAGAATTCATCACATCATTAAAGATCAAAGAATTCATCACATCATTAAAGATCAAAGACATTTATCACAGAGATAAAAGAAATTAATCACAGAGATCAGGTTTGAATATCACAGATCAAGTTTGAAAAGCATAAAATCAAGTTTTTATCACATAAATTCGGTTTACATCCAGATGCTAACTCACTTTCGAGAATATTATTCCTGTTGATATTTACGTAATCGTCTCGATCTGCCCGAGTTTGTTCGTGCCAAAATCCGAGGACGTGTATTAGTTCATGCATAATTACTCCTTTATGCATGCAGGACGGAATTTGAAGAGATAGTGTTTGAACTCCACCTCGTCTACCAATCATGGAGTTACACCTATAGGAAATAGTATAATTGTTTAACTGTCTTCCGAAGATCATGAATTTCATAAATGTTTTTAGAATGAGAACCCATTTAGCGCAGATATTCGTATGTAATTCCCTGAACCTCGTTCAGGTACGAATAGAATGCAGGTTTTAGTATGGGATTCGTTCATAGCATCCTTGATTAAATTCACCAGAGTTTCGTCTAGGAAAATTTGAAGAGGACTAATTTTAATACAGTTTTGAATATCTCTAATAGGGTAAGTAGCGTTACGTTTCGAGTTTTGTAGATTTAAATACTTGGAGTGCGCCACACCCCAGACTAGTAATTAATAAAACAATGTTGCAAGGGTTAAAAAAGCATTAAGGTAGCTATATCTAAAGAAACACTTAGGCGGAAAAACGTTTCACGAGGACGGTTTAAATGAACCAATGCTAGAATATAGACTAACCACAGAATAATATTTATGTAAGTAAAGTTTAAAGCTTCACTAGGAGGGGTTGGAATGGCTAAGGTCAAATCCTAATGATCTCGGAACCAAGTGGCGTGGCTTAATTTACGCTAGTGACGTCATAGCCTGACGTAAAAATCGTATTTACCACTTAAATTATTTTCATTCATTCATTGGCTGGCAAAAAACTTGTTCTCTATAATTCTCCACCCTCTAGCCTAGGTCCTCTGCCTAGGCTGAGAGAATTGAATATGAACGCGAACGGCGGCGAATCAGCACATTTAACTTTAAAAAATCTAAAAGGTCACTTCTGCCATGCTTTTTTTAACGAGTCATGATATTTTTCGCCTTCGGTAGACAGCTATACAAGCACAAACAATTTCTCAATGGAGAAAACGAAAATCCGCCAGGTGTTGCGCAACAAACCGAGAATGACATTAATATGGAAAATGAGGAGGAACCAGAACACAACGATCCATTAGAAACTAGGAATGAACGGCAATTAAAACCTCCAAAAATTCGTGAGACTCTACTTAAAATAATCCTTAAGTATCGTGAAGCTCATCATATGCCTCGAACTGTAGTGGAATCATTAGCGAATGATATACTAACTTTTTGCGAACACATTATTTCAATGAATACTGATAACTTGCTGAGTATCATACGTTCGAAAAACCTAAATGTTGATGAACGTGAATTGTTTTCCAAAAATACCGAAGTTCGAAGCGCTTTTGAAAGTTTAAATTCTAATTATAAAATTAACGCAATTACCAAGTCTGAATACGGGTTAGTAGAACCCGTACAATGCACATTTACAGCTTCATTAAAAAGTGAGGAAAAAAATTCTTTCACTATGTACCAATAATCAAAGTAATTCAAAAGTTTACAACTCGGATCAACAGCTTGGTAAACATGAAGATTTTATGAAAATACCCAGTAACTGCATCGGTCATTTTTTACAGAGTGACAGCGCTAAAACAATTATTGAAAAAAACCTAGCTTTAATATAAACACGCTTCAGTTGCAAATTTATCTCGATGAGTTCGAAATTGCCAATCCCCTTGGCTCAAAACGCGGGAAACACAAAATACTGGGGTGTTATTTTTCAGTCCTGAACTTAAAGCCGAAAGATAGATCAAAACTTAGCGATATAAATCTAGTGTTTTTGGCCAAGTCTAAAGACGTTGATGAATTTGGTTGGCACGAAGTGCTAGAACCATTAATTTTTGATCTGAATTTTATGTCAAGAGAGGGAATAGTAATTGAAAGTCTGGGAACCTTTCTAACAGCCACTGTTTCAATTTTTTCGGGGGATAATCTTGGGCTCCACAAACTAGGTGGGTTTAATGCTTGCTTTAGTTCGGGGAAAATATGCAGATTTTGCATGATCTCAAAGGAAAATATTTCAACCAAAATAAAAGAAAACGAACTAATACCAAGATCGTTGAATCGCCATTTATACCATCTGGAGAGCATAGCTAGGGTTCCTAGTGAAAAATCCGTTTATGGAGTTAGATACGAAAGTCCTCTGATGAATACATCTGGCTTCGATCTGACCGAACAATTACCGCCGGATCCTATGCACGATCTAAAGGAAGGCATTATGCCAAGTATTTTAAAGCGAATTTTGAACTACTTGTGTAGGACCACTAATTTGAATGTTGATGAGATTAACAATGTAATAAAATCTTTCCGATTTGGTAAAAGCGAAACTAGCAGACCAGAAACTCAGATTCGAGCGGCGATAATGGGGGGCGCCCCATTAAAAGGATCTGCAAGTGAAATATTTTGTTTATTTCGACTGCTACCTTTCCTCTTTTTCGAATATTTACCAGAAGAGAATGATATGCATTGGGTTGTATACATTAAACTTAGAGAAATTGTTGAATATATATATTAAAACCACTTGCACACCTATTTCTTCCCCACACTTCAAAATCTAATTGAAGAATTTTTAGATTTAGTGTCACGAGTGTTTGGTAGTGAAATCATGACACCGAAATTTCACTTCTTAATTCACTACGCTAAAGCTTACATTAAATATGGACCTCTTAAAACAATATCTTGCATTCGATTTGAGGCAAAGCATAAATATTTCAAAATAATTGCAAGAGCAATTAACAACTGGAAAAATATTACGAAATCATTGTCTCATCGCCATCAGTATTTGCAATGTTATAACATGTTAGATGAGCAACCCAATGGTGTTCAAAGTACAACGGCTGGCAAATTCATCACAAAAAAATGATTTACCACACCATTTAAAAGAAGTTCTTAATGAGGATTTCCCTGAAAAGGTTTATCCATTTACAAATGTAAGTTTTGATAATGTCTTTCATACCACGGGTTGCTTAATCCTTTATCAAACGGAAGGAAATGATATCAAGTGTGTTTTTAAAATTAAGTTCATTTTCCACATAAATATGTCCCTAATAATGGCTGGCACAATATTCCGAGTTGAAAATTTTTGTAAGCGTTTGCACGCTTATTCTGTTGTAGAAAAGCCACAAAATTGGGAACTTAGTAAAGCGGGAAGTGAAAGTCAACACGAAATGCTAGATGAATATGTTGTTGATCATAAATCTTATGTAACGTTAAGGTCTAAATCTGTAAGCTTTGCTAATTAAGTTTCCTAAATTATTGTAATAAATATTTTTAATAGTATTTTCGGGCAAAATGCTCATAAAATGCTAATAGACACGTAAAAGGGTAATTTATAATTTCTCAGAAATTCAAGAGTGCTTAGCTAGCATGTTTACTTTTAGCATATTTCACGTCTTATCGATCTAAACGTGGGCTATCTTCAACAACACGAAAGTTTCTATACTATATATTACCATACGTTTATAAGACACTTTCCTTAAGTGTGCCACTGGTTACTGAGAGCAAATCGGTGGGGCTTACAGTGCACTTGATGACTTAGCCCCGCAAAACCTTATGTAAAAACATAATTAAACGTTGGAATATAGATTCCCTCGTAATCCTGCTTATTTTCCATGCTCGATGGCTTCTCGCTAGTTTTGGAGATTTTCCATCGTTCTTAAAAACCCACACCTGAGGAGCGAGGGTCCTACTAGAGCTTTACAATAGAGATAGAAAGAAACTGATGTTATCGTAAACACCGGGAGCGAGGGACTTTACCTTGTGAGCCCTCGCTACCCTTTTGATATATTCTTTAGATTTCTAAGAGAGTAGCAATAAAAGTGTACCTATTTTAAATTCGTCAAAACCTACCCCAACCGGCTTTATTTTATTTAAACTTAGTCAAAACTTTGTAGCTGCCATTTCAGAGAATCCTTATATCTGCCTGGAGTCCTATAGTTGTTACACTCATCCACAAGTAACACGTGCTCTCTTTTGAAAATATTTTTCCTTGGAATTTGGAACAAGATGGCCCAAGGGTTGGGCCTTAATAGTAATTTTACACGGCTCACGTGGCCACCCATATAGTTGATCTCTCTATTCATACTTATTTTGTTACTTATGATTTAATGTATGCAAAAGACACGCGAACCCGACAGGCGCTTGGGCCCTTTCTTAAATTTTGTGACACGCGAATCAGCGAACCTCCAAAGATCAGCGCAAAATCACTATATAGTTTATGCATTAACTGTATAATTAATTTAATATATACATACGTAGGTTTATAAGACGTTTTCTATAGGTTTAGCATTCATATTGGGGAAGTTTCATACTTATGGTTCTTTTGTTACTTATGATATAATGATTTTAAAAAGCAATACGAGTCGACTAATGTAGCATCTTCTTTCTTTACTTCCACACAAATAAAGTGTAAAACGTGGTAGCTTTTACCTTAATCCTTTAGGAGACTCATAGTCTGGCCCCTTTCTTTTCACATGTCCCGAACACGTTCATTTAAAAAAAAAATAGTCAAAGCACACCTTTCTCTATATTCCGCGTCTCTTCTATATTGGGGAGAAAGAGAGTGGCGTCCGTCGGTGGTCTGTGCTCTGTGGCTACCGCGTCCTATAATTGTAGGCCCATACTTTACATCTTAGATTTTGACATTTTCTTGTCAAGCAATGGAGGTTGCCAACAAAAGATAATTGCCAAGATAAAAACCTTAACTTTTTACGCGATTTACTGGTGTAGGCATGTAGTTTGATATAATGGCATTTTCGCGGAACGATTAATTTTTAAATCACATCACAAATGTCCATTAACGATGTAGTTTTAAAGCGTTTCTCCTGCATGGTTCATTTTTAAACCAATTCAAAATAATTACTTGGATGGTTTAAAATAACACAATTTTCACGACACGGGAAATTTTAAAACCACTTCAAAAATATCCACAAACGGTGCAGTTTTAATCCGTATCTGCATCATGGTTCATTTTTAAACCATTTCTAAATAAATGCTTGAAGAGTGTAAAATAACACCATTTTCGCGACACGGGTCAGTTTTAAACCATTTCTAAATAAGTACTTTAAGGGTGTAAAATAACACCACTTTCGCAACACGGTTCATTTTTAAACCATTTTAAAAATTTCCTTAAACGGTGCACTTTTAATCTGTGACTTCATCATGGTTAATTTTTAAACCATTTCTAAATAAGTACTTTAAGGGTGTAAAATAACACCATTTTCGCAACACGGCTCATTTTTAAACCATTTAAAAAATATCCCTAAACTGTTTAGTTTTAAACCGTAGCTCAAACAGGGTTCAGGTTTAAACCATTTCCAAATAATTACTTTTAGGGTTTAAAATATTACCATTTTCGCGCCATGGTTTACTTTTAAACCACTTCAAAAATGTCCCTAAACGCTGCCATTTTAAACCGTATCTCCAAAATGGTTCATTTCATATCCGTTAATGGAAAAAATAAAAAATGGTGTAAACCATTAGGGGTTTAAATTATATAGGCACTCTTTTTAAACCGTTTGAATGTTTAATTCAAACCCATAGGAGTACTTCATAAGTCTATAAACCATTTTTAAACCATTTTTAGTCCATTATTTTTTACAGTGTATGGTATCTTTTTTTAAAAAGGTTTTGCGATAGACGTGACTACAAACCCCTGGCATTTTCACCGCTCCGCAACGAAACGGATCTAAGCCGACTCTATCTGTTAAGAGCTTTCGTAATATCAAGCAACCTTTTCTCAAGTTAGTTACGTCATTCGAGCAATATTTATTAAGGTCTTTTAAGAAATTAAAACCCTTTTCAGATTGGTTTTCTTCGTTATACCATTTTAGAAACGATTCCAAATTTTTTGAGGTAACATTTTCGCATCCATAGGCTTCTTTAGGGGGTTATCCTTTCTCTAAGACGTAATTGGTCTGTTCTTGATTGTTAATGTCGAAATCATGATTGACTACGTTAAATAGAAAGTGAGGGAAATACCCCTTAGATTCGTCATCCTCTCTAAAACCAAAAGTGGCTGGAAATTTAGCCAGAGTTACTGGGACGTATTTGTACGAGTCTAAGAAAATTAAATTATAAAGTTTGATCTGGTATAACTCGGTTAAATTCACGATTAATTCCGGCTGCCAATTTTCGTCGCGTCCCATTATTTCTCTTAATAAAAATTGCTGGTCGTATTTACTACCTTTATGACTAGGGTTCTAAATCGGTAAATTACCATGGTAATTTACACGGTAATTTACCAGGGTAACTGTAGTTTACGTTTTTCTCGGGTAAATTACGAAAACGGTAATTTACCAACGAATTTTCATTTCTAACACCTGGAAAATGGTCTAAAAGCTCCATATTTTGCTCTACCCGTGCATACACACTTATTTCTTCCCATGATATATGAGTAAGTCATAAAAGGTTGAACGGCAAGCGTGGGAAAAATTTGATTAAGGAAATGAAATTTGATTTTCTCGTCTATTCTTGTTGTCGAGTTCGTTTGCTTTAGCTGGAAAGCTGTAGTTGTTAGAATTTTCTAGAGATGGGCCCATACCGATACCAATATCGGCACCGAAATTTGACTAAACCGATATATCGGCACCGAAATTTGACTAAACTGTTATCGGCCCTTCTCTAGAATTTTGTTTTAAAAACGTGAAATAACAAAAATTCGCAAAATTGGTAAGAAGAAGAAAGTGGATGTTGCTGTTCAAAAGTATTTTGAGCTGCAAACATCAAAACTCGGTGTTAAAATATTGTAAAACATTATGTTATAAAAAGAATAGCTGTGTTCAAGTGATATTTTCATTATTTAGCTTAAAAACGATCAATATAATTTAATTTTTTAATTTGCCATTTTCCAAAATTACGGTAATTTTCGAACCCTATTTATGACTAATTATAACGACGTTTTTAATGTCGGCCATGGTTCTTAGATACTCGATAAAACCGTGTATAGGATTCGAGCCGTCAAATTTTCTCTCTCTGTTTCCAAATTGTCCGCATAACGCGCAAAATCTCGAGTTTGTTTCGTCAACGCAGTTTTCGCAAACAATTTGACTCATAAGTAATATCGGCTGATGTTCGAATCCTTTCTCTTTTCCATCTTCTTCGTGACGTTTTATTTGTATAGATTCAATATCAAAAATAACGAAGACGAATTGCGGTTGGTTACTTTGTCTTTTCTTCGCGGGCGAAGCTAAAATCGGAAAATCTTTGATTTGTTGAATGTAACAAAGATGGTCAGAACCCTGATATTTTCCACACACGTTACAGTACATTTCCCCGCACATGTTTTTCTTTTGTTTTACTAAAATCTATAACCCTTAAACATTCCGAGCAGTGAAATAAGTTTTGGCAAAGGGGTTTAGAGCCTTGTAAATGACTTTGAAAACATTCCTCGCCCTTAAACGTTCTTAAACATTGATCGCAATTAAGGTTTTCGCCGACGCAAATTTTATCTCTCATGCATCTGTAACAGAATTCGTTGCATTTATGATTTCGAGTTCTCCAATAAGGGACTAAGCATTTAATACAGAATCTGTTGTGACCGAAAAGGGGTCGAATATTAGTTATCACGTTATAATGATTTTTATCGTTGAAGAGAAATAACCGGGGTCTCTCGTCGTCTATTTCTCCCAATGTTAATACGGGTACATTGTTTTCGAGTTTATATATTAATATAGAAAACTGATTTAAATACAAACGAAATTTCACGAGAGATTCGGCACTACCGCAATCTTTGTTAGGCCTAACTCCCGCCTTGACGCAAAGCTTAAGGGCTTGGTCTTTCTGTAACGGATTATAGGTCCTCGTTCTTTTTATCTTTTCCCATTGACTTTTAACGAATACGTCACCGGTATTGTCGTTCTTGTATACCCAATGCGCTTTCGCTACAACCAAGGCACGCGGAAGACAGAGCACAGTCCGAATTTACTATACGCGTAATTCCTTTTCTACCTCGGCAAAATAAATTGTAAGGTTTAAGACTACCCGGTCTCTTACGGCCTTGACCTTCGGGAACCCTTACTACGTGAAATGTAATATTTATCGGACTTAAGAAGAATTGTTCTTGCTCATCGTCATACAGTATCTCGGCTACTTGGTCAAAGATCGACTCAATATCGATTTGATCCGCTCTTTGAAAAGATATTTCTAATTCGTTTCTTAATGGCAAATTAAAACTACTCATTGATATTTGAATATAATCTGTTGGTTTGTACCGCCTTAAAACTGTTTCGATTATATTCCTCATACCTTCCATTATATCGTCCGTTATTTTAACGACTAATTCTCTTCCGTGTAAATTGAACAGTTCTATGTATTTTTGATTCTGACTTATGATTTGACAATACGGTACATCGTTTATCAAAGAGGGTTCGACGCTCATTCCCACTTGGTTATAGGCAATATCGTCCTCTTCGCTAGAATTGGTCAAAAGTTCAACTTCCCAAATTGATTCGTCATCGCTCGGTTCAATATCTGAGAAATGTTCGTTGTATTCATTTGGTTCAGCGTCTCCTTCTAATTTGTTGTTATTTTCTTCAAGGTATTTCAATATATCCCTATTATACTGCGAATTCATAAAGTCTTTCTCGAGTGTATCGAGTTCGTTTTCATTTAATTCCAAGTCCCAAGTCAAACCTTCCGCGTCCAATATCTTTGGAAAGTTTTAATATTTTTCTCCAGTGTTAAACGATAGGTGTGTTTCTCGAGACGTATTCTGGAAAGGTATTACCTACCAGTCGAGTTCGACTCGGTACTTTTATTCTTTTAAACTAATCTATTACGGTATTGTAACTTCACCTATTTGTTAGTACTTTATTTGTTCGCCCAATGAAGATTCGGCATCGATTTTCCCAAATACCTAATTTATTGGGAATGATGTTGGCCGCGAAACGTCACTGAGGTGTTCGTAAAACGAGTGTCCGTCTGGTCCCTCTTGATTTACGTATTTATACTCTTCGCAAATATACCTTTCCCCCCTACCTCTGCATGGAAAGTGTTGCAAATATCTATAAATATCAAGGTCTCTTAACCAATTTACTCCGTGACTAATATGTAATTACTCGAGGAGGTAATTTACCGTTTCAACTATTAATTCCTATTGTCTGTATCCTTTCGCGAGAAATACAGTGACTCATCGTTCAAAGATTTTCTACTATTTCAAAAACGTATCCAATATTTTAATGAAAGAAGCTTTTTACTCTTTCTTCTTCATCGAATGTTTAATCAATTAACCATTAGCGTAGCCGTAAAATTCCTATTCGTTCCTGCAATCGATAAAGATCTCTCCCCAACCGTGGCGAATTTTTCCCTTAAAAAGCTATAAATAACTTGTTAAGGTCTTAGTTGTAAGTCGCCTATCAATATGGAAACATCTGATAATAGAATTATACGGCCTTCTAATTCATTACTTATTTCTTTGTGTTTTCTCTTAATTCTAGGAATTCTGAAATTTGTTAATTTGTGGTTTAAGAACTTTGACATTAAGATAAATTTACAATCGAACAACGAAACAATTGATTTTCTACGGTTTTTATCTTTACAACAATACCCTAATAGTACCGATGCTAATTTCTGAGTATAAATACCTTCCCATATTACCCAATTAGTTACGGATAATTATTAGTTGTCCTTCACCTGTCAACATGTCAACAAATCGTAATTGGGGAGTTTTTCTTGTAATTCTGAGCATTTTGGAATTTGTTAATACAACAATACCCTAATAGTACCAACGTTAATTTCTGAGTATAAATACAACTTTTACTTTCCCATATTACCAACACTTTCTCGACGAACACCGATGAAGAAAAATGGAACACGGAGACTCTAACAGTAAATACTTATTTCAACAATTAACTCTCTCTCTTAATATTTAAAGAAACTCTCTTTACTTTTCTAAGTCTCTTTCTACGACCAGAATTCCGGCGTCAAAAGAAATTTTTTTCTCCTATTATGAAAATCAATACCCGTTTTCATTTAAGCGATAAATTATGCTTAACTTTCGGGTTTGAGAATTTACATCTAGACATAGAACTCCGTATTAACAACAAAAACTCTTTCGAAACCTTCGCTTTAACCGACGACGAGTTTCACAATCTGCTCTTAAAGATTGGTCCTCTAGCCGGTTGGACATCGGGGAATGAACCCCGTCAATTCGAAGTGCTCCTTTCTAACAACGGCAATAGAAAAGTAGTCGCTCTAAAGATTGTTTAAAATTTTATTCCGAAATCAATGATACAAAATTTTCCGAAATAACTCTTAACTCCTTTGAAGCTTACGAATTAAATAGAAGCTCAGAAACCATTAACACTCAATTACTTAGACTAAGATCTCATAAGGTCGTATTCAGAACCATGATTGAAGTTATAAATGATTATCTTTCAAGTATTTACGAAATGCTTTTCGACACTAAAGTACTGCCTCTCAGTTATACATGATTGAAGAACACGAAAAATTTGATCGCGTTTACAGTTATTTTACAAATTACATCTCCGCTTTTAAAATTATAAAAGAATTTGAAGAGAAATTGAAAACGAATTTAACAGTTACAATATCTTTAGTATATTAGCTGGACAACTTTATATTTTAAAGGATTGCATTAGTGTTTTAAAAAAGTCTTACTAAAAGACTTTTTGTATTGTTTTTATTAGAATATTTGTAATATTTGGATATTATTTATGATTTATTTTCAATTTTCTTATAACTTTAGTTATGAATTTGTGGTAATAAAGTTTTTAAGCTTTATACACGTTTGTTATTTTTTGAAAACATATATTATGGTCTTGGTCATCTTGTTTTCCTACTAAAACGTACCCTTTTAAATAAAATTCGAAAAGAACAAATCTGAGCTTAAAGAGGACCCCTCTCAACTCGAAGAAATTCCTTTTTTCCCTCAAACAAGGTTAACCATACCGACAGCTAGCGGTGAAAAAAAATATCTTTCCCTATAAACCCAAAAAAGAGTTTCGCCTCTCTAAAATATATATTTTCCCTGTAATACCAAATGTAGGGAGAGGTGGATGAAAATGTGGTCGGCCAGGTTCCCTATAAACCCGAAAAAGATTTTCCCTATAATACCAAATGGGGGTTAGCAAGGGGGTCGCAGAAATAGAGTACAAAATGGGGGGAGGGGGGAGTTTTCCCTATAATACAAATGGGGGTCGCAAGGGGGGTCGCGGGGGAGATCCTTTCCCTATACTGCCGTACTATTCTCTTGCTTAGATTGTCCGTTTGACACTATTAGTAGATCTACCTCTCTAGTACTACGAACTTTTCTCTCGCTAACGTAACGCGGGAAATATTCCTTTTCGTATGCAAATATATTTATAGACAAATTATTAGCTTCCACGAACCGTTTAAGTCTAAACGTGTTAAGTTCAAATGGAAATGTAATTCCACACATATTCTGTTCATTTTCATAGGGTCTATAGTGTGTAATGCGTTGTTGGTTGCTCATAGCTGGGTGAAGTTTGGCTAATATCGACCATAGAAAACACTTATTGTCCTGTTGGTCTTCAGGATTAACGTTAATGGTAGCTTTCTTATTTTCAATTACGGGTGGTAATGGGAAATATGTACCACCTACTAGCGGTAAGTATTGTAAAATCTTAATATGAACATAAAGAATGCGATCCAATAACCAGCCACTCACTATTGCCTCGAAATTGTTCATAATTTCACTAATCTTGTCCCGACTAGTGTTGATTTTTTGCGGAATAACTTCCGGTGCCAAGGTGGCGTGAGTATAACCCCGAATGTACGATGTAGTTTCAGTTTCGTTGCCTGAATTACGTGTGTATCTCGCGTGCACAACAAGGTACCATTTAATGCCTTTATTCTCACTCAATTTGTTTCTGAGATACGACTCGAGTTTCTTACGGTGTTTATTTATAAACAAAATGGGATCCATTACACCTTCAGGCGCGGTGATTCGAGCCGAGAAAATCGCGTTACCGAGCTTGTTAATCTCCTCAATGTCTGGTGGTGGTGGACTTCCGGGTGGGTCGAACGCGTTCTCTTGAGTTTCCCAGTTTTTCCATAAAGCCGCTTATACCCGAATCATCTTGCGAGAGCAAAACGTCACCATCTTCATTTTCCCTACCCCTCCCATCTAGATTTTGTCTATCCTCCAACGTCTTTATAAACGCATCAAGCCCTTCGATATCTTGGGTAGATAACGTCTCATCAGTCATTGGCAGGGCCGGATTAAGAAGATTTTCGCCCGGGGGCAGTGGCTCGATGGGCGCCCCCTCCCTTGGCCCCATAATTTATAAAAACCAGCTAGAAATTTTAACAATTTTGTTTTTATTAGAAATATAGGGAGCTAACAGTTCTGACCCTGAAACGTCACACCCTTCTATCTCTTACTGGAGTTTCATCCCCCTAACGGTTGGAAAATGCCAACCAGAGAGCGGCTGCGTGACGTCAGACTATCTCTTCCCCCTAGCCAGCTGTTAGCTCCCTATTGTAATTTTGCTAAGTGAAAAGTATACCTATGCATGGCTGATACTCACTCATACGCTCAATTTTAGTTGAATAAGTGACTAATAAATTTAAAAATAGTAAGCAAAAAGTGACTAAATCAGGGCAAATTAAGCTATAAAAGAAGGGCACTTTAAATGAAATGTTTTCAGACATGATCGATTTTCATAATTATTTTCAGTAGTTAAAGATATTTTAAAGGTCGGTGCCGTAATTAAGCCCAATCTATGGGCTTAGATATTTCCAGTCAAAGGAAAGGTCCAATCATAAAATTTGATGAGCGAGCGAAGCGAGCTCCACAATTTTTTGGGTTTGATCAACTGTAATCTCGCTGTTTTTGCGTTTAAACCGTCATACAGTCAAATATATTACGTTTAATCTTGTGAATCTTGTGGTCGAGAAGATAAATAACACCGAAAGACTCAAAAATCCAAAAAAAGTGACAAATAGTAACTAATTTTTGGAAAAGTGACTTTTAATAACCGAATTTTAAAAAAGTGACTTAGTATCAGCCCTGCCTATGTCTTTGAATAGGCTTTTCTAGATTTAGACTCGGAAAATCTATTTATCGTCTCCTCCCAACTAATTTGGTGTAATAAATTGGTCTCAATAGCTAATATACCTATTTAAAAACGAAAAACAGTCCCGTAATCATTCAAAACTAACGTCATATCTTTGAGTTTTTCGAAAATTTAGTAAAACAATCGCTCAGATTTGGGTATCACCAGACGTCTTGGGCACCCCTATTTTGCTGGCGCCCGGGGGCAGGTGCCCCCTTTGCCCCCCCTTAATCCGGCCCTGCTTGTAAAGTCCCAAAATAAACCTTCAGCTAAATTGAGTTTTATAGGATTTACTGTCTTTTAAATGTCAAAATATCACAAATTTAAACAGTAAAATTTTAGGGAAAAAATGCTCGGACTTTAAAATGGATCACAGATTTGGAAAAACAAAGAAGGGTCATTTACTTGCGTAATTAAAACATGCCGATAGTTTTTAAGAAGGTACGTTACCATCTCGGAAAGAAATGCCATAGATGTATTTTGTAGTATAAAAATTAGTTCTTCTGTTATCGGGGTCGACGTGGTATGTCTGAGGGTTTTGATTCTACGGTAGCGATGGATAATTCTTTCGGTATAAATGTCGGCCGTTTACACGTAATATATTTCATATTACTATTGTATAAAAGAGTGGTCTTTAAAACAATTGTTAATACCTATTGTAATAATACTATGTTAAATGATATTATAACTTTGCATATTTACCAGCAATTAAATAAGAAAACAAAATGTATGCTTCGCCTCTAGTAAATAAACATTTTTTAAACAAATACTGGTTTTTTATCCCATCGGGAAAATATTTTATTATCTTCAATTTTATTTTTATTTTTATTAGTTTTTCTTTAAAAAAACTCGAAATACCGTCACCGTCCACCAATACATCTTCTAGGGACTGTCTAGAGTCCTCCGCTGGCTGTTGGAATCTTGGCCTCTTTTGGGCCCTAGACCGTCTTAGGGGTGGCTGCTTAGTTGCTGGTTGTGCCATTGGAGGTACGGCGACTACGAATTCCTGACGTTGGGGAGGTGCAACAGGAACTACGGATAGAGACGATGTTGTTACATCCATCGATCCCCCGAAAAGGTTTAGGAACATCTTCCCCCGCGCTCGGTTCTCAGTGGAGATTCTCGGGTCCCATTGCTGCACCTATCGCACGCACACACACATATTTATCAAATTTTCATTCTCTTTGTTTAATTATAAAAGTTTGTTATATTACTCACCTCCATCACACTACCGCAATTACAGAATTCTTCCTTTAGTTTCCTTACATTCGGGAAGTATGGGCGATGCACCTCCACGACACCCCTTTCCTCCATGCATACCATTTCATTAAAGTACATGTTGTCCATGACTTGTATGGTGTTAACCATTTCCTTGTAGGTGATTTATATACATACATGATGGAGTGACAATTAATCGTATCCACTCGTGATGGTACCTCATTCAGCCAATGGTGGTGGTAGGGGCGGTGACGGTGGTGGACTTATTGGATTTTCTTCTCCAAAATTTATATTTATATTTTCAAATGGTGCGAGATCTTCTAAATCACTTAGGGGTGATGGTGAAAAGGGGGTATCTAATCCGTGAAATAAACAACTTTTACACAGAGAGTGAGAGAGAGAGATTTTATTTCAAAAAATAATATTAAGAAATAAAAATAAAATTATTTCACTTACCAGTTGCAGTTACGAGCCATTTCTTCTTTGGAAGAGGGTTTGTTTTTTTTTAGCTTCGTTCTGTTTTGGGTTCTCAGTAGCGAATGTTTTACTATAGGCCTAATAGCGCTTTTATAATATTTCAAAGATGTGGGAGGGTCATAAGTTCTTGTTAAGGGGAACCTTTTAACTAACTTTAACCTTTAACCTTTTAGAAAAAAAAGGGTGGGGAAGGGACACCCGAGTGAGGGTCGTCTTCTAGAAATTTATGGTCAAAATGTTGTTCGTATACTCTTAATATTTTGTAAATAGACCGTCATTAGCCGCTAGACAAGAGAAAAAAAATTTGGTTTTGCGAAGGAACAGATTTTAGCGCTTTAGGGGCGACTAAAGAATTATTTAGTCAAAATTTATTTCATAAAAATATAAGAGAAATATCTTTAAACTCTAAATAGTTAATTTTATTTCGACTAATTAGAGATAAAATGCAAGTAATTTTTTACTTAAACAAATTGATCCTTATAATTAGAAATTTATTCTAGAAAGTTATAGAGACGCTACTAAAAATCCATATTCTTATTTATTATTCGATTAAAGTCAAAATTGCCCCGACGAATGGAGAATAAGAACAAACATTTTTCCAAACGAAAAAAATATTCATAAATATTAAACTTTTCCGAAGCCATAGTATACGTTAATGATAAAATTTTATAAAAGAAGAGAAAACTTATGGCAATAAAATACAAGTATTTATTAGGTGTAAATTGCCTAATTAAAATACAAAGAGATGAGAGCTTTCGGCTCGTGAGCCTTCATCAGTCATGACTGATGAAGGCTCACGAGCCGAAAGCTCTCATCTCTTTGTATTTTAATTAGGCAATTTACACCTAATAAATACTTGTATTTTATTGCCATAAGTTTTCTCTTCTTTTATGAAAAAAATATTAATTACGTACCCCGTGGAAATTGAAATAAAAGAAGATATTATTTATAAATAACTTCATTTCCATTAAGACTTTGAAACGTAACAGATCGCGTAATAATAGTAGTAGAAGATGAAAAAGTAACGGAAAAAAGTTTTTGTCAAAGCTTAGCTAAAAAAATATACATTTAGTTAAAACTTAAGGTAAATTAAAACGAAATCAACGTCAAGGTATTTTACAAAACGCGAATAAAGAATTAGTCGAAACGATCAACGAAGTCGTTTTGAATACTTTGAATGGATCTCTTAAATTAAATACGGAAAATTTTAAAAACTATCTAAACTCAAAAATAAGTTAAGAAAAAGAGGCGATAAAAAAGTTAATTGAAAAGCAAACTATTAGTTAACCAAGAGTTAGTAAAGTATCTCATCTCGACACTGGTTACCAACTGAACTACCTTTCCAATATTATCTTGGGAAGAAAACATGAATAACCCCAAGGTCGTCTGTTAGAGCAGTTCGGTTCAGTTCTACTAAATTAGTTAAATTATCTAATGTGAAGTTAACAAACTCCCCCTATTTAACATAATTTCTTATCACATAATCATAGGAACGAAAACAATCATGAAATGGTTAATGTAACTTTACCATCCCGCGACAACTTTCAAAATTAGATTTAGCTAGGGGCTTCGTAAAAACATCCGCGACATTTAGTTTAGTAGAAACATATTTCAATTGAAATAATTGTTCTTGAAGTTTTTGCGTAAGAAATGATATCTAGTAGAAACATATTTCAATTCAAATAATGGTTTTTTTTTGCGTAAGAAATTATATCTAATGTCAATGTGCTTCGTGCGGTGGTATTCAACCGGGCACTTTACATAAAAGATAGCTGACCAGTCATCGCAAAACACAAGCGGGATGGGAAAGTCAATTTAACATTGCCCAGCTATACTGTCAGTAATCGTTTTTAGCCAGATAAGTTCCTTGGTTGCCTCGGCCAGAGCAATGTACTCGGCTTCCATCGTGGATTGAGCAACGGACTTCTGCCGGAAAGAACGCCATGAAAATGGACAGTATCCCCAAAAACAAACGTAACCGCATGTGGATCTTCTGGTGTCCCAATTGTTTCCCCAATCCGAATTCGAATACATAATTAAACGGGACTGATCTTTCTTTACATAATGAAGACTATAGTCTTTAGTTGATTCAACATACTGGGCCAATTTGTATAGGTGAATCCAATGGTTTCTTCCTGGGTTGGTCTGGTCTGAAGGGCCAAAAACAAACATCCTATCAGTGGGTATTTCTTCATGTCTTGTTGGTCTTCAGGATCGGTTGGACTATCACTTCTACCTAACTTGAAACCTGGGTTCAATGGTAGCGAAACTGGTTCTTCTCTGGTGATTTGAAAGGTGTCCATAATCTTCTTTATATATCCACACTGGTGAAGTTGTATCCCTCCGTGTTGATCCGTGATAAACTCTACTCCTAAGAATTTCGATATTGGTCCGAGATATTTTATCTTATAGACCCTGGATAACATGTTATATACTTTTTCCAAAATGGTATCGTCCTTGGTTCTAACTGCAAGGTAACATAAACCAAGATAAACGCTTTCATTGGGATATAATAAACGCAGTTAGTGCCTGGGATTTTCAGAAATCAGAGATCTTTGAAAGTGTTATCCATTTCTTTGAGGAAGACCATATAGTGCCTTAAAAAACCGTAAAAAATGTGAGGAAGAGTTTTCCATTTCAAATCCAATAAATGATCATACAAGTACGCATTTTTGAAATCAAGGTGACTGTGCACCCAACCAAGAGTGACGACGAATAGAAAAGAGAGTCTTATAATTTTGAAGTTTACGACCGGCGCAAATGCATTCTCATAATCAATTTTCGGTTTCTGATTAAAACCCTGCGCCGCCAAACCAGCTCTATAGCGGATGATTTGCCCTTGTAGGCCAGTTTTAGTTTCATATATTCAGCGACACCCTATTATCTTCTTATTCGGTGGTTTGGGAACATTTTTCATGACCTTCGCTCCATTAGCGTTTCAACCTCAGCTTTCATTGCTGATTGCCAATAGCTTCACTCAGGTGACTTCAAAGCTTCTTCATATGTTTTCGGGAAAATAAGGGTAAAATGAGTCTCTACTGCTTCATGGAATGCTTCTTCTCCCTCCTGAACCTGCAGCTCTTCGTCTTCGTCTTGAGCTTTGTCCCGGTGTTCCTTCTTCCTTTGCTGGAGGACGCTCCACTTCATTTCCTTGGGCAATGGTTGGCTTAGGATCTTCAGTTTCGCGATCCGCTTCTGATGTGATTGCAATCTTGTCATAAAACGTATATACGTCAGGATTAGAATATTGTTTTGGTCCATAACCAAGTTGATTCTCAATAAACGTAACATGTTTAGTTTCTGTTATTATTTTTTACTCAGGGTGCCATATACGGTAGCCTTTTGTTCTGAGTGCATAACCTACTAGGACTCCTTTTTTCCCGATTTTGGAATTTATGTTTCCGGCGTTTCTTGGGAATATACACATAGGCAAGACAGTCTATTTTCTTTAAGTGACGGCTGCTTGGCTTCGTCCCAGTCCAACATTCCAGGGGTACTTTATTTCCGAGCTTGCTATGACTCACCCTATTCTTCAAGTATACGGCTGTGGTAACTGCTTCTGACCACAGATTAGTTGGTAGGTTGCCTTCTTACTAGCTCTCAGTAAAGTTATACGGAGCTAACAGTTCAAACTTTGCTCTCTCTTACTTGGGTGTCATCCTCCTCACTGGTTGGAGAACAGCTTTCCATGTACAAATTTACCAACCAGAGTGCGAGCTGCATGACGTCCGACTATCTTCGCTCTTGACCGAAGCGTTAGCTCCCTACAGCATTATAGGAAGTGCCAATCTTATGGAACATATCTTATAAACTTTAGCTAAAATTCATTGTCTTTTTAATGGTTTTTAAAATATTTTTTATGTGGATTAAAAAGTATAGTTTCGTCTGGAATATAGACTTAACGAAATTATAGAAATTATAGCGGAGGATGTCTAGAGTGGTAAACAAAATACTGGCGTCTTCCTTACTTCATTTATATTTTTCGTGTTTTACTAAATCCCGTAGTTTAATTTCTCGATCTGTTATTTAAATAAAATGAATATAAGCCCTCAGTGGATTTAATCTCATTTGGATGTTGTTTAGACTGATTGATACAAACACATTTTAGTTTTTTTACTGTTTATTAAAATGCAACCTAACCAGAATTGATCACCTCAAGGGTTAATGACTCCCAATTATACGCTGCGCTGACTACAAATTCATAAAAAATAATTAAAATATCAGTAGTCAAATATATCTTCGTTATAATATTTTTAATCAGGAAATTAAATGGCTAGGGAACATTATCAAAATTTCGACTTTAAATTGACCAATATCAGGCTTATCATAGATGAGCCTTAATTATCCTGAACTTTGAAACGTTTATTTTCCTTGTAGGATCCAATCACCTCGGTTTTTTCAGGGTGATAACATTGAGCACTTAATGGTCGTTGCACCGGAACTGGATCTATTTTGCTATTATATAACTCCATCGCTTCATTCATACTCAATTCAGTGTCAACAAATGTTTTACATAATCTAAATTACCAAGATAAATGATCAATAATCTATTCTTCTTTTAAATTTGATTAAAATACTGTAAGTAGATGGCTCCTTGACAGGTTTAACGCTATACTTCCCTTGTTTTGCTTTTGGAAAACAAATGCTGTACCTTAGAGTACCGTCCGCTTTGTGAGCTTTATTTGAATTTTCATTAAATTGCAAAGTTGAGAAGTATAATCTTGAAAATCATCCATAAATTAAATTGATTTTGACACGAATGGGCATTCAAAAGAAATACTTAGCTTCCATTATATTGTAGGGGTAATAAAAAATCTTGCTTACAAATTGCAACACAACGCTGTGGTATGATTCTACATTTGATGTTTGTACAGCTGGTGATAATTGGCCGATGTCACCACTTGCGAGCTTGACCTCATAAGCTAGTCTAATGTATGGCTCGGATACTGCAATTATTATTGTTTTAAATTTTCATGGGTAATTATAGATGATTTATCTTCTTACATTCTTCGAGCCATTCTTTTTGCGTAGTTATTTCATCATGTGTACAATCTGGAAATAACCCGCCATGACCGGTATGCTGATTCGTAATATGACGAAGAACAGAAAGCCACTTTGTCTTCGCTAACTATACATTTTCCGTAGCTTGATATCGCTCACTAATAAACATGGTTAACAATGCTACGTTTCCTTTACAAAAGAATTTCACAGTTTTTTCTTTCCTGCGGCTTCAATTTAACTTTTGACCCCTAGATGTTTACAATTTCAATTTATATTTATTGACTGTTAACTTGTTATATTTGAAGGTGAGGGGAGGGGGGCTCTACCTTTTGCAAGATGCCAGCAATCAAAAAAATGTTTCACACTGCGATGTTCTTCCCTCATATACTTCCTAATTTTTATGTCAGTCAGTTACGAGACTTCCAACTGTTACACCACTGCCAAGTCACTTAAACCTCGACGTAACCCTTCCAATTCCATTGCCTGGCTGCTTTTAACTTAAGTAAAACTGACAGCTATTACTTGCGAACTTCCAGCGAAAGCAGCAGTGCTTAATAAGACACAGTAGAATGGCAGTAACGGGTGTCACATTTTTAAGGGTAAAATGGGTGCCAAAAGCTATATATACCCTATTGACCACGAAAACGTAAATGGCCCTATGAGGAGCCACGGAGAAACGTCTGAATATGGAATTGCTGCTATGAACTCCAGAGATAAATCAGTTTACGGTGTTAAAGGTCCTAGCTTTTTATCAAAACTAGTTCGTACATGGCACAAGATCGTCTTGCCACCAAATTGCTTTAAACCTCGGTTATTACCTTCAAACTCCACTACTAATTCAAACTTTAGACCCTCTAAGACCGATATCTAATTTTTTGGGCAAGAAATTGACGGCACATCATCAAATACTACGCGTAAACGATTAAATAACTTCAAACATCACAGCTATAGGAGGAGCTCAAGCCCAATTCCACTTGTGTTTCCCTTTTTTTGGCGTAAAAAGTAAACATTGGGAAGCGTTACAAGTTTTTAAGACTTAACATTCAGAACGTACTTTTTGTAGCTAGTACCTAGACTAGACTTCCAAAGCACAATAATTCGTTTATTTCATTCATATCGAATGGATATTTGAACTACATGGGCAAATAATGTACTTCTTTAAGCACACTCTTCTATGTCGATGTGAAATGTTTGACGATAAATGCATCTGCAAACCTGAATACTATTCAGGTAACTTGCCCATCACCACGGCCGAAGACATAAAACAAGGTACGGCAAAGAATGCGTTATTGCAAGTTTCCTGACCTATGTTCAAGACGGTTGGCCCCCAAACCACCTAAGGAGGTGGATCATTTTTTTTTGCTGGATGAAACGATTGGAGATCTCATTCATGGATGGTATCTTACTTTGGGGCTCACGAGTGATAATACCACCGGGCTTTCAAAGCCAAATGCTTGCCGAACTGCTCACCACTCATCAAGGCATGACAAGTATGAAGGGTCTTGCGCGTAGCAAAATTCGGTGGCCAATGATTGATAAACATATAGAATATCTCGTATGAGCTTGTGCTAAATGCCAAAATGAAGCATCCATGCCACCCGCTAACGTCTATGAACCCTGGTCGGAAGCTACTGAACCCTGGGAAAGAATACACATGGACTATGCAGGGCCTATTAATGGTAAGTTGGTCTTAATCGTCGTAGACGGCTATAGTAATTGATAGAGGCACAGGTCGTCCCGGCAGCCACAGCTTTGGCTACAATTAAGCAGCTACGCCAACCCTTCGCGCGCTTTGTTCTTCCGATAACTGTCGTGTCTAACAACGGTACTCCTTTCACTGCCAACGAAACCGTACAGTTTCTCAAGATGATTGGTGTAAGGCAAGTACACCTTACCATCCAGCTTCCAATGGTCTGGCTGAGAGAGGAGTCAGGACCATGAAAACCGGAATCGCGAAACTCTCGGACGGAGATCTGCAAACACGAATTAGTCGCGTACTACTAAATTACCGACAAACACCAATCACGGAAACTGGATTATCGCCAGCTGATCTAATGTTGGGCTACGCCATCAGAACGCGACTGGATGTAATTGTCCCGCGTCATGACATAAACCGTAAGAAGCAACCGCTAAAGAAATCGAGATTTCAAGTTGGAGACTCGGTTTACGCGAAAAATTATCGCGACGGTAGCAAGTGGTTTGTAGACGAAATAGTAGCCACTTGTGGTAATGCGCCCTTCGAAATTCAAACACCAACTGGTTAATTACATGGCTCCAGCTTAAAGTCTAGTTCAATTACCGTCAGTAAATTATTTTTAATTTGCGAATTACTGATCTATATCATACCAAATTTTCCAGTGTTAATAAATCTCTAAAAAAGATACATTTCCCAGCTCTTACTTGTATTTTTGAGTAAAACTAAATGCAAGAGACTGTAAAAATTTGCCAATTTTACTACCGAGCCTAGCTTTCCCTGAATTTTCCTATCCGTTTCTGCCGAGTAAAGCACCTAAATAAGAATAAAGTGCTCTTATTTCAACGTACACTCTAAGAAAAAAGCGTTCAACGGGTATTCAATCTTGAACGCAATTGTTCATTCTTGAATAATTTGGAAATATTAGGCGTTCAATCGTGAAAGGTGTGCTGGATTATCCAAGATGACATTGAAGCTGTTCAATCCTGTCAGTTTGCCTAAGACGTTATGAGGTTTATTTACAAAACGTTCATTAAAAATACAATAATATCCGATAATATCTCAACAATTTACTGTAACAAGCTTATTTACCCCAAATTAAATATAAATTGGTCTTTACAAACATCACTTTACAATAATATCAATGTCACGGATTATTGCCTATTTCACCTTTCCCTTATATTTACATAAAACTTCAAATCGTTCGAAAGTTTTATTCTTTGCAACGCCATCACTGTCGTAGAAAATGACAATGTTCATATTTGTTAAGTGCAGTCCACGGTGGCTGTTTACCACTTTTCGTAAACCACCCAAGGTGCCGGAGTTCGATCTTATCGAATCTCCCCATTTTGGTTCCGGTCAAATGGGAATTCCGTCCATTGGAAAGGACAACACAAATATCGTAGGTTGGCATTATAAGAAATATACTGGTCCGCTAAACTATTCAAAACTGCCACCTTAATTATGCCTATTTATTACTTAAGCCATTCAAAACTGCCACTGTAAGCTTTCCAAAGTGTCATTTCTACCATTCAAAATTGACACATAAGGTGTGCCAAATTGTCAACTATACCGTTCAATTTTGCATCTTTAAGAAGAAATCCTACCACACACAGTGTTCAACAATGATCATGATAGTGCTCAACCTAGCACACTATTTTGGTGTTCAATTTTGGTACCTGTATTTACTGTTCAAAACTGAACGCAAAAGTGTGCTCCCAGTGTGTTGAGACTTTGCACAATTATTTGTTCAGGTTGGAACAAATATTTCTTAGAGTGTAGTTTAATAAACCTTATCTCTGCGCGTGGAAAAATAAATCTTTGACAAACGTAAATTTTATTTTCCCCAAAATTGGAATCGGTGACGTACCAGTAGCTTATGAATGGTAATTTCACATCTCTATGTAAGGCAGTGCTTATTTCCTTACTCGTATTTTACTCAACGCATGCCGCCGAATAATGTATCAGTAAAAACCGTTCTTTGAGCTTCAAGGTCAGCATCTAGCGCGAGTCAATCTACAGTTTCAAGTTCATATATAGACCGAGTAGGCTAAATAGGCCCAATATGACTTCATCGCTACTACGTTTGGGGAAAAAGAATGAAAAATCGAAAATGTTTTAGAACTTCAGTTTTTAGAAAATATAGTTCTTTATTACGCAATTTGGCAAAATTAAATGTTCTTTGAATTAACTTCGCGCTATAATATTTTCGGCATCCAGTATATCCGCATAGTTCACCATTTGGTGCATAGAACATAGAGACATATCGCCGATAAGCTGAAACTTGTACATTTTCCAACAAATAGGTGGGTTGACGTCATATTGGGCCTACGCTGCTTGGTCTACTACAGATAATCTAGCTCTTTTCCGGTACTGTTAAAGAGTTGAACCGTTGGCCTCCCTAGCGGTTGGGAGTATGAAAGTATACAAAATTTTATTCAAAATTCATTGCTACCGCTAGGCTCTATTGGTATTGTAAGACTCTGGTAAGACCGCCGCGGTTATTATTGGATTAAACTTAGCGAGATAGATCGGGTTTCGTTTAACACATTGAAAATGAGCTCTAGACGTTTAAAGGTTGTGGTACAGTGGCAAAACGACCATAAAATAAGCTCAGTCAGTTTAGACAAAATTGTAAACCTATCCTACAGAAGCATGGACGCCATTAATAAAATGACTGATGTCATTTGGAAACGCGCATGCGGAAGCAAAAAGCCCAGATTAACCAGGCTAAATTGCTTCATTTCTCAGGTAAGCATTTCCTAATCTTAATTTAAAGGAACCGAATGGTTAAAAGAGAGGAAAATGACGATGTTTTTTAATTATTCTACCAATTGTTAGACCTTTGAGCAAAGTGAAACTTTCTCGACATAACTTACATGAGCATCTTATAATTATAAGAATCATCGATAAAAAGTTACTTGATTTTCCACTTCACCCTCCCTGTGATCGGAAGGATCAAGAAGTGGCACTATTTATTTTAAATAAGGACCTCCGACCCATTATGTAAGGCCCTGCCTTTTTGTTATCACAATACACCTAAAAATAAAATAAACAAGCTGGCCATATATATACGGCCGTTAAGGGGCAAATTGAAAATGAAGCAAGCGCCATCTAGTGAACAGAAATACAAACTCAAAGGTGACATTTTTTCATTGGCTGAAAACATTCTGACACTAAAATTCTGCCTCTGCGCATTTCTAAGCGAACCAATAAGATCAGGCCCGTAGCCACGGGGGGGGGGGGCACCAGGGGGCAATGCCCCCTCAAATAAGATTTCGGTTTGCCCCTAAATGACCCCTCAAAATTTTCCAATGGCCCCTTATCAAATTAACTTTGCCCCATTAATGAATATTTTCATTTTGGTACACAAATATTAAAACTATTTAGAATGTATATTAACATATTTTAGACTTTCCTGATACACTTGGACTTTTTACTTGATATATCCTTATGCCTGATTCATTTGTATGTTTTAACTTCACTTTTTAAATGTATCCCTGATACACTGGAATTTTTAACTTTTTGTCGTTATCCTTGATATATATCGCTGGTTTTGACATCCAGGACCAAAATATTATGTCGGGGCACAGTGAGGGGTCGGAAGTTTTGGAAAAAGTGTACGGGATTTCGAAATCCAATTTGATTTCTTCGGATTTCGTTTGATTTCAGAATTCGATAAAATCCAATGAATTGCATCGAATTTTGAGATTTTTCCCGTGATTCCGTCGGATTTTGCTATTTTTCCCGTGATTTCGACGGAATTTGCGATATTTCCCTTGATATCGTTGGAATATGAGGTTTTTCACGTTATTTCCTTGGATTTTGAGATTTTCCCCTTGATTTCGTCGGATTTTGTGATTTCTTTGGATTTTTGATTTCGTGAATTTTTTAATGGATTTCACGATTTCTTTACTGATTTTGTGATTTCGCTTCTGATTTCGTGATTTCTTTGTTGATTTTGTGTTTTTTTCCTGATTTTAAACTTCTTTAATGTTTTTGTGATTTCGTTGCTGATTTCGGATTTTTTATTTGATTTCGAAATCACCATTGATTTCGGATTTCTTAAGTCCGGGTTTCACGGGTAGCGTACGGGAGTTCATGAATGACCGACCCCTCGGGGTACAGACTTACATTTGACGCCTCAACCATGACTTGTGAAGTTGCGAGGCAAGCTTTTCCTAACCTACTCGCGTATTTTCACTATAACGACGAGCTATGTCACTTGAAAGAAAGTGAAACTTAACTTCCCTAGCCTACGAAAAAGATCTGACTAGAAATTTAGATTTAGAATTGTTTATTAACAATTTATTTTTTTTAAACTTTTTAAAAAAAGTTTCATTTTCAAATGTTAAATGAGGGTCAATAATGAAATACCTGCGGAAATATTTATTGTCTGACATTTTGATATTTATGTTATTCTATAAAAAAAATTCCATTTGCCATGCCCCCTCACAGAAAGAAACTGCCCCCTCTGTGTAACTTTTCTGGCTACGGGCCTGTCAGAGGACGAGCCCTTTCCTCAGCGAAAAATGTAATCAAAGAGGCAGAAGGTATGATTTCTATAGAATAAGGAATTTGATCAACTGATCGTACCCAAATAGTTGAGAATTCCTTTAAAAGATGGGTGTGCTAATTGTATTACTCGATTATGGGTTTGCATTAGCAAATCCCGTAATGTGGAATTCGTGATGACTATCAGTTTGGGTGGAATAATATATAGTTAGAACATTTTCAGAACCGAATTAATTTTTTTTTCGGTTTAACTCTTTAACAAGTTAGGTTGTGCGAAGGGTACAACGTATTCGTATCAGACGTCGCCAAAAAAACTTGGAAACCCGTCTGGAAAGTGAAAGCCGCATGATCCATGAGTTATTAAGAACGCTACATACGGAAGATGAACTTGCCCAAATGACAGCATTGGGCACCACTGAAAGGAAGGGCTTGCCTAAAGTACACCTTGACGTGATTCATCGTAAGGGCTCACTATTTTAATAACCATCATTTTATAATCTACCCACCGTTGTCCTTTTGTTTGTTATTTTTGGGCATTTAAATTTGAACGATGCTTAGAAGTTAATGATAAAACTAAAGTATCACGGTTGTAAAATACTAGAGATCATCGGACAAACGTTGGGGAATTCAACAAGACCACTTTCAAGGTTCATACAATCTTTAGAAAACCAATATCTCATATTTCCATAATGTTTCCCTTGAATTTCTCCGCTGATATTTCTAGGTTTGCCCCATATATTAAGTATCCCGAAAGTTAAGGATCATTATATGCTTAATTAACCCCTGTAACCCCAAGTACTTAGTATCGTTAGAAACGGTGACAAAGATGACTATAACATACTTCACGGACATGCTCGTATCTTTAATAGTACCAGAGTTAGGAGCCTTCAGTGTTAAACCTATGTTTATGAACATTTTTCTTAAATGAACCCTGCCTTCTAAAACCATTCCCTTTAGTGTTACTGATGTTGGTCACATTCGGTAATGATTTGTGACTGTGCATAAAGAATAAACAACGTTCTGAAATATATGTAAGATTAGAGACGTCTGCCACTTGCAATAGTTTGAACTAGTTAATAATTACTGACAGGTAGTCCGACGCATTACTTTAACGAGTTCCATCTCATTTTCGACGCATTACTTTAGTTAACGAGTTCCATCTCATTTTCGATTCTACTAAGTGTTACAAGGTCTCTCTCTAAGAGTTATTACCTTTCGTCTACGTCATTTCAGGACTACCTCTCAGTAACTAGTGGGATATGACCTATCTTAACATGTTGCGCAATTGTCCAAACCAGTGAAGTGAATCGTTCTTCAAATTTAATTGGACTTACATTATTCCAGTTCTAGTGACAAGGCAATTCGGATGGAAAAAGGGGAGGACAATTTCAAGAAGCGACATAAATCGCATCATAAATAAGAAGTGCGCTAATATTCGTCATAGTCTTCGAAAAGGCGAAAGGAAAACAGAAAAACAGCAAAAAATGACGAGGACGAGGACGAGTTGCACGATGCCCAGGAACAAGAACAATTGATAGAAGAAGATACACCCAGAAAAGACGCGGATGAAAAGGAAATAGACGAAAATGATCAGGAAAGCGACAAAACTAAGTGTAAGAAAAACAATAAATAAAAAAGGGAATGTAAACGTATTCTGTGTTTAATAAAAGTTAAGGCCACATAGAGTCGACGATGGCCTTGAAATTTAAATATTTCTCGGTGACCCTAAAATTTGAACTCGTTAAGTCCGTTAGCCCGTCACGTATTTAGAGCTTTTAGGGTATTCTAATGTCTGGATGTGATATATACTGAGATTCCTACAATTTGCGGGCAGTGGTATATGCGTACTCTATAATCGATGTAATTTAGACAGCCTATGTGGTCAGGTCCTGACCTTAGCACGCTACATTAAGAACGTTTTGGGTGTACTCTATATTAGACGTCATTTACACTGCATCTATCAGACATCTCCTGCTGGTCGGTATTCGGACCTGACTTAGAACGCTTCATTAAGACCCTTTTGGGGGTACTCTTTATTAGACGTCATTTAAACGGCGACTATTAGACATCTACAGCTGTTCGGAATTCGGACCTGACTTAGAACGCTTCATTAAGACCTTTTTGGGGGTACTGCATATTAGACGAAATTTAGACGGCATCTATTAGACATCTCCAGCTGGTCGGTTTTCGGACCAGACTTAGAACGCTACACCAAGACCATTTTGGGTGTACTCTATATTAGACGTCATTTAGACATCTCCAGCTGGTCGGTATTCGGACCTGACTTAGAACGCTTCATTAAGACCTTTTTGGGGGTACTCTATATTAGACGTCATTTAGACTGCATCTATTAGACATCTCCAGCTGTTCGGAATTCGGACCTGACTTAGAACGCTACACCAAGACCTTTTTGAGTGTGCTTCATGTTAGACGAAGTATACACCGCTGCAAATAGGCCTTTTCGCGAATAGGTACATCACGAGCTCAATTAGATGGATACGTCAAAGACCTTTCTTAGCATGACCAGTACAAGATCTCATTTAGCACCTTCCCAGGTAGACACCACTATTGAGCTTACTACAGCACGATTATGGGTATTCTCAATGTAAGTCGTCGTTAAGTAGGCTAAATAAAGACTTTCCTCCATGTTCTTAAAGTATGCCCTGTTAAAGACGTCTCATTGTACACCTAGTGAAGATGTCTTACAATGATACATCCTAAATGTTTCTGAATAGGTCGCTCTGTATAACGTCTCCATAACCTCCTACACAGCTTCAGAGTACCTTTTTATGTGGTCTTTGGGGCGTCTAAAACTCAACGTTTTTGCTAGAGAATAGACCTCTTAAAATCTAAGGCGTTAGATAAGTGGCAATAAGTCGCAAGATGACTTGGTCCAATTAGCTAGCTGAACTTAAACCGTATGTAATTATTTCGGCAAGGGAAATAGCCCACCATCTTTCAAACCTCCCTGATGACACAGTTTGCTTAATGCCAACGGTAAACATGTGTCAACAGTTAAATAACGCCATGTTGAAAGCTCTCCCTCACCCTGAAACAAAGCTTTTAGCTACATATACAATAGACTGCCCGAGGTTCCTTTCAAAGAGAGCCCGTGAAGTCCTGGAGAAATTCAAAGAAGATTCTTCTATGATGGCTGGTCTCGAGGACACACTAGTAATAAAGCAAGGAACGAAAGTGATTTTGAAGCGAAACATTGATGTAAGTTTGGGTTTGGTAAATGGTTCCATCGGGACCATAGTGCGAGTCCAGTGGGATCCTGATGACAGCAAGAAAGCCAAGAAACTAATCATAAATTTCGGGCACGGTCTCATCCACGAACTACCGCCAGTGAAATAAAAATTTGAAATAATAAATAGAGCATAAGTGCACCGTGAGCAGTTCGCGATTTGTGTTGCGTATGCAATCACAATTCATAAAAGTCAAGGGTTAAGTTTAAACAGTGCTCTCATTGACATGGGAACCTATGTATTCTCCTCTGGTCAAGCATACGTAGCTCTTTCAAGAGTCAAAAGTCTAAACGGACTACACTTAATAAATCTCGACATGAGTTGTATTAAGGCACAACAGTCGGATATCCTAGAATATAACAGGCTACGTTGTATTTACAGACCAGATTTGCCCAAAATAGAATACTTAAAGACCCGAATGAAAAGAGCTAAGGACCGCGAATGGGCCATGAGATCATCTGTAGCAGAGGTTCAAGTATCACATCTTGAGAAAAAAAAAGAAAGTTGAATACAAAAAAGTTGAAAAAGGCAAAGCCAAGTAAAACTTTTGGAAAGAACAAATAAAAATCTAAAAGTAAAAATGTTTATTTCACTTCATAATCCTACTTCTATAAATCTACAAGAACATGCACGTACAAAAAGGAGTGAAATCCCAACAAAAACATCTCTGTAAAAATATGCCAAGTTGTTTGGACGTAAAAAGAAGTGAGATCTAAAATACGGCCAAGTTATTATCTCCAGGTGAACCAACATTTTATTCGACTTAAAACTTCTCAAGAATGTTTTTCTGACTTGGCCATTAGCATTCCAAACTTGCATCCTTCTTCTTTGCGCCGTGAAGGTGAAGAACGGATGTTACAAGTTTAACCACAAAGGCTTTTCAAGAATATTTAAACAATTTGATTTAATATTTTAATTTCGATCCATATCTGGAATTTAACGAATCTTTGAAATGCTAATGGCCAAGTCAGAAAAACATTCTTGAGAAGTTTTAAGTCGAAAATAATGTTGGTTTACCTGGAGATAATAACTTGGCCGTATTTTAAATCTCACTTCTTTTTACGGCCAAACAACTCGGCATATTTTTACAGAGATGTTTTTGTTGGGATCCCTTTTTTCTTCATTCATTCAACAAAATTAAAGTATTATTTAAACCGTAAGTTGTCTTTATCATTCAATATTTTTATAGTCCTCGGGAGAAGCTCCGTTTTTAGTTAAAATATCCCGTTGAGGGTCACATTATGATTTGCAATTTCTGTACAAAGTCAATTTACCCATCAATGCGTGGCACCCTCAAGAGATAATGACGGATTAACGGGAACGAAGATTATGCAAATTTGACATTTGTAGATAGTTTAAATTTCATTCCTTCCCCCTTATCTAGCTTTGTATCCACTTTTGGCTTAGACCCTAGTTTAAATAAGGCGCATTTCCCGCACTTTCTCTTCAAGTTTTTTTCCCGAACACGTGTTTGATCCAAAAGATCCTATGCGAACAAATTATGTCTTGAGGGAAAGCATGCCTCTTTTAGAATCTTACGCGCCAGACAGGCTAACCGGAAAACAACACTCGGTTTTATTTTCTTGGTACAAAGAACAAGTTGAACCCAAAAATGGTTTCAACTTTGTTGATGAGTTGATCCATTATTGCTGTTTGGACGTCAGGATTTTAAGAGAAGGGTGCTTAAAGTACAGGGAGATTTTTGAGAAGATTGCGGACGTTAACCCTTTTATCACTGCCGTAAAAATTGCCAGGCTCTGCAACGCCATTTTAAAGAAGGACGACCTGGCGCCAAATTCAATTGGAAATGTTCCACCTAACGGCTAAAGAATGACCCTCAATCTAAAGTAGCCATCGAGTGGTTGAGGTGGGAAGCCCATGAGCGCGGGGTCATTATTAAGTCGGCTTTTAACGGTTGAGAACCTAAAGTTTTCAACATTAAAGTTCTAGTAGACGACCTTGGCGCAGATCAAAAGTTCGTTTACCAATTCCAAGGTTGTTTTAGGCATGGGTGTAGAACCTGTTTCCCGGTATACAGAGTCGAGACAGAGACCTGGTTTTGCAAGGTGACGTCACCCAAATTTTGCACTCCCGCTATTCTGATACTTTGAACTGTAATAAGAGGCTTGGAGAGCTGGGGTGTAAGGTAATTGAAATGTGTGAATTAGTATTTCACAAATTGAGGGAGCGCTAAAATCTATTCCTAAGCAAAACTAAATATTTTTCTCTCCAATACGTTAGGATTGGATAAATCAACATCCTTACCATTTTTCAAAGGAACGCACGTGTTCGCCTAGCGGCTAATAACGGTTTATTTGCAAAATATTAAGAGTAAACCAACAAAATTTTGACAATAAACTTCTAGAAGACAACCCTCACTCTGGTGTCCCTTCCCCTTATTTTTATCCTAAAAGGTTTAAGTTATACCGTTTTCTTTTGGGTCAATTTTCACTGCCTTTTATGCCGAAAATAGGCGATTCATATTCTAATGGACTTAGTTCAGAAAAAATAAGGCGCGCCACATGTTTCATTGAAAAGTTTTGCCTCGGTATTCCAGCACTACGATAACACAACGAGTTGCTGGATCTGCACGTTCTAGTGCCAAACTGCCAATATAATTCGTTCTCGAAGCAAAACTTGCAAGCTGTACATTGAAGGAGCGTCTGCTATTATTTCTGCTTTGCGTACGCGCTAGGCCTTGGTTGAAAGGTAATGAATGCGACTGTTTCAACAACAGCATCCAAGATTGAAGAAATGATAGTCGAATGTGTATTTACACTGAATGGAAACAATATAGTTCGAACAGGAAATTGATTTATTTTGTTTAATGTGGTAGTGAATGGTAAGTTACTTACGCTCGGAACCTCACTGCGGTTCAGTGACTGTGTTGGTGTAATGTATGGATATAGTGTATGCTAATTCAATGGGTGTTCGTCCGTTTGGTAAGTTCTCTCTCATTCAGTAATATAATGGTACAATATCCTATAGGTACAAAACAAGTGAGGGCAGTAATGGAGGACGCCTTGGTAACACTAGGACTTATCACGCAAGAGTGCATCCCGTCCAGGGTGTCACAATTGGTTAATAGCATCGCAACTGATAATCAATCTATAAAAGAACCACTTATCCACGATCAAATCAACTACGATCACGTCCACCACGATCAAATCACTACCAAGTCAACCATGATCACGTTAACCACCAACAAGTCAACCACGATCAAGTCAACCACCATTAATAATAATAATAATAATAATAATAAATTTATTTCCCATTTGAAAATGGTGTCAGCCAAGTAATGGAGAAACTCCTAATACAAGCTTGGCTACCAGTACAATCACAAAAGATAAAAGATGAACAGATTATATTAAGTTACAAGTTGGGAAAGCCAAAATATTACCTCTCCGAGTGGAGATGACTATCACTACCCCTTAATCAACCTAAATATATGCATGTATCGCTTTTTTTAATTCTTTGCAAGTGCTGGAATTCAATTTTAAAATAGTCAATTGTTCAAGCCTTTTCAATATCTCTCAATTTCTGTGGAAACTCTACTCTCTCGCTATACCTCAACCGTATTCTTAGTCTACCAGTATGATTTGTAACATTTGTCCATATCAAAGCTGAATCATACCTCGCCACACAAAAAGCAAATGTCCCCAAAACATGGAAGCCACAATCCAATCACATATAAGCTAGGCTCCCACTTAACCAAAATAATTATTAAACAGTTAAATACTCACAAAGATTGGCAAAATCAATCTCCTTCAGTAATACGTAGCGCTTAAATATATTATTTTCCGAACAAAATTAATCGAGCAAATTTAAAGTTGAACTTCTGCCTTTGAAATTCTATCATCAATGAGTGATTCAACTGTTTAAAAAAAGGTTTTTTTCGCAAATAGGGCGCTATCATATCAACCGCAATTCCGTCATATTTAAAAAATATACATTGCCAACACTTTTTTAGACACAATAGTGGAAGTTTTAGCCTCATTTAAAACATGTAAAACATTATTTCATCTACAAATAGCTTACACATGTCTTTTTTACCAATACCTAGCCGTTTGGATTTTTCTAAAGCAATCTTAGCACCAAAATATTTTTTGATACAAAATAAATGTTCTATATTCTTCATTTTTGAAAATATATTTTTAAGCGTTTATAATGATTACTCTCTACACCTACACTAATCTTACACAAACAAGGAGTATAAATCCACTAGTAGAAGCGGTGTTTTTATTGAAAATATATATTTTTAAGCGTTTACCATGATTACGCTCTACAGCTACACTAATCTTACACAAACAAGGAGTACTATAAACCCACTACTGGAAGCGGTATTTTTATTCAAACGTAAAACAATTTCGCTTAAGTTAATCATTTCTAAGCATCGTTAAAAATGTCTCTATCACTCCTAGGTAACTGTATGCACAGGATTTTACGACATTGTAACTCAAATACATCTGATTATGTTTTAACAAGGTTAAATCTAACTGGGAGTAAGATGAAAGGAGTAGAAGCTTATCTGTCTTAGTAAATATGAAATTTTATCTTAACAGTTAAGTTTATAACGAAAAAACGCGGAAGGGGAAAACGAGCAGACAACAGCGATTTTGGGGGTAGAAGGTTAAGAGCGCCATCTGTCGTCCGTGCCAAAGTTGAACTTCCTCTCGAAACGCAATGAGAAAGTGGATAAAATAATGCCATCAGCTATTAAACTGCGTCGATATATTTAACGACTTGACCCATGACATGCGCGTAACACTGGCTTTTATGAATCCTATTTATTGTTGGATGCTAGGAAACTTGGTAGACTTAACAGTCTGTACCAAGTACCCAAGCATCCTTCAATAAACGCCTGGCAACATTGTGGTACGCATGGTACATTTAAAAAATAGGATGTACAGACTGTTAAAAAAGTCTTTGCGCGTTGCAGTTTTCGCACATATTTTACTATATTTCAAAAACTATTAAAGCTAGCGCTCTGAAATAAAGTGCGTTATAAAAGATTTGCATTTCTCTTTCATATTTTACCCGTTTCAAAGTTGTCTTTTGCATACTTATACCGGAAACCGGAAATGTCAAAATTATCAACTTTGAAAATATTGGATTCTCGAGGATATAAATGCGATTTTCGGATTCCTTGGGGCCGATTCATATTTGAAAAGTTTTCACCAAATTGAATTCGGATGAATAGGTCACGAGTAATCAGCCTTTATTCAAAATCTGGCAACTTCGATTTAAATGGCGATAATTCATAATTGAGTATCGAATCTTTATCGTAATAATGCTTGTTAGATGTTATGGCACTTTATGCATATATAAATGATTGGTCTTGTGGCGCGATACTTTGAAACAATTCAGACGCTCATTAAAGGGATGGTGAAGTGGAAAATTAAGTAATTTTTTATTGATTCTTCTATAAGACCAATCTGCATAGTGAATTATCCAGGAAATAACACCGAACGATTTTTATACGTCAATTAGTTTGAAATTTCATGGATAATTTTAAACAAGGATCTCCGACCAATCGCGTAGAGCCCTGTCCTTTTATAAACAATTTTCTCGTGGCACGCTCCGTGTTGAATCAATTTATCGCGAGATTTGAAAAAATTTGCGTGATGTGACAATTGTGGCGCGAGACATGGAGCGTGCCACTGCCACGAGAATTTTGTTAACAAAAAGGCACGGCGTTACGCGATTGGTCGGAGGTCCTTATTTAAAATTGTTCTTAAAATCTTAGCCTAATTTGAATATTAAAATCAATGGGAGGTATTTCCTAAATTTTTCATTGTGCAGACTGGTCTTATAATTAGTAGAAGAATCGATATTTTCCACTTCCCACTCCCTTTAGGAGAAAACTCGCCTCTTTTGAAGAGGAGAACCGGTTTGAAAATATTGTTATTTGGGCCATGATATCATAATATTTAGAACTCATATTAATTACGTCTAGGTCTTCAGCCCGACTCATTGCAGCCTAGTGAAAATCTCATTCATGATGGCATATGCGCTTCACGAGATCCCTTCAAATAGACATATTCAACTATTCCATTTAAGAAACAACCTCAGAGGAGATGGCTTCTATGCTAGGAAGGTTCGCTGCGCGATTGAGCTTCGCTAAACGGAGCCTGGGGTTGCCTATAGCCTCCCGCCAGTCCCGCGTATAGTGCAAATGTCAGGCCATTGAAAGATTTTATTTTAGAGGTAGGAATAGGGAACAGAGTAATCTAGGCGCGCGTCAAAGTCCCGGACCCCCTTCGTCGGGACGGTGGGATATGAAAGAAGAGGCGGGTCATAGCGACAGAGGTAAAAAGGAATTACGTATTTTTCGCCGTCCCAGTCAGTAACGTCATAAAAACCTAGTTTACGGCTGCGTTCAGTAACACTCATCAGGAAAAACATCAATGTTTGGGAAAATGAAATCGGTGTTCTTTTGACGTCATGATGACGTTGCAGTTGTTGAACGGCACAATTTTGTGTAATCGATGCTTTTCAAAATGGCGACGATATTATGATAACGTTAGGGCAGAGGCTTAAATAATAAATCCGAACTATTTACAAAGATATTGTACTTCAATTTATCAATTCCTACCTCTAAAATAAAATCTTTCAATGGCCTGACATTTGCTCTAAACGCGGGACTGGCGGGAGGCTATAGGCAACCCCAGGCTCCGTTTAGCGAAGCTCAATCGCGCAGCGAACCTTCCTAGCATAGAAGCCATCTCCTCTGAGGTTGTTTCTTAAATGGAATAGTTGAATATGTCTATTTGAAGGGATCTCGTGAAGCGCATATGCCATCATGAATGAGATTTTCACTAGGCTGCAATGAGTCGGGCTGAAGACCTAGACGTAATTAATATGAGTTCTAAATATTATGATATCATGGCCCAAATAACAATATTTTCAAACCGGTTCTCCTCTTCAAAAGACGCGAGTTTTCTCTTAAAGGGAGGGGAAGTGGAAATTAAAGTGATTTTTTATCGGTTCTTATAAGACCAGTCTGCATAATGAAAATTTAGGAAATACCTCCCATTGATTTTAATATTCAAATTAGGCTAAGATTTTAAGAACAATTTTAAATAAGGACCTCCGACCAATCGCGTAACGCCGTGCCTTTTTGTTAACAAAATTCTCGTGGCAGTGGCACGCTCCATGTCTCGCGCCACAATTGTCACATCACGCAAATTTTTTCAAATCTCGCGATAAATTGATTCAACACGGAGCGTGCCACGAGAAAATTGTTTATAAAAGGACAGGGCTCTACGCGATTGGTCGGAGATCCTTGTTTAAAATTATCCATGAAATTTCAAACTAATTGACGTATAAAAATCGTTCGGTGTTATTTCCTGGATAATTCACTATGCAGATTGGTCTTATAGAAGAATCAATAAAAAATTACTTAATTTTCCACTTCACCATCCCTTTAATGAGCGTCTGAATTGTTTCAAAGTATCGCGCCACAAGACCAATCATTCATATATGCATAAAGTGCCATAACATCTAACAAGCATTATTACGATAAAGATTCGATACTCAATTATGAATTATCGCCATTTAAATCGAAGTTGCCAGATTTTGAATAAAGGCTGATTACTCGTGACCTATTCATCCGAATTCAATTTGGTGAAAACTTTTCAAATATGAATCGGCCCCAAGGAATCCGAAAATCGCATTTATATCCTCGAGAATCCAATATTTTCAAAGTTGATAATTTTGACATTTCCGGTTTCCGGTATAAGTATGCAAAAGACAACTTTGAAACGGGTAAAATATGAAAGAGAAATGCAAATCTTTTATAACGCACTTTATTCCAGAGCGCTAGTTCTAATAGTTTTTGAAATATAGTAAAATATGTGCGAAAAACGCAACGCGCAAAGACTTCTTTAACAGTCTGTACAGGCTAGTGTCCATGTGGGATGGACAAAGACTAGCAGATTGTGGTCCTTAGAAGCCAGTTAGTAAAGACTGGTGTTGGCAGATGAATGGCCACATTTCCGTGAACCGCGAACGCGTTCCGGAAATCGGGTATTTGTTTGCTCCGATTTGTAAACTGCGAACGCGGTCACGTGAGGTCTGACAGACAGACACACCGTGTAATACCTCTCCGGGACTACGTCACTCGGAGAGGTAAAAATGTTACTTTTTGATTTTAAAAATGCCTCAATTATCACAGGTACGCCAATGAAACTCCCATAAACTATGCGACAATTACGGTGAGCTAGCAGCTCGAAATCTTTTTATCGAAGCAAAATGGTAAATATGCTTCAAATTCTTACCAGGAAACGTGGGGGTTACCGAACATGGTGTTGGCGTACAGAAGCACGGCAGATTACTTAAAACGATCCTATAACATAAAGTAAGATTTGTTGTATTTTTAAGTAATTTTAATTATTCCACTCAAACAAACACGATTTAAAAAGCAAAAGCTGAGGAATTTGAAAATACGATGTTAATTACAAGTTGTATTGTACTTTAAAGTTTCTCCCTCTTTACCTCTCCGAGTGACGTATGTCACGGAGAGGTTCTAATTTCGACGTGTCTGTCTGTCTGATGTTACATGCCAGTGGACCGCGTTCGCAGTTTTCAAATCGGAGCAAACGCGTTCTCAAATTCCGGACCGCATTCTCAGTTTCCGGAAATCTGATAAATTTTACTCCTCTTAAACTGGCTAATAGCACCATCTTATGGGCTTTCTAAACTCGACCATATTCTTGGACGCCAGTTTGTACTTACTGGCTTTTTAAACACAACCATTTTTGGTTTATTTCCATCCCACTTGGACCCCAGCCTGTACTTATTGGCTTCTAAACGCAACCCTTTGTTTGTTTTTGTCCATTCCACATGGATACCACCATCATCTGCTCTTTTTCCATCCTACATAGACACCAGCCTGTACTTACTAGCTTCTAAACATAACCATTCTCTGGTTTTTGTCCATCCCACATGGACCCCAGTCTGTAATTACTGGCTTCTAATCACCACTATCATCTGTTCTTTTTTCATACCACAAGGACAGCAGTCTGTACATACTGGCTTTTACTCCATCATTAGAGTTACGAGAAACGTCTGTTGTTGTTTGACGCAAGAACGACTCTGGGTTTAACTGGTTATAAACTCTTTATTAATTTAAGTAAAACATTATTTCCGGGAATACAACTGCTATTTGAGAACAGATAACTGGGAACTGATCAACTCTGAACTGAGAACTGAGAACTGACAAACGTTATCGGAATGTTATCCGGTTATATAGTTAAGGCATCGCGATAAAAAATAAAGATTACAAGAATGACCGCGATGCATAAAAAACACAAGTGTAGAAAATATAATCTGGATATAGATAAAAAACAACCGGTATTATCTCTAATTTACAACAGTCCCTCTTAATATCGGTGGTTCCAATCTTCTATCCAGGGGGTGGTCATTTAATTATTTCCAGTCCAAGGGCTTTGACGCAGAAGAGGTGCTTCGGACGGAACAGGCTCTTTGTACAGATGTCAGCTGGCATTTCCTCTGTTGGTAGATACCGCAAGGCTATATGTCCCTGGTCGTAGGTGTCTCGAATGAAGTGGTGCCGGATATCAATGTGCTTCGTTCTGGCATGGAAAACAGGATTCTGAACGAGTTTCTGGGCACCCTGGTTGTCGTTGTACAGCTCGATCGCCGGAACTGATACTCCAAGTTCGTTGAGAAGTCCTTTGAGATATATGGCTTCCTTGGTTGCGTCGGACATCGCCATATATTCTGCTTCTGTACTGGACAAGGCAACAGTTCGCTGTTTCCGGGCTTCCCAGGATACTGCAGCGCCGGCTAGTTTGAAGACATATCCAGTATATGACTTCCTATCTTTCGGACAGCCTCCATAGTCTGCATCAACGAAACCTTGGATTGGCAATCCGGTCTTCCGATAAAGCAACCCATGATGAAGAGTTCCCTTCAGGTATCTCAGAACTCTTTTCCCGGCAATCCAATGAGTTTCGTCATAACTTGTGTTGAACTGGCTCAACGCGCTGACTGAATACGCCATATCCGGTCGTGATGACACTACCAGGTACATGAGAGAGCCGACCAGAGATTGATACGGGATACGACTGATCTCTTCGGCTACTGGGTGTTCTGGACTTTGCAACTTGTTGTTGGCATCCATTGGAGTCGCTATTGCTTTGGAGTCTTGCATGTTGAAACGTTTCAGGACCGTTTCTGCATATTTCGCTTGGGAAATCCGGATGGTATTTTGTTTTAGATCTTGGTGAAATTCCATTCCGAGACAGTGATGGATTGGCCCCAGGTCCTTCATATCGAATTTTCTCCCAAGTTCAAGCTTTACTTCAGTCATCCAATCCGGGTTGTTGCTTGCAAGGATCAGATCGTCGACATAGACTCCAATGATCATAATATCTTCCGCGACTCTCAAAACGTATAAGCAGGGGTCGCTCTTCAATGGTGTCATTCCAATTTCCGAAAGTCTTTGATGTAACTTCTTGTACCATTGGCGGCCCGATTGTTTTAGGCCGTAGAGGGATTTCTTGATACGACAGACTTTATGTCCCTCTTCTTCCAGGTCGCTGGCCCATTTCTTTGCTCTGGCAATGATTGACTTGTCGAACCGGGTTGACTTGACGATTTCTTCGAGGGATTCTGCTAATCCTTCCGGGACGACCATATATATTTCTTCCTCGAGTTCGCCATTAAGATAGGCCGTGACGACATCCATTTGGTGGACTTCCAAACCGATTTCCACAGCAAGGGCCATAAGCAGTCTTATGGAGCTGGATCTAATGACGGGTGCGAACGTCTCTTGGTAGTCGATCCCTGGTCTCTGGGCAAAACCTTTCGCTACGAGCCTGGCTTTCCTTTTCTCTACTTCTCCGCTGGGTAAGTACTTCGTTCGGAAGACTAAACGATTTCCAAGGACCTTCTGGTTTTCCGGACAGTCAACGATGTCCCAGGTTTCGCACTTGATAAGCGAAACGAACTCTTCCGTTACTGCTTTCCTCCAATCGTTTGCGTACGGAGAAGCCAGGGCTTGCTTCATGGACGAAGGTTCTGATAAGATGGCTAGGTTTGCTGACTCATCGGACAGGGTTTCTTGCTCGTCAGTAACCTCTTCAGTAGACTCTTCTGAGACGCTCGGAATCATGTTGAACGATTTCTTCGGTCGTCCGGGTACTCCAGTTCTTATTTTCTTCGGTCTTCCGGGACCTTTCTTCAGAACGAGGGTTTCTGAGGGTTCTTCGAAGACGTCCTCGTTTTCCTGGTCATTAGATTCTTCCGGGGTTTCATCTTTGAACTCCTTTTTGACTTCTTTGAATTCTTCTGTGCCAGACGGTTTTGCAGCGTGTGTAGTGGCCGGGACTTCGATTTCGCCTTTAGCTTTGCTTCCGTATTTCAGGTTGACTTCTGGAGTGACGAAATCATCATATCCGCCTTGTTTATTAAATTCTCCCAGGAACTTGACATTTCGACTCCGGTAAATTTGCTTCTCGGACGGAACCCAGAGTCGATAGGCCTTCGAGACTTGAGAATAGCCGATGAAAACGCATTCTTTGCTCCTGGCTGCAAACTTCCCCTTCCTTTTATCTTCGTCCAACAGCAAAGCTTTGTCGCCGAAAATCTTCAAATGTTGCAGGGATGGCTTCTTTCCGGTCCATCTGGTAAATGGTACTTCTCCATTTATGCTCCGGGAAGAACAACGGTTTCGAATGTAGTTAGCCGTGGCCATCGCTTCTGCCCAGAATGATGGTGGAAGTTGCGCTTGTATCATCATACATCGGGCCATATCTAGGAGTGTTCTGTTCTTTCTTTCGGCAATGCCATTCTGTTCCGGGGTGTATGGTACGGTAAGCCTTCTTTTTATCCCAGAGTCTTTCAGGAATCTGTCGAATTCATTGTTGCAGTATTCGGTTCCGTTATCGGACTGCAAGGTCTTGATTTTTCTCCCGGTTTCCACTTCAGCTCGATGCTTGAATTCTTTGAAGGCTTTCAACACTTCGCTCTTGTGTTTTAAAAAGCTGACTTCACTCCACCGGGAATAATCATCAGTGAAAACGACGATGTACTTGGCTCCACTCATCGACGTTACTCTCATCGGGCCGCATACGTCAGAGTGTACTATTTCCAGGACATGCGAGGTTCGGCTATCGTCGGTTTTCGGGAACGGCTCCTTCGATTGCTTTCCTTTGATACAGATTTGGCAGATTCCCAGGCTCCCATCTTTTTCAATGTTGAGTCCCGTAGCCAAATTCTTCCGGGCCATTTCCTTCAAACTTCTCTCGTTCAAATGACCGAGTAGGAAATGCCAGTTCTCCAGTTTGCTTCTAGGCTTTATTTCCGATTGCACTGCTTGGACCGTTTCTTCAGCCTTTCTCAGGAAATAAAGGTCTCCAACTCTGTCAGCAACTGCAATCACTTCTCCGGTTGCCGTTTTAATCCAGGCCTGCGACTTCTTGAATGTGACCTCATGTCCTTTGTCTGTCATCTTGGCAATGGATAGGAGATTTGTTCTTAAATCCGGGACATGAAGGGCTCGTTCCAGGCGAAGAATTCGATTGTCGCTGCCATTCGTTGCGGGTACTTTTACTTCGCCAACACCTCGTATCTTCGTTGACTCTGCAGTGGCCAGGTTTAAAGATTTCGTGGTCTCTTCGTAAACGTTGAAGCTATCTCTGCTGGAAGTCATATGTGATAGCCCGTCCACACCAACCGTTTTCGCGTCTTTCGCCACGTTCGCCGCATTCGCATTGTTCGCTTTCATCCGTCGCGTTTCGTTCACACCAGAAAAAACGTCTACTAAGCGAGGCTTGCGAAGAGAGCAAAATTCTTTGGCGTGCCAAAGATTTTTGCAAGTGTTGCGTTGTTCGCAAAGGATCAACCAATAACGTACGCTTATATTTTGACGTCATAAATGATTTCGTCATCGAGGTTGCTACTTTCCTGTAGGAATTAAACATGGCACCTGTGTGTTCCAAACAGAAGAATATTTTAAGTTTCAATAATAATGCGGCATCTTTTTTTCTGTTGTTCCGGTAACCTTTACAAGTTTTGTTCCAAAGTTCTGGAAATTCCCTTACTTCATTTATCAAAGCCTCGTCATTTATTTCATTTACATTATTTGTATCCCCCATATTCCAAATGTTTCACAAATAAATCAAACTAATCTATTTAGGCCTTGGCATCAACACGGTCAATCTCTCCATATCCTGTGTGTCGTCTGTTGAAACGTTAAAAAAGGAAGAATCACGTGGTACTTTATCGCGCCTTGATTGGCTGAACAATACGAACGCGTGGTTCGCGCCTCTTCGCATACTAGTGCAAGCATCTCTCGGCAAGAGGTAAAACAGGCGGTTTTTGCATGTGTGGCCGAGACGCGTAGGCGCTTGCGAGCATTGCAAACCTTGCGAAGCGAACAGCGCTAACGCGAATTTTTGGTGTGGACGGGCTATGAGGTGGCTCCGCTGTCCAGGCACCAGGAATCTTGATAATCCTTCAGGTGCAATGCGAATTCTTCATCGGCCAAATTTTCTGCCAGTACATGATGGGCGTTTTCCTTCTTTCTGGTTTTTCTTTCTGAACCATTGTCTCTATCGGGGCAATCGGCTACCTTGTGGCCGGGTTTCCTGCATCCATGACACTTGTACTTGAAGGTCGTGCTTCCTCGTCCACGTGAACCTCTTCCTCTACCCCTACTGCCCATCATCGCATTCTGCACGGGTTCGTCTTCTTTAGATTGCTTGGCGTCCGATTCCTCCAGGATCTTTATTTTCAAGGCTTCCGGATCAGGTAACGCATCCCTGGACTCTATTGCGCACCGGAAGTTCTCGTACGATTCTGGTAGACTGTATAACAACATAATGGCCAGTAGGTCGTTGTTTACAGCTACTCCCATGTCAGCCAACTTGTCTACTGCGTCGAAGAATTCTCGGACGTGGTCCCGGACATCTTCTCCCTCCTTCATTTTCTTGAGGGTCAGTTTCTTCAGCAGCGTGGCTTTCCGGGCAGGTCCACTGGACTGGTAGATGGATTCGAGCTTCTGCCATAGTTCCCGTGAGGTCGTGCAATTCTTTACTTGCTTCAACTCCGACGGACTGATCGACAAGATTAGGTCCGCTCTTGCCTTCCGATCATTACTGTCCCAGGTAGCGACCGCCTGGGCGTTTCCTTCCGTTCCCCGCACCGGAGTTGGCCTCGTTGAAGTTCCATCTACGTACTCCCAGAGGTCGTTCTTTTGAAGCAGGGCTTCCACTTGCATTTTCCAGGTATCATAATTATCTTTAGTTAACGTCTCGATTCGTCCCAGGTGATTTCCGGCCATTCTACGTCTGACTCCGCACCTTAAAGGATAATCTTCCCGGCGTTGAACTTCATATGACTTCTAAACCTTTGCGCAGTGGAAGCGTGCTGGGCCCATAACCTGTTGTTGTTTGACGCAAGAACGACTCTGGGTTTAACTGGTTATAAACTCTTTATTAATTTAAGTAAAACATTATTTCCGGGAATACAACTGCTATTTGAGAACAGATAACTGGGAACTGATCAACTCTGAACTGAGAACTGAGAACTGACAAACGTTATCGGAATGTTATCCGGTTATATAGTTAAGGCATCGCGATAAAAAATAAAGATTACAAGAATGACCGCGATGCATAAAAAACACAAGTGTAGAAAATATAATCTGGATATAGATAAAAAACAACCGGTATTATCTCTAATTTACAACAACGTCTAGCCTCCATAAATTTTTGTGCTATGGTATAATGTAACATAGAGTCATGATGACAAACTAGGAATATTATTGAGATGAAACGAGAGGATAGTGTTTACAGCACGCCAACCCAGCTGTGAATCTAGCTTTGAACAGAGAGGGTATATGGGTGACGAGTAGAAAACTGAGCGTTTAACAGTACATAAGGGACTATCTTGCCAAACTTTATACTCTCATTTCCTGTTTTTGTGCCCATTGGATGATAGCCTTGGGCAAAAGGCATACCGTTATTGGTTCAAACTTTCGTCTGCTTTACTGTAAATTCTCTATGCTTTGAATAATACATTAATTTTAACTTCTGCAATTGTTTATCAATAAAGCGTGATCCAAATCTACATAATAAAGTTTGTGGGTACCCACCATCTTGTCTCGGAGAGGTAAGATTTTGGTTTTCCCAACGTGTTTAGCCATTAAGTTCATTAATAAATGTTTCTGAAGTGACCTCAGTAGAAATGATTTGCCTCAATTATATGTCAGAAATGAAATTTTAATTTTAAAATACACATTTCTGTAACCTAATTTTATTGCTGAATTCTAGGGTAATATTCGAAAGTCATAAGTTGGACTTTTTAGAAACTCTTAAAGTTTTTAATGAATCTAATTTAGCAAACGTAAGTGAATTTTCGACTAATAAAGAAGTACAAAATATATTACTCTCTTACGACATTTCACCCCGATTTAGAAAGTTCATTGTGTCATGCTTCCCATGCCGCTCTCATTTTTCGACGGCCGGCAGGAATATTTCAGTCCGTCTCCCGCCAATGTTTTTAATGAATTTAGCCCAACGGCGGGTTTGGTATTTACAAATCAAACGACTCTATTCGTCACCAACAGCGACCCCAAAAATGCTATGTAGTTTAATTTCTATTAATGTCGTTTTTTAATGAAAGCGTTTTAAATACATTTTTACTGACTTGGAAACGCCACTATTTGGTTAAGCTAGGTTAGTAATATTTTATAAATCACTTGACAATGTTACGCCTTTTCCAAAATATTGATGTTTATCTTCATTGACTTCTCAAATAATGTGCCTTTTCCAAAATATTACTGTTAAGTTAGGTGTGGCTAGGAGGACGTCTCTTCCTCTTTGGAGCGGTTAGACACTTCAAGTATATTAAAACGGCTGGCTTAAAGTATTTTCATGGTGAATATAACATAAAAAAGTAAATAAATATTTATTATGTCATATTTCGCTGATTTAATACTATTTTGTTCTTACAATCCTTAGTTTTAAAATAATTAATTAGAAAATGTTTGGATCTAGTGTTCATTTTACGTAGGCCTTAAATTGTTTTAACCTAATTTAATTTTTGCTAGAAAAGATAAAATCTTTGAGTTCCCGGGATTATATTTACTTAAATTCCATAGGGAAAGACCCGAAGTGCGAGTTTTCCCGTGTAATGGGGTTGTCCCACTAGACTGAATTATAAATCCGCCAAAGTGCGGGTTTTTCGGTAGAATGGGATTGGGTTCGGTTGATTGAGATTCGGTGCAATGGAAGTGAACCCATGAATTTGGCACAAATAACATACACCTTTTATTAATTCGTATTTTCCATTAAAAAGCAATATTTTAATATTAGCAGAAGTGAGATGAGACTAGAAGTGAAGGCCTCTAGCATTGATGGTGGATCCTGGCACTAGTGAACAAATTTGAGGATTTTATGCCCCTTCCATCGCGCCTACACTACAGAGAAAAAAATTGGTCGAGTTCCAAAAACATTTCCTACCCCCTTCCCCTCAACCTAAAGCGACCGAACACGGACGCGGCTCCTTGAATCTAGTTCGGCCGTCTGCCACGGCGAGCGTCTCACGTTTTAGAGGGAAAATTCAGAAACCGCTACTAGAGGGCCAACCGTTCTTGTGTTATCAAGAATATTCACTTTCGCCGAGTGAAGAATTTGGTTGGCTCAGTTCTTCTGGTCTCATCTCACTTCTGGTTATATTCATCATGAAAATACTTTGCCGTTTTAATATAATTGAATAAAAATGCCATAAACTGCTGATAATTCGCTCTTACTGATATAAGAGATTTTATTCTAACTACCCATCTCTAAAGAACGTAAATTGAAAAATTTCATGAAAGGTGTATTTTTAATATTAAACACATACTCAAGAGTCTCGGCTTTTTCTCTGCCATAACTCCCGTGAGATTCCGGGTGGGTATTTTACCCACCCGAAATTTCCCGGGTGGGTAGGCCTACCCACCATACCCACAGCATCCGCCGGCCCTGTCCGAAGTGGTGTTTAATTGATGGTAAATATGAATTTTATTATTATTATTTTGGAAACTTTTTACTTCGATGAGATAAGCGTGTCTTATGAACTCTAGTTGAATCGATTGTACCCTATTCTACAGAAGCAATAGAACTCGATTTGCGTGTGAAACTTCAAGGTGGTGCAGAATAATAAAACAGTAGTTTCTATGGACATGTAAATTTGGAAAGGGTAAACTTAACTCGAGGAATATTGCGTATAAAGTTGGAAGAAAAATCAATTCGCGAGACAAAAACTATTATATAGTTTTCCCTCCACATAGTCATTCTGTTTATGGTTCTTATTATAGAGATGTGAAATTACTGTAAATTTTATTCTAGAGGGCCGGTAGGCCCTTCTAGATAAGATCCCACACCCTCCCGTAATGTTAAATGAAAATTCACAGATTTTCGCCGATTTTCCCATAGGAATAACATGGGGTTTTTGGTGCTCCTGTACATCGAATCATTTAAAACCTAAAGCGAAGTTACGTTTCGGAATACTTTCAAATTAACAAGTAACTATTCAAGGTGTGCCTTTTTCAAGTTTCATCAAAATTAATTAAGTCTAAGTATGTTAATTTAATTAAAAATATAAGTACCTCAAAAGATTATTCTACAGCAGACGACGCTAATTGTTCATTACTCTACAGTAGACGACGCTAATTTGCCATTTCACCGCCTTGAAACTTTAACTTGATATTTTTCAATAAATATAACATTATATTTATTAAACATTTCTCTGGCGGGTCTATTTTTCGTTTAATTATGTGTCTTGGTTGAAATTCTATACTTAAGATACCTTTTTAATTTATATTTTAGATGTTAGTTTCGACCAAGGCTTAAGTTGCCTTACTTAGGCCATGGATTTATAATAGAAGCTTACGCTTCATGGATATTTCACTGTAGCCTTCAGTAAGGCATAAGGATAGATGGATCAGTGTTGGAAATAAGGATTTTTTTAAAACTGGACCTGTGGCCTAGGTATTTTAATTAAAATAACTGGCCACGGTGCCACTCGCTGTAAACGTACAAGGGCAGTGAACGCAATGTCATGGATAATTGTAATCGTAGAGTGGACTGTAAAAGATACGGATTTGATAGTTTAAAAATCGTGGCAGGATGTTGGTTTTGAAGTTGACTATTAAGCTCGGGTTCTAAAACGAATTGTGAGCCGTATCTTATAAGAATTAGTAGAAGTGTAGAACCATTTTTAACCTCGTCCTAGAAGTGAAAAATTTCGCATTTCAGGCAAAAAATTATTTTATAATAGATTAATACAAATGCAGACTGAAGGAACAGATATTATATAAAAAAGGACTTGGTTTGCCCAAGCCTCAAAAACAAAACGATAAGAGTTTTTTCCAGTTGACTGAAGCGCGGATATTTTATTTTTCTATATAATTTTAAAGACAATCCGTATTTTACTACTCTTTAGAATTTAATTCAATCTCCTGATTTTACTGCTAATGGATTTATTTCCTATAAATTAATTGAAATAAAAAATTACTTACCTCAGATTTTTCTTCAATTCCATTTTCGTAAAATTTTATCATGAAAAATCTGAGATAAGTAATTTTTTATTTCAATTAATTTATAGGAAATAAATCCATTACCAGTAAAATCAGGAGATTGAATTAAATTCTAAAGAGTAGTAAAATACGGATTGTCTTTAAAATTATATAGAAAAATAAAATATCCGCGCTTCAGTCAACTGGAAAAAACTCTTATCGTTTTGTTTTTGAGGCTTGGGCAAACCAAGTCCTTTTTTATATAATAAATAGTAGATTCAAATTTCTGCAAAAAATAACCTTTTTGTCGGTAATTTAAGGAAATTTTGATCATGTGCTTATGGTCTAATAAACCGAGTGGAACTTAGTTGATTTAAACAGCAGAAATTAACGCGAAATTTAGAAAAACTGAACGCCGAAGTAATTACCATGATAATTTAGGGGATAATTACCATTTTAAAATTACGTTATGATATAATTCACGGTGAAATTTGGCACTTTACGAAATGTATATTACCGACTCACATCTCTATTCTGCATTCTAAAACCGTTGCAGCTGTGACACTTGGAATAACACAAATGTACTAAAAGTAAATTATCCAGAGCTGAAAAGTACGCATTTATAAAGCAGTAGAGAGCAGGTTTTGTTGTAACTGAGCCACACGAAGTTTTTGCATGGAGAATTATTCAAGTACGTTCTAGCACTGAGATTCACATCATAAATACGCTAAACAACTATTTTTTTAAATAATTTTATCATTATTTGAGTTAAAGGGATGTACAATGCGTAGAGATGTGAAATTAATGTAATATTAAAAACAGTAAATTACCAGTAGATTACCGATTCAAACATTGGGAAAACAATATTACCGTTCAGTCATGCTAAATTACCATTGGAAAATTACATTGAGATAAAACTCGGTATTTTACGCGCTATTTGGTAAATTACTGGTAATTTTCGGACGGTAAATCCCCACTGTCAGATAGTAAAAGAGAGTCACACTAAAACTGTTCAAGATATATGTCACGATGAATTTCCCAAGAGGCTTTTTATCTATAGAAAGGCTTTGATTTTTAGAACAAGAGCTGGACTAGAATCAGTTTATCGCGAAAGGCGCTTGTCTATTTAGGCATTATTCAAATTCTGTCATTTCTTAGTGTTGGCGTAGTGGCGATATTCTGATTATAATTAATCCGAAATTTCACCAAAATCTGAGGTTTGACATCACGAGTATAGTTACACGTTGAATAACATTACCTAACGTAGATCATTTCGTTATATTTTAGCATTCATAATTCAGCCCTTTGTCCCTCCACTGATTAACCAACGCAACTACTTGGGGTTTTTCAGACTTTCCTTGAGTGTGACCTCATTTTTTTAACGATTTGAAAACCTAACATTTCTGGGACAACCTTTAAATCATTAACGCTCATGTATAGAGCGTGACACATTTTCAAGAAACTTGAGTCATATATATCGTAATTTATACAACTAGCTCATTAACCATATTGTTCAAGAGCGGGCAAGATGGTTGGCGAAATAATAGAACTAGCTCAGTATGAATTATTTAATCGTTATTGATTGTAATTCAGATTATAAAGGAACTAAATTAAATGAATATTGCAGCGGTGACATACGACTAATAGATACAGATTGAGTTGGTCGAAAACTGATCACAATAGAATAAAATGGGATTTCAACCTTTCGTGCTGAAACAAGAACATATCAAGATTGTATAGTCACGTGAAGTGCAGACTAAAGTCTACAGACGGAAAAAGGGAACTGTATACGAGAAGATGAGAACTTAAGTGTTATGCTACAGCATTAAGAATAACTTCATGACCTACGAAGTAGTTACAAGCACATATTGAGTTGCAAACTTAAGTTGAGTGAGGTACACACTTCGAAAGGCTTTTCGAAGTCATACGTTAGCCTGTTACAAACCAAAGCTATACTACTGTAAATCCCGTATCCAAGAATCCCTGAAGGTCAAATTAATAGCCCGAAATAGAAGATATTAGATTCGCTATTTGGCTAAAAACTGGTTTTGCTAGAAAGTGATGCATTTTATCAACATGCAATTTTTTCACATAAGCCTTTTTTATTTTAATAGATAATAAAGATAAATCTCAATGTACCAATCATGAATAGCACATTTGTACGTATGGACGTTCAAAGATATGACACTCACCTGTTCGTTGGACAATGGTCGCCTTTAAAATTTGCCGGTTATCATGAAGATATGTATCAAAGTATTGTCCATGTCATGCAAAACATGTAAGTGTTTGGAACTAATCAAGAGAAACTGGTCGTTTTATTCCATTTTTATAAGGGGAATAAATGCTCAAATTGAAGAATCTTGTGACTTAGATCCTTTACCAACTTATGATTGGAAAAATCCAACAAAGATTCTTAGACGTCTACTTCAAAATGTATTGAATAATCTCCATTTAAATTGGACTTGATGAAACTTATAAATAAATAATATACTTTTAGGAAACAGATAATGGACTACCGTATATTGCCTTACTCGATGATGGACTACCTAGAATTCTCGACCTAGGTGGATTATTTATGCTGGAAGATGTTAATATCTTTTCCGGAGGCTCGATTTCTGTCCATTATGGATATTTTTATATACTTGGCATATTTGAAAAAAATGTGAGGAATAATTTTAAAACAAAATTAATATAGTTAGTTTATATTGTGATGTTTTAGGTTTGGATTGCGATTGGCTTATACATTTTTATAATGTATATTATCATCCGTTTAAGTATGAATATCTTGAAGAGAGTCAGTTATCGCTATGATAACATTATTACCAACAAATGGACTGACCCCTTTTTTCCTGTTTTTGATTCACTTTGTGTTAAATATCCAAGTGCGTGCTTCTTAAATTTAACATTTTAACAAGCTTTTAAATTTTTGAATTTAAATGTCAAATCAGATTTTGAGACGAAAACTTTGTCTCGCGGCATAATTTGGTCCATTTGTGTATTCAGTTCTACATTTATCTACATGTTTATCTGTTGCAACTTTTTCGCAAAACTTTCATCAGCTGAAAATCCATTATACATAAATAGTATACATGACCTTCTCAAAAGGCCGGATATAAGGTTTATGATGACAGATGGCTACATTCCAAAATTGTTGAAGGCAAGTAATTGTATTTATTGTTAAGTATTCCTTCATATCTTAAAGCTTTGTCAAAACGCAATAACTGAGAAAAATTTAAAGCAATTGGAAATCGGCTTTGGGTATAAGTTTGTAATATGCTCTGGCTTAACCGTGTAAGATCCGTAAAAACTGTTGTGTTCTGCGTTTGAATTATAGAAATTTATGTTTTCACTAGCTAAGCCATCTGGCGTTACTCGGGTATTTTTATTGTAAGGAATCCAAGAAGAGTTCCTGTCTATTTATGCATTTGCAAGTTCTCTCCCCGCTTGTTAAAAGGAGTTTTCCTCCGTGGTCTAACCTGGTTTCTCCTTTCCATCAAAACTTGCAGAGGTTAACGGTAATAGTTAGTATAGGGCGCTGTAGGTTAGCTGTGGCATAGGGGCTAGCCACCACCCCTCATGCAATGTAAAGGGTGCCAAAGGCTTAGTGTGGACATCCCTTCTTAGACAAATCCTAGATTATTATTATTATTATTATTAAACACTATATAGCCCGCTTGTAAATATCTGCATGAAGTTGTTTTTTAGAAGCAAAGTATTTGACAGTTGTGAAATTATAGGCTGTTCGTAAAGCCACAATATTACAATCCTAGAAAAGGACAAACTCTACTGGATTAATGGTAGAATTTTGTGAACCGAACCTTGAGTAGGCCTAACTCAACCAAAAAAGGCTTTTAAAAACTTCTTAAACTATGGAACGGCAGTCTAAGAAACCGCTAATTAAAATAACGTAGATTGGAAAATATCCAACGGAAACGTGTAGTACCGAATTTCATCAAATCGGTTCAGTGGTTTAGCTCTGAAAACGTAACAGACAGAGCGACAGAGTTATTTCACATTTATAATTATGGTTTCAATGTATAATGCACCTCAAAATATTTTCTTTTGGTAAGCCGGTATTACTACAAAAATAGATATATTCACATTTTATGATTTCCACCAGAATTATTTTTCCGTTTTTGTTTTGTTAATTATTGATTGCTTGCTCAGTTCATAAGTGAATTTTATATTGTACAAGTTTTTGTGAAATTAAGGCCTCTCCAATTCAAGCTGAAAGGGCACTATATGAACAAGCGGTGAGAACCAAAGGAATTTACGAGGACGAAGAGTTTGATGATATACTTGAACCTACTAAATCGATTTCTGCTGGTACATCGGCGTCAATATATAGAAAAAGATTTTTCTTCAAAGTTATTCTAGACCTTGTCGAGTTCATCGATTCTTTCTCATATTATCACTTATCTTGTGAGATTATGAACTTTGCCCTAATGTTTAAATTCACCACTAGTGGCGCCCTAGTAACTTTAGCCTATTCTTGAGTCAGCATTCTAAAAATCTCAGTGCACTTTAGTCAGTCTAGTTTTCGGTATCATGACGGACGGTTCATGTACCCTTCTCACCCTCGCCTTTAATTTAATTTAATTTATTATGTAAATACGTTAGTTAACCTCGTTTATTAAAAGCCTTAGTTATATAATTTCCCCAGCGTTATTTATTTCGGGAACATGGTAGCAGAGCGTGGTTGACGGAATCCACAGCTAAGGCTTAACATCTGAAGTTTACCGTAACTGCGTAACACCGGCACACCGCATCATTGGGCCTTGGCCCACGACGAAGGATGGCGTCCTATAACGGGCGGGTTATGGCAGTGAGTCAAACAATTCAATTAACTTCAACTAACTATCGATCATGGAAACTGGAAATGGAATTAATACTGAGGCAGAAAGGCTTATGGGAAATAGTATCCGGAATAGAAAAGAGCCCAGCGGAAACGGACACCGCAGAAGCTAAACTCAAGTTTCAATTACGGGAATCAGACGCATTCTCTACAATAGCCTTGGGGATTAGTTCTACTATTCGAACGAAGTTTATGAGGACACGGGTTCCACACAAGTTATGGACGGATATTTGTGACACTTATGAGCCTAAATCACGAGCAAGAATAGGACACTTGTTAGCCAAATTCCATGCTATCGTTTATCAAGAGGGTGAAGACATACCTGAATTTCTGGATAGAATATTTGTCATGACTGACGAGTTGGCAGAAGCCGGAGAGAAGATCGACGATAAACATATCACGTATAAAATGATTGGAACGTTGCCTTCATCTTATGATTCGCTAACGGCGCAGATATATCAATTCGATGACAAAGATTTTAAACCTGAAGCAGTGGCAGACAAGTTACTTGCTGAACATGGAAGACTATGTCAACGTGATACAGATCAAGACCTCACGCACAAGGCTTTTACCGCTCAACATCCAGACGCGAATGGGAGACGAGTGAAGCCTAAAGCCGGTAGCAAGTCAACGAAGTTCAATGGAAGGTGTTACAATTGTAACCTCAGGGGTCATCAAGCAGCCAATTGTCGTCGACCCAAGCGACAAGAACAGAAATCAAGGGACGAGAAAACGAAACCAGTGGAAGGGGCATTTCTTGCTACAGCGCTCTGTAGTACCGTTGACACCAGGGAATGGATCGTAGATTCTGGCGCTACGAAACATTTTTGTAATCAAAAGGACTGGTTTTACTCGTTTACTCCCTATCAAGGGCAGGCAAGAATTGGTGAAGGATGTTCCCCGGTGGAAGGAAGAGGTGACATATGGATCCAGATCAATGACGGAGTCAAACATAGATTCAAGTTGCAGGATGTCATTTACGCGCCCAAGATGGGACGTAATTTGATATCTGAACGTCTAATTGATCAAGCTGGATATAGTGGGCACAGGGAGGCATTAACGTATACTGCATATTTCCCCGATGGAAGGATAGCGTTCGTCGCACCACTGTCAGAAGATAATTTTTACACAGTCAATGCCACCGTTTTAATACATGGACCACTGGGAAAGGATTCGGACGATGTCGCAACGGCGTATGTGTCTGACGGAAAAGATATACAAGTACTACAGCGTTGGCATCAACGTTTTGGGCACATAAATGAACAAGATTTGAAACACATGGCTTGCAAGGGTATGCTGAAGGGCTTGCAAACTCTGAAAGGATCTCTACCAAGTTGTTCTACTTGTCATCTGGCTAAATCCACAAAACAACCTCACAGGCGAATTGACGAGATTAAAAGCAAAGATTTACTAGACTTGGTTCATGGCGATGTATGGGGACCTGGTCCGGATGGCTCAATCAGTGGAGCGAAGTATTTTATAACGTTTGTCGATGACAAGAGCCGTTATCTTACCGTATACCTCATGGCGACGAAAAGCGAGGCATTTGGATGTTTTCTCAAATATAAATCTTTCGT